>NC_072386.2:95247752-95600252 GCF_028885625.2 Pongo pygmaeus
AAGAGAGAAGTACGTGAGCAGATGAGAGATGGACTAATGTGAGTTCTGCTCCAAAGGCCATTCACATTCACAGAAATGCTGTTTCATATTCACCTCAAGTCACTCAGCCTGTGGAGCCTTTAATGGCTCCCCTTACTCTGAGAATGAGGCTCTATAGCCTCACATGGCTCACGAAGAAAGACCTGCCTCAGCCGACCTTTGCCCACCTCTGCAGGCATCATGTCTCATCGTTCCTTCTCCCATGAAACTCTCCACAGCTCTATCTGCTCCATGCTGAACTATCTCAATCAGGTACAGTTCCCCTAAATGCCACCTTCTCTTCCCTCTCCTCTCTGGACCAATGCATATACTATGTCCTCTACCTGGACATTCTACTCCCTGTTCTTTACCTAGCTGACATCCATTCTTTAGGTCCCCACTTAGAGGATGCTTCTTTCCTGACTGGAAAGACCACAGTAGGAGGCCCCATCAGGGCCTGTATCACACCCAGCAGAGCGTCTCCTGCTCCATACAGCTGCTCCTTTCTTGGTCTCTCCCACCCATTCCCCAACCAGGACAGAAACAGAGAGAGCTGGACCTTGCACACGACTGCCTCCCTGGCCCAGAGCATGGCACTGATTAGGGCTCAGTAAATGTTTGCTAAATGAATGAATGCATTTGTTAATCCATTATCACTACACAAAACGAACACTGGAAGATAATATTACTAATGCATTAGGAGTCACAGGCAAATAGAAGTAGAAAACACATCTGTGCAATTAAAATGCAACTGAAAATATTTTCAACTTATAAAAATCTCATCTACATCCAAATTTTTCAGGAATTCTATAACAAAATGAGAGGTGGGTATACATATATTGGAATAGTATTTTCAACACAATACACAATTTTGTTTTCCTCCTGGGAATGCATGTTACTATGTGTTCATTGAAACATTTCAAATGTCCTTTAAATATCTTCATAAAGTAGACATAAATCTCAACTTCACTTTGCCCATATGCAAAATCCAACTCAGGCTGGGATTAGTATGTTTTAGTTCAAACTGAAAACAAGTAAACCACAAATCAAAGACTATCACCACCCAGAAGTAATCGCTATCTCTTTCTGGTGATTTCTATGACAGTAAAGATTTCCTCTGGGAAACATTTTAATATTTTTTATTGAAATACAAAATTATAGAACTACATTTCTTAGGAACATTCTAATCTTTTAAAAAATAATTCAACAATCTAAATGTTAACTTTTAAATTAGATGTGTTTAACGCATTCAAATGCTTCATTTTTTGCTGTTTCTAAACATAGTTAAACACATCTACTACCACATAATTCAGAGGAAAAAATTAAACCTGTATCTTAGATCTGGCAACAATTTTCAATGAAGAAATAGTATAACTAAGGTGAAAATGTCTGTATAAATGGAGTTGAGCAGTCATATTAACACATTGCTATATCTACCAGCTAGTGCTTTTCTTTTCCATAAGAATTAGGTGAACATAGAGTCTGAAGAGTAAATCTACACAGTGTGTCATTCCACCAATTACCAACCCATGAGGATTGTGGCTGCTTGCTGGGAGAAAGCAAGTAAACAGGTGGGCAGTCAAATCACACAAAGCCAAACAAAATCTGATGCTTTCCAACAATGTCCGGGTTCCAGACAGGAGAACACGAAGAGCAAGTGTTCTCTCCTGCAAAAACCCCACACAGACGCTTTAAGGACTGCATGTAACAAGTTGAAGTATCTAGCCCTAAAAAGCCATGAGGCTGAAGGTAACAACGAGCCTCATCTGTATTCTGGGTCCTTGCCTAAGAGTCAAGAAGAAGCTAAATAAAGACCCCTCAAGACAAGGATGACTTTGTTCACTCCTTATCCACCTGCTTCTTCGATCTGTACACAGCCTAGCTGTGACATTACTTGTCTTCTGGGAGCCTCAGGGTCCCCTCACTTTACCTTCTTTCCCTCATGAACCAAGATCCACTTGGTGGGAATGTGCTGGGCACACTGGAAGACATGTGGACAGTTTCTGTGGAACCACTGTTTCCAAAAAAAAAAACTTTTTTTTTTCCCACGTTATTGAGATGGAGATAAATCTGCATGCCTGGACTTCCAACCTTAAGGATCAGACACCATTTTCACATCACTGAGGCAATGGTGAGTCAAGGATAGAGCCCAAACCTAGCTCATTCAACCCCATATTCCTCCCACTACAGCCCACAGTGTCCGTGTTGGCAAAGACTGCTGTGAGTGAGCTGGTCGAGAGGTCATCAGTGAAACTGGAACGAGAGGACAGCTCTCACTCTGTAGACCAAGACCTACAAAGAATTCCTCAAATTCCCAGACTCAGCCTTCAGCCTGGATCTCAGTGCCCACCAGAATGAAAGCTCCAAGTGCATCACATCTGCCTTGTTGGTGGTCGAACTTCAGTGCCTACAACAGTGCTGGTATAAAGCAGACATACAATAAACACTTGATGGATTTTTTTTCGATGAATGTCTCATACCTTGTTCAGAGATGTTCTGCTCCCAAAGTCACCTCAGTTTGGTTTGTACATTAAAAACCCTAATAGGTGATGCTTATTATGCTTTAGAGTCACTTTCCAAATATGGGCAAGAAAAAGCAGAGAGCTGCAGAGGGGTCAACAAAACCCAAAGGCACTGAGGGAACACTTCAAATACATGATAAACTATTCCTTCCAATCAAGAAAGCTGTAGCAGACTGAATATCCCCCGCAAAGATGTCCACACCCTAATCCTGGAGTCTGCGAATATGCACATTTCACGGCAAATGCACTGTGTAGATGTAATTACAGTTATGAACCTCAAAATAAGGAGATTATCCTGGATTATGTGAATGGGCCCAAACTAAACACCTGAGCCCTTAAAAGTAAAGAACTTTCTCTGACTGGAGACAGATGTGACAGGAGGCGTCAGAGATTTAAAGTGTGAGAGATACTCAACCTGCTTGTGGGAGAGGGCTCACACGAAAAGCGTAAGAAGGAATGATGGCAACCTTTAAGAGCAAAACCCAGCCCCTGCTGACAGCCAGCAAGGAAATGGACTTCAGCCCTACAACTGCACGGGACTGAATTCAGCTGATATCCTGGATGAGCTCCAAAGCAGATTCATCTTCAGAGCCCCCCCCCAAAAAAAACACAGGCCCACAAACACCTTGATATCAGCCCTATGAGACTCTAAGAAGTAGACCTAGGTAAGCTCTGCTGTATCCTGGCTTCTGGCCTTATGAAATAATAAATGTATGTGGTTATAAACTGCTAAGTATTTGGTGACTTGTTATAGTAGCAATAAAAAAAAAAAAAGTACAATCAGAAGCAAATCAATCTCTCTGGCCAAAATTTGCTGGTCCACTACTATGACTCCTTCCCACAGTCCAGAACAGATTGGAGGTTTCTGTGAGACAGGAGAGTGGCCCTGTCCTTGCTCTGGGAAAGGTACATGCTGCTTTAGGAAGGACCCAAGGGAAAGTTAAGAAAAGTTCACCTGCCCAGCACACCCTACAGCAAAATACACCTTGCTGAGCAGCAAGACAAAAGAAGCCCCTGCCAGGTGGCCCTGAGCTCCTCCTAGAAGTTGTTAACTCAACAGTACAAATACAATGAGGGCACTCCGTAACAAGTCTCTCTCATGACTAAGTGCATTTATCCCACAGATAATATTTCATATATACACCCACCTTTGTTCTCATCAAAAAGATACCTTTTGAGTTGAGTCCAGCTCCTAGAAAATACCTGACACATAATAACAACTGAATAAATATTGCTCAATGCATGAGTAAGATTTTTAAGTAAAAAGCAGAGAACACCTAATGGAAACTGCTCTTAACCCCAGGGAACTTTAAAAACACAACAGCGTTCTGACATCCAGTTTTAATTTTCACACAAGGTACGGACTGAGGCATAAATAAGAATCTCTGGGTGAAAGGCCTTGACAATATCTGAGCAAGAATGCAGTTTTTCACTGAAATACTCGCCAGGACCACTTTGCTTGGTATGAGTTCTAACACTGATCTACAGAAGAAAACGTCTATCTTTTTTTTTTTTTTTTTCTGAGACAGAGTCTCACTCTGTCACCCCGGCTGGAATGCAGTGGAGCGATCTCAGCTCACTGCAACCTCCACCTCCTGGGTTCAAGCGATTCTTGTGCCTCAGCCTCTTCAGTAGGTGGGATTACAGGTGTGCGCCACCACGCCTGCCTGGCAAATATGTGTATTTTTAGTAGAGAGGGGGTTTCATCACGTTGGCCAGGCTGGTCTTGAACTCCTGGCCTCAAGTGATTCATCCGCCTCGGCCCCCGCAATGTGCTGGGATTACAATAGATGTGAGCCACTGTGCCTGGCTGAAAACTTCTATCTTGACGCAACTGTTTTCAAGGACATAATTTCTATTACTCAAGTCAATTAAATTATCAACTTCTATTTATTGAGCACCTATTGTGTGCCAGACCCCATGCCAGGCTCTTCATATGTATAACCAATAATCACAACAAAGAGTCAAATATATTATGTGTACATAGAAGAAGAGAAAACTGAGGCTTACAGGGACCAAATAATTTATCCGACATCAATGCCGGTAAAATATTCAAATGCAATATTCAAACCCAGACCCAGCTGACCCTCCCACACTGCCACACTTTCCCCATGTTGCCAAAACACTGCTTTCCAGAGCACCCAGATTCTGAAGGAGGCCCAGGAGAAACTCACAATACCCTTGGCTGGAAACAGGGAAACACTCACGCACACACAAAAGAAGGAGTAATGTTTCAGAATACGTCTCTCATGAAATTCCACTTTTGGTACAGAAGGACATATTGAAAGAAGAGTTTCTCTCCCCATCATGTTGGGCTTTGCATCTGGTTGCTGCTACTGCTGCAGTTCTTGGCGCAGTTAACTGCCCATGTGCAATGTCATCACATGTCACATCCATCTACCATCACAAATGTTGAAATTTCAACCAAGCAGCAATAGAAAAAGGCTGCTTAATGCAAATCAAGTATCAGTCCCAGCATTCCAATTAAGGCCCTGCTTAATTCAATAAGTAAGAGTCACATTTCAAAATGTTTGGAAGTCTTTTCATCCCAAAGCCTTCCTCAAAACTCATCTTGACACAAAAAAATCCTGATCACTCATTCTATTCTAACTCAAGAGCCCCATTTTGAAGAGAGGTCTCTTGGTAACAGCAGAGGGGCAGAAGCAGAACCTGAGTACTCCACAAACCCAAGAGATATGCAGAAAGCACCTGGTAGTAGCCACCTTAATCAACACCTGGTCATAAACTAATGCATCCACAAGGCACAACCACAACACAGCAGGATAGGACTCAGTGTAGCTGATGGTTCTGAAGGTGCATTTCCCTGCACTCTGTCACGCTGCTAATCCTCCCAGAGAGATACTGTCAGGTTGAAACCTGAGCTGTTAATTGTCAGATGAGGGCTAAACAGTCATTCTACTATGAGTATAATTCAGGCATTATGTGAGTGGAGGGATTTTACCGGGTTGTGTACACAATAGGTGTTTAATGAGTAAACAGAAGTGAAACGGAATGAATGGGCACAGCACCAGAACAAATTACGATGTCTTCTAAAAACACCCATCTTTTCCAAAATTTCAATCATTCCAACTGAAAGGTTGAGCATTTCTGTCATGTAGTGAAGCAGCCCAAAACAGTCCAAGAAAATGGTTTTGTAATAAAGTTTTGTACCATTCATAATAACCTTTGACCCTCTATGATTCACAGCACAAAAAAGACCAACGGGCTGCAAATGTCTGCATAAGTCAGCTTCTCTAACTTTTTAGGCCAGTTACTTAGGGTTGCAAAGATCCCCATAGAGAAATAAATCTTACTTTAAATTATAACATGGGACCAGGCACGGTGACTCATGCCTTTAATCCCAACATTTTGGGAGGCCAAGGTGGGCAGATCACTGGAGCTCAGGAGTTCGAGACCAGCTGGGCAACATAGTAAAACCCTATGTCTACTAAAAATATAAAAAATAGCTGGGCATGGTGGCAGGCGCCTGTAGCCCAGCTACTCGGAGGCTGAGGCATGAGAATCACTTGAACCTGGGAGGTGGAGGTTGCAGTGAGTCAAGATCGCGCCACTGCACTCCAGCCTGGGCAACAGAGTGAGATGGATCTCAGCTCACTGCAACATCCACCTCCTGGGCTCAAGCGATTCTCCTGCCTCAGCCTCCCAAGTAGCTGGAATTACAGATGCCCGCCATCACACCAGGCTATTTTTTGTATTTTTGTAGAGACAGGGTTTCACCATGTTGGCCAGGCTGGTGTCGAACTCCTGACCTCACGTGATCTGCCCGCTGTGGTATCCAAAAGTGCTGGGATTACAGGCGTGAGCCACCACGCCTGACCGATACAAAAACTATTTGATGGTCAATCAAAGGTATGAATCCTGAAGTGTGTTTCTAAGGTCACATTCCAGGGTATGATCTGGGAACAGGGTCCAGAAACTGAATATTCTTAATTCCCTGGGAGGACCAACTCTCTATAAAGAATTCATGCTGCACAAAATCCAAGAGTATTACAATTTCATTTTATTATAATAAGGAACATCTTTTTCCAGATACATCCTTCCTCCAGGAATCTTTCCCTGGTTTTAAGAGAATCTATCTGGTGAGTAGAAAACCAGAATCCTAGATATTAAACGATGATGTTTGGGGTAGGGAGAGGAATTTCACCAAAGCTCTCAGACCACCTAGAGACATATTTGTTCTGGAACTATATAAAACATTCTGATGACCAAACTGCTCAGGCTCACCGCATTTTTTGGTTAAGAATGAATGGGTATTCTCATAGAGTGCTTCGCTTCTCTGAACTATTGATTCCTAGGCTGAAAAAACTCTGTTGGAATTTTTCTTTGCAATGTTATTACTAAATAAGCTAATTAGTGTGGTCTCATCTAATTCCAGGGCCTTCCAACTGTGACAGCCCACAATGTCATCTTTATGATGGGTTTTTAAACATAAACAGATATCCATCTTCCCATTAATGGTTTCAAGACTTTTTTTTTTTTTAATATGAAGAACTCTGTTTTCAAATGAACTCTTGCTTAGTATTATAATAGTAAAAACATGAAAAAGCAGGTCTTCTCTGATTGAAATAAGCACAAAAAACTTTTGGCTTAAACTCAGCCACACCCAGCTTATTCTTCCCATTCACCCTTTGGGAGACGGCCCAAAAGTCTGAAAGAACACTAAGAACACTTAGAATACCACTGAACTAAATTATATCACAAACTCCCAGCCAGCCGTACTTTTCTACAAAACAAAGTCATGCTGTCCAAGGAAAAACCTCTCATTCTGAAAGTATTAGTGCTTGAAGTTTCTCCACTGAGCAAGGCTACTCACCAGGATTGGCTTCAGAATGTCCACGTTGGAACGAAGTACTCGCTCTGCTGCAGCCAGTTTCTCCCTTGGTAGGCCACAAAGCTCGGAAACTTCTTGGTCACCAAGTTGAATCATCTCTTCTGATTTTGATCCATTGCACAGACTGCTCAAATGTAACTGGTAGCCTTGCAAAAATACCTGGAAGCATTTCATGCAAAGAGAGACAAGCACAACAGGATTATGAAGATCAGAAGCTGGGTCCTTGAAGTCTTTTGGAGAACTTCATATCAATACAGCTTTGAAGATCTTAAAACAGGTACCATTGCAACAGTCCAATGCATCAGGTCTCTTTACTGAACCTCAGAATGTATCAAAGCACAAGGCAAAATGACAGGACACTTAAAACCTGCAAGTTGCATTAACTCAATATCTCCCACACTCTTGTCCTTCTCGCAAAGAAAAATCCAGAGTCCAACTCGTTTTCTTAAGAGTGGGACACATGATTTGGCAAACAGGAATCCAGAGTCTGAATTCCTGGAACCACTTTTATTAGAGGAACAACATCCTCACTATTTTGCAATTTATGTTGTCTTTAAGCAGGACTGGGCTGAAATATGGGGAGAAAGCATTTATGCTATTTACCTGTAAGTATAGATATTTAACTAAGACACAGAACTATGTTCTAACAATTTCAGAATTTGGAATTCTCCATTTTACTTGCCCTAGAGCAGAGTGCCAGAAAGCCAGGCCTCTTATCATCTCATTGATAGGCCAATTCTAAGTCATTCTTATCTTTTCTTTATACCAAACCCACTAGAGAGCCTCGTCTTAGTCATATTTTACTTAATTGCCTTTCTGGGCCTAAACTATTCTACTTCATACGTGGTCCAGTGGACCACAAGCTTTGAAAGAAGAGCTTGTTTGTCGTGCTCACTTTGCATCCACAGTGCTGAAACATTATAGCCAGTATTTGCTGAAGGAATGAACAATGCAGACTCTTTATTACACCATTACTAACTGCCCTGTTAGTTTAAATTGGGGCAGGCTGATGTGCTTGTAGAACAACCTAAGGTGAGTGATGGACCAAAAGCCTCTCAAAACCCATGCAGCTTTTGAAATACTGCAGAGCATTTGGCTTACCATGATTCCCATTAAGTTTTTGCTGACTGCCCGAGATACTCAAGCACACTTCAGTTCTACTCGTTTCTTTAACTGGTCCTTGCTGCTAGGCTGTCAGCCTACAGCTGGTGTCTATGTTTAAGAATACTGACAAGAGGCCAGGTGCAGTGGCTCATGTCTGTAATTCCAACACTTTGGGAGGCCGAGGCGGACGGATCACCTGAGGTCAGGAGTTCAAGACCAGTCTGGCCAACCAACATGGTGAAATCCAGTCTCTACTAAAAATACAAAAATTCGCCGGGTGTGGTGGTGCATGCCTGTAATCCCAGCTACTCAGGAGGCTGAAGCAGGAGAATCACTTGAACCTGGGAGGCAGAGGTTGCAGTGAGCTGAGATCATGCCACTGCACTCCAGCGTGGGTGACAGAGCAAGACTCCAACTCAAAAAAAAAAAAAGAATACTGACAACAGAGGGCCTTTGCTGATGTCACCTTCTGCCTCTGCCCAATCATGCTTTGTTCCCTTTCCTTTCCTTACACAAGTATTGATCCCAAGAATTTTTCAATAAATGTCTTGTATCCTCAAAAAAAAAGAATACTTACAATACAGAAACTCCAAGGACCATCCAAGGACCATCTCCATGCTTAGGATGCCCCTTATTTTAAACTGATTAGATGTGACAGATATGAAATTGGCAGGGGGCAACGGAAATTATGCTAAATGCAACTACTTTCAAAAGCCTGATGCCTTTGGCCCATCTCCTAACCACACAATTGGTAAACACAAGGCATATTTTCCTAGTTTCAGAAGGGCAAGCAGTAAGCACATTTTTCTAATTTTAAAAATTCTAGATCATGTGAAGCAAAAAGCTTATTTTCAAGAATAAACATTTCCACTACTTCTGCTTCTTGTAAAGACAAGCTAGTATGCAGACATGAGATAGGGGAGGAAGCAGTTCCCCTTTCTGCCAGAGAATAAGCTCAAAAAGTGTCTCTGAAAAATCAATAACCATGCAATCTGGGTCTGGTGCTACCCACGGCACAAGAGCTGTCTAATAATGATGCCAGAGGAAGTTTTCTATGATTCTAAAGTTAAAATTCAACATAAACACTAATATTATTTCCTGATTTTATAAAATTCTTTTTTTTTTTTTTTTTTGAGATGGAGTCTCATTCTGTCAGCCAGGCTGGAGTGCAGCGGCGCGATCTTGGCCCACTGCAACCTCCGCCTCCCAGGTTCAAACGATTCTCCTGTCTCAGCCTCACGAGTAGCTGGGACTACAGGCGCATGCCACCACGCTGAGCTAATTTTCATATTTTTAGTAGAGACAGGTTTTGCCATGTTGGCCAGGCTGGTCTCGAACTCCTGACCTCAAGTGATCTGCCCGCCTTGGCCTCCCAAAGTGCTGGGATTATAGACGTGGGATTATAGACCTTTGAAGTGATCTCGTCCATCTCACCTGAGCTTTGTGACACTAGTCCGTTCATTTCTGTCTCCCCAGTGCCATCTCACAGAGCTAAAATTGGAGAGATTTAAAGCCTTATTCCCACAAGCTGCAGAGACTGATCTCCTATTTAATGCAAAGCAAGCAACAGTTCTCAACTCAGTGCCACTGCGTCCAGCCCTGATTTTATAAAATTCTTAAAAGTCTCCAAATACACCCTTGTCTAAAGTCTCCTGTCTTCAATTTTTTAGACAGAGCTCCTCCAGATCAATAACCCTTGACCATGGTTATTGTCTCCAAACTGTGAATATTTTTTAAGTTTAACTCAACTTAAAATGTATCCCTTGTAGGAGGAAGTCATCACAAATGCCAAGTGACAAGCCAGAAATCAATTTTATTTTAACCAGCTGGCCCATGACACCAGGTTGCATATTCCACTCCTGGATGGTTTGGCAATTCCTGCCTGAATAGGGAAGTAAAATTAAGTGAAGTTGTATTCAAACTACCTCCCTCCCCTTCACCACTATTACAAGGACAAGGGTTTATTCATTTCTTTCCAGTAGCTGCACAACGTAATTGCCATCAGCTCCACTGAGGAAGCTGGAGGCGTCAGCTTACCTTGTGGAGAATGACATCAGCCCTCAGCATCTTGTCCACAGTAGACTTTGTGAGAGAGAGGTTGTGATACAGGAACCCAGAGAAGGTTTCATTGTCCACCAGGAAATCTTGAAGCTTCAAGTCTATTGAGAAACAGTATTTTATTTTTATTTAGTAAGTAACTCCAAAAAAAAAAAAAAAAGTGGGCACAATGGGACAGTGGAGAAACGTATCATAATATCGATGATCAACAGTTGCCTGGCTAAACACACACAGGAATGAGACAGGGGAGCATCGCTATATCAGGAGAGGCATGAAAATATTGCTTTCTGAGCACACTCAGCATGTGCTCCTCAACTCAAACAGTATGTTGGTGCTGTTACACACACACACACACACACACACACACACAGCCTTTCCCTTTTTTTTTTATTTTGAGACGGAGTCTTGCCCTGTCGCCCAGGTTGGAGTGCAATGGTGCAATCTCAGCTCACTGCACCCCCCACCTCCCGGGTTCAAGAGATTTTCCTGCCTCAGCCTCCTGAGTAGCTGGGATTACAGGTATGCACCGCCATGCCTGGCTAATTTTTTTTTTTTTCTTTTATCTTTAGTACAGGCAGGGTTTCACCATGATGGGCAGGCTGGTTTCAAACTCCTGACCTTGTGATCCAACCTGCCTTGGCCTCCCAAAGTGCTGACATTACAGGCGTGAGCCACTGCGCCCGGCCTTTCTTTGCTTTTCAAGCAAGAAGTCAAACCTTTGAAATGATTTCACCCATCCCACCTGAGCTCTGTGACACCAGTCCGTTCATTCCCGTCTCCCCAGTGCCGTCTCACAGAGCTAAAATTGGAGAGATTTAAAGCCTTATTCCCACAAGCTGCAGAGACTAATCTATTTAATGCAAAGCAAGCAATGGTTCTCAAACTTAAGTATGCATCAGAATCACCTCCAGAGCTTGTTAAAATGCAGACTGCTGGGCCCCACCCGGGCCCCACCCCAACAGTTTCTGATACAGCGGCCCTGGGATGCGACTGGAGAATCACTTACAGGTGATGCTGATGCTGCTGACCTGGGGACCAAGTTTTGACAAACACTGGCAGAGTGTATTATGCGTATCAAAGTGCCTTCACAGACACGGTCTCATTTTCATTCCAAACATAAAACGTAATACAAAGCTCTAAAACCCAGGTCTGCCAGGCTTTAGGAAAACACATCAACATATATTTAAACCATCAGCCCTACTAAATGATTTGATTGCTAAAGGATTTCATACAGAATCTCTCTAAATAATAGGACCTCTGGGTACAGTTAGAAAAGGCTTCAATCCAGTGCAACAAACGGAAAAAGCAGCACTAAGAATACAGAATTTTAGTCTCTAGAGTTGGAGGCTGTGTCTGGTGGCATCACTGCGTACCTCATATCATCTTTCTGAACCTCAGTTTCTTGATCTCCAAAATGAGAGGTTTCTGACCAGATGCTTGGTAGGAGCCCTATGACTCTGAAACAGTATAGTTTTCCCTGACTCATTTCATTTGACTGTCTACCTCTTCTCCTTCCAACCCACTCTCCTAACAGCCTAACTTTTTCATAATAAAGATAAAACCAGCTCATCAGGACCACATCAACTGAGTCCACAGGGCCAGGTACTAAGCAACCTCTAGAGGGCAAACTTTGCAAACTGAAATCATTTACCGGAAGAGAAACAGGTTTGATCTGAAAATGGGGCTACAGTGTGAGGCTTAATGAGGACAGGAGTTAATCCGCGGAGCTAAGAGGGTCACACACAGAGATAAAGTAGCAGGAGGGCCTGACAGCCCAGCCAGTCTCTCATCAATGCCGCATGATCCAGGTGTATTCTGCTTTAGGCAAACTTCAGTAATACTGAGTTATGTAGACAGAATAAATTGAGCAAGATTTACATCGCTAGAGAAATGATTCACTGCTACCCCTCTATGGCTAGCTCCTAGTTATTCCTCATGACAGCCAGTAGCTGTTCTTAGGCCCAGTTAGTGTCCCTCAGAATCAGTGCTCCTTCAGACTGCTATCTACCTGATGCTTCCCATCACATATGACTCTACATTGTTAGCATCAGGCTCTCTACTGCAGTTGTCAAACCTCAGAGCACCTAAGTTTCATTTAGGGAGCCTGCTAAAACGCAGTTTCTTGGGCCCAATCCCCAGAGATTCTGAAATAGTGGGTCTAGAGTGCAGAGCCTACAAATCTACATTTGAATAAGCATTCCTTGCACTTTTAATGTTGGAGGAGGGAGGTGTGGAACCACAGTTTAAGGAACATTGTTTTACTTGCATGCTGTCTCCACCAGAATATGCTTACAGGATAGGGAATATGTGTTCTTAGTACCACCAATGCCCAGATCAGGCCTGGCACAGAATTACTGCCCAGTGAAGGGTAGCTGAATACTAAACACTAGGAGATGGGATTAGTGCTGACAAGGTTCCAAAAGTATCTGAGTACCATCATAGGAGATTTCCTTTTAGCTTGTCAGGTCCAGGAAGAGCCCAGGGATGTCAGGACCATCCCCAGGCCACACCCAAGGAGTGAACAGGACTTCTAACCACTAGAACTGCCTTCCCAGGAACAGAAAGCGACATCCGGGATCACTTTCTGTTCTTGGGAGAAACAGGAAGGAAGGTGTAAGCTGGTGGCTTCAGTCGAGGACTGGTGTGAAAAGGTAGACATTAATCACTGTACAACCATGGAAAAAGCACCACACTGGGAGTCAGAAACCTGGGTTCTAAATCCATTTATTTGTCGAGTCATTTCATGTAGTTG
Source organism: Pongo pygmaeus (assembly GCF_028885625.2). Classification (NCBI taxonomy): domain Eukaryota; kingdom Metazoa; phylum Chordata; class Mammalia; order Primates; family Hominidae; genus Pongo; species Pongo pygmaeus. Next base: position 95,261,059 of record NC_072386.2, read on the forward strand.
TGCCTCCACTGCCTTACCTATAAAATGAAGGGTCAAAAAAGGCCTCTGTGAAACCTCAACAGAAACAGAATACACGTATTAGCTAACCCTCATTGACTAGGTGGGCCATAGATTCCTCCTGAGCAGAACCAGAGCAATACATCATATTGCACCAGGGAACTTCAAAACAGTTCCCTCCTTCCCAAGCAGGGTGGCAGAAGTGTGGGAGGGCGACCCAGGCCACCCTTGCAATGGGCCTAGGTCATCCTGCAACACTCTCCAGACCAGTGAGTGTGCTCAGCATGTTTATAAGACTTCTGTTATGTTAACAGGCTCTGAAGATGAGAACATCTGGATGTGATCAAGCTCCAACCTCCTATCAGTGAATCCCCCAGATGAGACATAAGAACCCAGAGGCTGATTAAACAGTCAACAACCCTTGGCTGTGCACGTGCATGGTGTGGTAGGTTCGCTGGGTTGGGAAGCAGCAAGGAGGGCCAAAGATCCTCCGCTACAAAGAACTTGCAGCCTGATCACATGGATATCCACCCGTGTAGGCTTAGACTCACACACTAGCACCAACCTGTGCGAAAACAGGAAGGCAACATGGTGTAGTATACTGGTTCTCAAACATGACTGCCCGTTAGACTCAGCTGGGGGCTTCACAAAAATCCCAAAGCCCAGGCCACACCATGGAGCAACTAATGAGAACTGCTTGGGTAAGACCCAGGCATTAGAATTTAATGAAACTTGGCTGGGTGCAGTGGCTCACGCCTGTAATCCCAGCACTTTGGCAGGCCTGAGGTGGGCAGATCACTTGAGGTCAGGAGTTTGAGATCAGCCTGGTGAAACTCCGTCTCTACTAAACATACCAAAATTAGTTGAGTGTGGTGGTGGGTGCCTGTAATCCCAGCTACTTGGGAGGCTGAAGCAGGAGGATCACTTGAACCTGGGAGGCAGTGGTTGCACTGAGCAGAGATGGCACCATTGCACTCCAGCTTGGGTGACAGAGCAAGACTCTGTCTCCAAAAAAAAAAAGAATTTAATACAATTTCTCAGGTGATTCCAGCCAAGTCTGAGAAACAATGATGTGGGGGAAACATCAGGGTTTGGGACCAGAAAAACCTAAATTTGATACTGCACTCTCCTGTGAAATAGCTGTGTGACTGTGAGAAAGTGACTTTACCTCCCTGACCACAAATTTTCTTACCAATGAAGTGAAGGTAATAGTATCCACATTTCAAAGATACGAAGATCAGAGATATTCATCATGGTAGGTGCTCAATATATGGTAATAATTTGTGATTACCAAAAAGATTTTTTCACTCAACTTTACCACTGTGCAACAATGCCATTTATAGAAAAGATGAGGACACAGTCCCTGCCTTCGAGGAACTTTCAAGGCTGAAAGGGGAGATAAAAAGGCAAATCAATTCAAGAAGGCAGAAGGAAGGATAACAAAGCCAAAAGGAGACAGTAAATGGAAGCACTGGCCCAAGATGAGGTTTATCTGTAAGTGCTTCATGGCGAGCAACCAGACTGGAGCCAAGTTCTGGAAAACGACAGAGTCAAAAATCCCTGGAAGTGGCTGGAGAGGAAGGGGTAAGACCTCTCATGATGACAACGACCAGGACATTTTGTGGTCATAATGCTATGCACACAGTAGATTCTCAACAAAGGAATGAACAGGCAGATAATTAGAGAAGAGATTTCTCAAAACCTCAGATTTGGGTAGTAGGAAGGGGAGAAAAAAGGAGGGGGTGAGGACAGAGTACAGTGGCTTTGTATCTGCTGGTCTCAGTCTTCTCCCCTATGTTGCTGACAGGAAAATGGGTGGAAAGCCAAGAATATCAAGAAAGCCAGATGTCTGAAACATACCTTCTCCTCTTACCCCATCTTCATGACATGGCCCATGAGTCACCTCCTCCAGGAAGCCTGCCCTGGCCTTCCCACCCTCAAGCTGGGTTAGGTGGCCAGCCCTTTTTTGTGACTTTTTTTTTTTTTTTTTAAGACAGAGTTTCACCCTTTCACCCAGGCTGGAGTGAAGCGGCCCGCTCTTGGCTCACTGCAACCTCCAGCCCCCCAGGTTCAAGCAATTCTCCTGCCTCAGCCTCCCGAGTAGTTGGGATTACAGGCACCCACCATCACGCCCAGCTATTTTTTCTCTTTGTATTTTTAGTAGAGTTGGGGTTTCGCCATGTTGGCCAGGCTGGTCTTCAACTCCTGACCTCAGGTGATCCACTCGACTTGGCCTCCCAAAGTGCTAGGATTAGAGGCATGAGCCACCGCGCCCGGCGTTTTGTGACTCTTTTGTACCCAACATCCTATGTTTCCCACTAGTACCGCACAGATCAAGCTGCAGTTACCCATGTAAATATCCTGCTCCCAGAAGAACAGAAATTCCTTGAGGGCCAGGGTTTGTAATTCCAAAGCCAGCAGTGCCTGGCACAGAGGAGGCACTCAGTAAATTGGATGAACGAATGAATAGATGGATGGATGAACTAATGAATGAATGAATAAATGAATGAATGAATGAATACAAATGAGTGAATAAATTAATGACCTGATGTGATTTGGGGAATTGCCGATTGCAGAGAAGTAAATTCACCTTGCAGCAAGTTAGGGAAAAGATGAAGCAGGACATGAACTTGAAACAAACCAGGTAAAGAGGACACAAGACTTCTGCTAAACCCACTCAGCCGTGTCAGCCCAGGTCAAGAGGAGAGTCAGGTAAGCAACAGCTAGAAGCAGAGTGGGGAACAGGAGAGAGGAAGGCTGAGTTGAATAAATGATAAAATGGAGATAACAATGACATCCACCTCACTGGACTGAGCTAGGTGTTAAATGAGAAAATGTACCTGCAGACCTAGTATAATGCCGGGCACTGAGTAAGGTGCCCGGTAAAGGATGGCTAATATCATCATCATTTTCAGGAATGACTGATCTGAGCAGATTCATGGCTAATTTAACCTTAAAGCATATTCAGAATAGACAAGACACAGAAGTGGCTTTGGCAGCTAAGTTGAGGTGTTGAATTTGTGATCTAAGGTATGCACATGTGTGTATGTGTGTGCATATGTATGTGTGTATTATAATACATATTAGCCTGGCTGAGTTCCTAAGACAGAATTATTGAGTTCTTTCTGCTGATACTATCCATAAGGTAAAGGAAAGGTTGAAGCTGACTGATTTGTCTACTCATAACTTTATGAAAGAATAAATAAATCTAGTATTTTACAGGGAATCACCAGGAATGGTCATATTCGCCAGTCACTGCAAGGATGGATATAGGTGGAAGATTACCTGGACGAAAGACCAATCATTCCACACAAGGCAGCGAATACTTCCTGAACAGGAGAGTCATTTAGTCATTTAACTTTGGCCAGTGAGTTAATGTGGACGTGGATTTTATAATCAGTAAAATGTGTGGGTTGGAGAAGATGATCTCTGAGGTCTTCTTACCTGACATTGAAAGGAACACAGGGCAAAACAAAATCAGCACTGGATACAGCATCAGAGGGTCTGAATTCAAGAGTCATCTCTGCCATTTCCTGACTGTGTAATCATGAAGCTTACTTTCCCCCCTATTTAAAACTCCCTAAGCCTCGGTTTCTTTGGATATAAAATACGGCTAATACAGCACTTTGGGAGGCCAAGACAGGTGGATCAACTGAGGTTGGGAGTTCGAGACCAGCCTGACCAACATGAAGAAACCCCGTCTCTACTAAAAATACAAAATTAGCCGGGTGTGGTGGCACATGCCTGTAATCCCAGCTACTCAGGAGGCTGAGGCAGGAGAATTGCTTGGAGGCAGAGGTTGCAGTGAGCCGAGATCACGCCATTGCAATCCAGCCTGGGCAACAAGAGCAACACTCTGTCTCAAAAAACAAACAAACAAACAAAAAATGGGGCTAATAACATTCACAGGTTGTTGTGCAAACCAAAGATCAAGAACGTGAACGTGCTCTTTCAGGGGAAAAAGCTGACTTTCTCCAAGTGTTCGCTCGGGTAACTGGAAGGTATGACCTCTGTCACAGGATGCGGAGCTGGGCTACTGCTGCCAGCAGAAGAGAAAGTCACTATCCAGCAGAAGGTCAAGAGAGCTCTCCCACCACAGTTTCTTCAATACAGACCAAAATACTTGATCTGCTGAGCTCAGCCTCCGTGGTTTCGCCTGGAGGAGCAAACAGTGGTCTACCAATTAGCCAAGAGCTTCGCTGTGTGTACCGTAATGTGGGGCAAAGGAAAGGAAAAAGAACAAAAAACAGGTGACATGTGTGTTTGTGGGCTGGAAGAAACGAGGCAGAACCCTCAGCTTCCTGCCACATATCTAGGCCTCTGGGACCAAGCCGAGGAACCAGCTGGGACCTCTAGGACCCAGGTCCAGGCCTCTGGGACCAAGCTGAGGAACACACTTGCACATGCAGGCAGAGGGGTGTGACGCAGGGTAGGGGCGAGGTCCTGCTTTCCCAGCCATTCAGTGTTCCTTCAGTTCTCTGGGCATAGAGGACAAGGAAGGTGGGAGGAGGGAGGAGAGGGAGGAGAGGGAGGAGAGGGAGGAGAGGGGTGGAGGAGCTGGGGGGAGGCTGGGAAAGAAGGAGGAAAGGAGAGGAGGGGAGGGCAGCTCAGGAAGGCGGAGGAGGAAAGCCCTTCGCTGAGCTGAGCTGAGCCAGACGGGGTTACTCTCGTTCAGTGCCCTCCAGTCCCCAGCTCAGGTTTCAAGATCTGTCTTCTCTTTTGCTCAACATGAAAAGGAACCAGAGCAATCAGCTGCTTTAGAAGTGGGTGGAGGAGGCAAATGAAAAAAAAAGGAGAAGTAGGGAAAATCACATCAGCATCCCAGGCCCAGATGGTCTTCTTCAATGGACCCCTGGGGTGGGGGTGGGGTGGGGGCCTCCCAGCCAGCTAGGAGCTGTCAACTGGGCAGGGCCTGGGAGGGGGAGACAAATTCTAACTCGTGGTTTTAATCAGCCTGAGCTTGTCCAGCCTTACAAATAAGACCTTGAAACACTTCTCTGTTATGCAAGGGCTGGTAACAAATACACTCCAGTGTCTTTATGGTATTTTTTTGGTGTTTTGTTTTCCTGATGCTCTGCTGTCTTCTTGAAGAATAGATGCTGCCTGCTTCACCAATGGCTGAGCACTCTCTGGGAAGACCTGGTTGTTGGGTGCTGAGGAGAAGGGGTGAGGTGGGATGATGCAGCTGCTCCCTCAGGTGACTCCTTAGAGCAGGGGAGAGTGGTTCAGGGGTGTGTGACGCACACAGCCTAAGGACACCCATGCTGTTCATCCCGGCCTGGGCTTTCCAACCCAGGAGACGCTTCCTTCTCTACAGAGAAGGCTCACCGAGGGATACCAAGACATACCTGAAAAAACTCAGTTCCAGAATTTTCCAGTTATGTGGCCTTGGGAAAGTCAGTTAGGCTCTCTGAGCCTCCATTTTTCTGTAAATGGAGGTCTAGCTTCCTACACGTGTGGGTTAAGTCATCACTAATGACACTAAGTGTGTTAAGTACTCTGAATGCTGACTCACACATACTCCTTGAGAAAATACAAGCTGAAAATTAAACATGTTCAAAATAAATGTGGATAAAGTCATAGATGACAATCTGTGAAGAATTCCCAAGAGAAACCAGGATATTTAGGCTTATGCTCCCTGAACCTTCCAAGGCATTAGGAAGCCAGAGTCTTCTCTTTCAACCAATGGGAATACCATAACTTTAGGAACCACACATTCCTTCTAGTATTTTACAAATCATATAAACTTGTATTAGTTCAACAAACTTCTGAATGGCTGCAGTACCCAAAATACTAGTGTTGTGGTTCAAAGGGATAATATTTTTCTCAGTGTTCCTTGAAGGCAGGAGCTAGCCTATAACAAAAGAGGCGCTGTGTAACAAAATCCCTGCCCTTGCATTCTAAGAGGAGATGGCCAGAGGGTCGGGTGAGCAGAGCGGTGAGCCTCCAACCCTCTCTGCCACTCCAGAATCAGTCAGCACTGGAATCAGGGGTGGAACGAGACATTACTCATCTTCCCCCAGATTACTTTGCTAGTAAGGCAATAGCACACCTGCTATGATTTGAACGTGTCCCCCGTCAAAGTTCATACATGGAAACTTCGTCACCAATGTGACAGTATTAAGAGGCAGGGCCTTTAAGGGGTGATTAAGTTATGTGAGCAGTGCCCTCACCAATAGCATTAGGGCCCCTCACAGATGCCATGAGTTTCATGCGCGTCCGTGTGAAGAGACCATCAAACAGGCTTTGCGTGAGCAATAAAGCTGTTTATTTCACCTGGATGCAGGTGGGCTGAGTCCGAAAAGAGAGTCAGCGAAGGGAGATAGGGGTGGGGCCGTTTTATAGGATTTGGGAAGGTAACGGAAAATTACAGTCAAAGGGGGTTGTTCTCTGGTGGGCAGGGGCAGGGGTCACAAGGTGCTCAGTGGGGGAGCTTCTGAGCCAGGAGAAGGAAATTCACAGGGTTAATCATTCAGTTAAGGTGGGGCAGGAACAAATCACAATGGTGGAATGTCATCAGTTAAGGCGGGGCAGGGCCTTTTCACTTCTTTTGTGATTCTTCAGTTACTTCAGGCCATCTGGGCGTATACGTGCAAGTCACAGGGGATGCGATGGCTTGGCTTGGGCTTAGAGGCCTGACAATGAGGACCCCTATAAAAGGGCTTGAGGGAGTGGCTTCAGTCCCTTCTGCCAGTTGAGGAAATGGTGTTTGTCCCCCTCTAAGGATGCAGCAACAAGGCACCATCTTGGAAGCAGAGAGCAGCCCTCACCAGACACCAAACCTGCCAACACCTTGATTTTGGATTTCCCAGCCTCCAGAACTGTGAGAAGTAAATTTCTATTGTGTATAAATTACTCAGTCTCGACAATTTTCTTCTAGCAGCACAAACAGAATAAGACAATATCCATGTCTTACTGAGAAGAGGGAAGGTGGGAGAGGTTACTGGAAGCCCCTAGAATAAGGGTTGAAGACCCTGAATGGAAACAAGTCCCCCAAAGAGCCAGTGCAGCCCCAGAGGGAAAGGATGTCCTGGTCACACTGGCCAGGGCGTGGAAGGGCACAGTCAGCCTGGCTTTGAAGCTCAGAAGGAAATGGAAGATAACACTAAGACATAACATTGACCCAAATGAATTTTGGACCTGAACAGAAAGAGAAGAAGAAACAAAGAACCAACATCAGAAAAAGCAAGAAGATAGCTGAGAAGAAAACTCTGCCTGAAGAACAGAGAGGCAGAAAGATGAGCGAGGACACCTGGAAGACAAAAGGAGTGAAGAGAAGGTAAGAGATAGAAAGTATGAAGAAACAGAGTCCAGAAACAGGAAGACTACATCAAACAGAAGGGGCAGAGAGAAAAAGAAAAGAGAGTTTGAGGCATTCAGTTCCCAAGGATGTGCTGGTCTCTGACTGAAAAAAAGGACCAGACACTTCAAACACCACACAACATGGGACTAGAATCAGCCTGCAGGGCCCCGAGAAGTCCAGGCACAAAGAGAACGGAAAAAAGATGAGTTTACAAGTTAGAGATGAGAGTCTTCCTAAGGCTGGTCTAAGGAAGAATTAACATGCACAATGTATAAACAGCTTAATTTTTTTCTAACTTTTAAAATTAACAAAATATATTAAGGTACATAGTAGTGTTTTGTGGGCACAGAAAAGTGACTCATATTTACCAAGCATTAGGCACACTATTAGCATTATTTTCCAGAATCTTTAAGAACAGCCTATAAAGAAAGGTATTATTATTATTCCCACTTTTCAAATGAGGAAACAGATCTGGAGAATATCTTGCTCAGGGTCATAGAACAAACAAGTGGTAAATTTGAACCCAAACAGCTTTGACTGCAAAGCTTTGGTTCTTTCCACTATATCAGCAATTTAATGAGATGTTTTAAAAATGCTTCATCATGATTTTGGCCTCAAAAGCTGGGGATGGCACCTATGCTTCCTAATGTTGGAATAAGCAACATGGCAGCATAGTGTGGGGAGAAAATGCTGAGGCTGGGAGTCAGACAGACCCCGATTCAATGTACAACTTTACTCTGTAATCTTGGGCAACAGACATTACCGTTTTGAGCCTCGGTTTCCTCATCAATGAAATGGAGATAATAATACCAATTTGCCCCTGCTAATGCTGTTTGAAGCTTTCAATGTCATCACATATGAAAAATGTAAAATGGTATCATTATCCGGTGCAACTCAGTCTGTTGAACAGTGTCGCTCTGAGATTGCCTTTTGGTGCCTCAATGCAACAGTGACAAGAGGACCAGAAATGGGAAAGCTTTCAATGAGAAACAAACTGGACTCCCAAACTGCTCTTTGCCACCCACAGAATAAATAAACCTTATGCTGGAAAAGCAGGAGACATGCAACACTGTTCTTGATGTTAACAATTCAAACATTTTTAAAGGCAGTCTGATATTTGTGGGGGTACATGCTGTTCTGTAATCGAACGCAATTGTGTTTTCTATTCTTGTCTGAGTAAAGCTGACCTTTGATTTGATTTAGTTCAAGTAATATTTCAACACTGCAGTGGAGCGTTGCTCCCCACCCCCACCTGCTTACAGCCCAGCTGGGGCCAGGCCCTTGCCCTGGATGGAAATCAAAGACCTGGTTTCTGAGATGCAGCCTGGCTTTGACAGGTCTGGGAAAACTCATGGTAGTGGAAAGTTTTCCAAATATAAAATTCTAAGGCCTCAAATCAAAACTTTTGACAAGTGCATACATACAGAATATGAATTGCAATCACCTAAAGATTTCAAAGATTTTCCATTTTGATGATATAATGTTGACACATGTGTCACCAGATCTCCCAATAAGATGACACACTGGGGGCCCACAAGGACAGAAAATATAGTCTGAGGCTGTAACCTCAACTTTAGCGGCTGCCTGAATGGGTGACGGGGTTCAGGCGGAAAATGAGAAGCGGCTGTGAGTCACAGGATGTTCTTTCTAGATGGGCCTTGGGAAACATTCCATCGGTGCCTGAAGCCAGGAAGTGGAGTGAATCTGGCATTGCTTTCAGAAGCCCTCTTGTCTCCTTTCTCATCCCAGCCAGCCCATGCCCCATGTCCTGTGACTTTAGGGAAGCTTCTGGCTACCCAGAGCTGCTCTCTTTAGGATATAACAACAACAGAGCATGAGAAACTGGAATTCTGGTCCTATTACTGCCCCTTGCCAGCTGTGCTTTCTTAGGCAAGTTACTTGGCCTCTCTGAACTTCAGCTCCTTCATGTGTGTATCCCCTACATTTTATGATGATTGTAAAAATGCAGTGAGCTTAAGAACAAGCCTGGTACCTATGCTGGGCCAGGCACTGTACTAAGTGCTTCCCCTTATTAGTCCATTAATTTGCCACAACAGTTCTGAGGGAGGTACTATTGTCAGCCCATTTTGAGGAAACTGAGGCACAGAGCTGTATGGAATTATCCAAGGTTACACAGCTGATAAGCATCAAGTCAAGATTTGAACCTAGGCCATCTGGCTGCCAAGTCTGTTCTCTTAACACCAAAGTATATTTCCCAGGGAATATTTACAAGATGTTAATTTTCTACCCACTTCCTTCAACTCCCTGCCACAGCCAACTATCTTGCCACGTCACCAAAGCCACGCTGCTCCCTGGAGCTCACGTCTTTTTGATTTCCAAAAATCAAACCAGAATCAAAGGTCCACCCCACTGACTCCTTAGTACTATCAGTAAATCCGACAGCCAGAGAGGCATGACCCTTTTCCCTCAGTAAAATCCAGCATAACCCTGGGGACTAATTTAAAGTATTAGTCAGAGCCATATCAGAAAGGCCAAACAGGCCAGGCGTGGTGGCTCACACCTGTAATCCCAGTACTTTGGGAGGCCAACGCACCTGAGGTCAGGACTTTAACATGACAAACATGGTCAGGAGTTCAAACACGGTCAGGAGTTCAATTGGCCAACATGGCAAAACCCCGTCTTTACTAAAAAATACAAAAATTAGCCAGGCATGGTGGCGAGTGCCTGTAATCCCAGCTATTCAGGAGGCTGAGGCAGGAAGAATTGCTTGAACCCAGGAGGCAGAGGTTGCAGTGAGCTGAGATCGTGCCACTGTACTCACTCCAGCCTGGGCGACAGAGTAAGACACCGTCTCAAAAAAAAAAAAAAAAAAAGAGGGCCGGGCACAGTGGCTCATGCCTGTAATCTCAGCACTTTGGGAGGCTGAGGCGCGTGGATCACGAGATCAGGAGTTCACCCCATTTCCACTAAAAATACAAAAATTGGCAGGGTGTGGTGGCACGTGCCTGTAATCCCAGCTACTCAAGAGGCTGAGGCAGGAGAATCGTTTGAATCCGGGAGGCAGAGGTTGCAGTGAGCCGAGATCGCACCACTGCACTCCATCCTGGGCAACAGAGTGAGACTCCGTCTCAAAAAAAAAAAAAAAGAAAGAAAGGCCAAACAAGCCAGATTCATGCCATAAACATAAGGGAAGTGGCAGCTGAGCCACTGACTCTGCACAAAAGTCCAGCTGAAGGGAGAGAGAAACTCCATACTCCAGTCAGGATGGCAGGCTGCTGCCCCGGATCTCTCTGCCAGTCTTGTTCCTTTCCGCCCCTTGACCTTAACAAGGTGTTATGTCCTCCAAAGGGGTCATCTCCAGCCCAGTGACAAAATGCCCAAAGATATTTCTTATCTTTTCCTGGCAAAATCCTTATAAGCTTCAGAGATCTCCACATCCTTAAAAAAAAAAAAGGTATTTCAGAAGCCCCCAAATCAGGAGCCATAGCAGGCCAGTTGCAGCCCTAGTCCTCACTGGAGAAGGCCAAGATAAGGAACTCCAGGCCGTGGCAGAGAACCATGTAGGTTGTGCACTATCCAACTCAAATCATCACAGTTCTCATGGAGAGTGCCATTCACATGGACCGCGGTGTGTATGTACCGCCAGAAACGTGTGACTTGTCAGCCCTAGGAACAGCTTGAAAGCCATCCCTACCTGTTCTAGGCATATTCAGCAGGTCTAGAAAATGATCTTTGTGGTCCCACAAAGCACTCACTGGCCTTCTGGAGTGAAAAGGTACTGGTGTGGCCGTAACTTTGGACAGGGCAAGACACCTGCAGAGCTAAGATCTTGCTTGACTCAGAAGTTGCTGAGTTCCATGTACAGTAGAGAGAGGCTACCTGGCTTCCAGCCACACTACAGAATTCACAGCCCTGCCCACACCACTTTGGTCACGCCAGCTAAAAAAAGACGGAGAACTTCCCCCAGATGCCCCACAAGTCTAGGAATTGTTTCCAGACCAGCATAAGCAATGGAAAGGCTGAGGGATTGGCTATGGGGGATGCAGCAGTGGACAAGGGCCTCGCTAAGTGTGGAAACGGGGAACAGAGGGAAGCTGGGGAACTTCTCAGAGGGGATGTGAGGATGGCCTACCCCAGGAAGGCAAGAGGCTTCAGCTCCAGCATATGCACTTCCCAACTATGAGCCAAGTAGGATGTCCTAACCACTGCAAGGAGGTACCTGCTCAAGAGGGGACTGTGTCCACAGTGCAACCTGGAGTTGAATGAGAGTCTATAGTCAAGATTTCAGGATGTGGGAGAGGAGCAGGCCTTAGGACCAAGTGGATGTCTGAGCGGAAATGTTCAGTAGGAAGCAGGCTAATGAACCCATTAGGTATCACTAAGCAATACATTTTAAGTAGCTGAAAAGGAAATATACAGTAAAAATAAGACAGCAAAGGGTCACCTCCTTCTCCCACCCAGTCATGATTCTCAGCAGCAACAACTCCATCAGAAAGGCCTTAGCTTGGGCCAGTCTGCTTCTCACCCCACCTGAGAATGCCAGATTCACCAGAGACGGGGCACAGCGATGGCAGGTGGCTTGGAGTGGGGAGTGAGGATGACTCCAGGGCAAGGGAGGAAGCTTTGGAAGGGGAGCAGTGCTTCTTGCCTCACCATGCCCTGGCAGGAGCAGATGCAGGTGGCGGGCTGAGGCTGACATAAGTTGGTAGGGGGCTCTCTTTTTAAAACAAAATAGTATTTTTTAAAAATCCTACTTTTGCAAACTTTACAAAAACATACCACTGTGTAAACATATTGCTAAGACCCCCAGAGAGGACCTTGAAAGGGGCTATGAAAAATAGAGTAAATATTTTTAGCTTCCCAGTAAATCTACTTTAGGCCTCTGGGTTCATGGCCGCCCTTCCAGAAAGCTCTGGGAGGCAATTTTGTGAAAGAAAGAAGGCCAAGACTTTTTGAAGAACTTCTGTCATCATTATTATTCATAGGCTCTGTTGACCTGGGTTAACACAAGGGAATAAACTATATAATACAATTTTTTAAAGCACTTTTACTTGACCCTCACAATACCCTGTGAAGGACAGGTATTTTATTTTCTCCCACCTTCATTCCACAAAGATTCTCTAATGGCTCACCATGCACCCACTACTGTGCTGGGGCTTGGGATGGAATCATGAGCAAGGCGCCCACCTTGCCCTCAAGGGGCTATAGTCTAGCAGACAGCCCACATCCTCGGGTGGTCCCAGGTGATCCCCCATCCAAGTACTGACCAAGTTTCTGGGCTGAAGCATTTTCTGGTTGTTTCACCAAAGTTCCAATTGCAAGGCAAAGAAACTTAAGGCCCAGAGAGGCCGAACAAGTGGCAAAGGCCAGTCAGCCAAGAACAGAAGGGGAAGCAAAGCAACTCGAATTTATTACGTGTCAACTGTGGGCTATGAGCTTCACTATCGGTCATCCACAGACATTGTCTAATTTAATGCTCAGTGACCCTCAGGGCAGCTAATCTTCAGGTAAACTCTGGGCCAGAAAGAATCAACACATGCCCAAAGTTCACACTTCATGAGGGATGGAGCATGGATTTCTTCCCAAAATGAATCTTAATACAAAGCCTCACACTCACTCTTATATGAATGTTTTCCAATCTTCAATCATTTACAAACTACTCTCACAAGTTTTACCATATTCACAGAAAATGTTTCTTTGAATTAACTTTAATTATATTTTTCCTGTTGAACATCCTCCTAAGCAATAATTTCCATGAAATTGCAATTTGATGTGGGTTAAAATTAAAAGTTCTCATCCACGTACTGCCTAAAATCATCCCAGATACCACACAAAACTCACCCAGAGAAACACTTATCTCTGCCAGTCTGCATCTCACAGAGAAAAAATACAGACATGTCACTTTCCCAAGGGTTTCTGAGGATTTATCCAATCTTTACATCTGAGTTGCAGTCACCATAAGTATTTAAGATGAATGAATGCTTCTCACACTGCCTTGCAAACATTAATTAATTTAGCCACCACTCAACTTGTGTGCCTGTGCTCTGGTTTAGGAAGAAAATAATAAAATGTCTAAAAAGTTCCAGTGATGAGAAAAGTGGGTGAGGCACCCTGTGAGAATTCCTCCTTGGATTTCTTATTAGGATGATTTCAAGGATAATTAAAAGATTTGTCCACGGCTTAATTCCTGAAATGGGAGTTCTTCCCAGTTGGAAGATTATTAAAACAGCACAATAGAGCACTGTAGAAGGAGAACTGCCTGGAGCAGCAGGGGGGTTTAGCCATGATTTATTCCCAGAATATCCCTTCTGTGGTTGTGTAGACTTGGGACAGTCACTTCCCCGTTCTGGGTCAGATTCTTCTCTAGAATAGAAATTCCATATGGAGAGGGGCCATATTTGTCTTGGACACCTCTGTGTCTCAGCACTTAGAACAGTGATTGGCATATAGAAGATGCTCAATAAATAAGGGTTGAATGACTGAATCAACTCATTTATCTATAAATGAACTAACTGGTCTCTAAGGTCTCTTCCAATAAGTGGGAAAAAAACGACGCTCTAGCCAAGGAAATCATGAGAGTATTTGAGTAGAGATCCCCATATCTACAAATCATCTGTGGATAGTCCAGCGAATTTAGTAGATGCAAACTGAAGGAAAGAACAAGACAAACTTTCCAACTGGATCACAGAAGCAGGAGCCCAGTGGCCCAGCACTGATTACAACATAGGCCTGAATGGTAGTGTCTATAGAATCAAGAATCACTTGAACTCAGGAGGCAGAGGCTGCAGTGAGCCAAGATTGCGCCACTGCACTCCAGCCTGGTGACAGAGCAAGGATCTGTCTTTAAAAAAAAAAGAAAAGAAAAGAAAAAGGAAATTAGTGGTGTTTTAAGGCAGTCTCCACCACTAAGATCAGAAAGTCGGCTTGACAACTTACCCCCATCAGCCAGTCTATTTCAACTGCTGCATAAATTACAAGGCAGAAGAACAAGGCCAGGTGCTCAGAAATGCATCACTGTCTTAGAAGAATACTGGCTCTCATTTATTGAGAATCTACTATGTGCCAGATACTACATTAGGTTATATAGTTTACATTTCAAGTTAGCTGCTAGTTTATAGTTGAGGAAAAAAGGGTCTACAGGGGTGGTTAGTCTCCACTGGACTGATCCAAGCTTCAGGTCTTTGTCCCACAGTTATCGATGACTTGAATGAGGCCAAAGAGAGTTGTTTAGCACATCTCTAGATGATGAGAAAGGAGTAGCAGATATAATACATGGCAAAATCAGAATCTAAAATGGTTTTGGGAGGATGGGATGGCATAGGGAATCTAAACATGCAAAATAGAAAAAAGACATTTTTCCCTTTAGTTCAAAAAGCCAACAATACAACAAAGAAATGGAGAACACGCAACTTGCAATTCTGCCTATTTAAAATAATCACAATTTTGTTTGAGTGCACATGGAATATGAGTCAACAAGGTGACGTGAATGCCAAAATGCCTAATGCAATCTCAGACTGCATTAACGGAAATGTAGCACTCAGAACAAGGGAGGCAAAAATCCCTTCCTCCTCTGTGCCAGAATACTTTCATAATTTCCAGTAAATTTCAAGAAGCACACAGACATACTGAAACACATCCAGAGGAGAGGCAGAAATGGGGAGGAAAAACATTCCATAAGAGGAAAGGAGGCCATTTCGCCTAAAAAATCATGGACTTTGGGAAAACAGGGAAAGAAAAACATGAGAGCTGTCTTCCACTATTTCAAGGAAAACAGAATTAGACTTGTTCTCTAGAAAGCATTAACAGGGTGGTGAATATTTTCTAACAATTAGAGCTGTCAACACCCAGAATGAGCTACTTAGTGAGCGGTAGGTCCCTGCCCTGGGAAGGTGGGTGTGTGGTAAAGGAGGTGAATGAGGACAAAGCTCCAAACCAGATCAGCTTCAAGGATCCTCCCAGCCCTGGGAGAGACAGCACAGGAGGGGCAAGCTCATCATGCTGTGATGGGGTGTCAGTGCAGATAAATACAGGTCTCTAAGCGGGGATCCATACTGACATATGCCAGTCTCAGCTTCTCTCCGAAATTGACAGAGTGCTATTCGCAATCAGCAAAAAGTAGGCCAGGTGCAGTGGCTCATGCCTGTAATCCCAGCCCTTTGGGAGGCTAAGGCAGGAGGATCACTTGAGCCCAGGAATTCGAGGCTGCAGTGAGCTCAGTGAGCTCTAAGTGCACCACTGCACTCTAGCCTGGGGAACAGAAAGAGACCCTGTCTCTAAAAAAATAAAACTAAAACTAAAAATAAATTTAAACAAATAAATAAAATAAGTAAATAAAAACAAAATCAGTAAAAAGTTACTGATTTCCTGTAGGAAAAGGCAGTGTTTCTGTGCATTTCCCCCTATACTGAAGCCTGTTTTGTGCTGCAAGATAAGCAAAGAAAGAAAGAATATGAGAAACAGCTGCAAGGCAGAAAAGGGGACATACTGCGTGAACAGAGAGATGTGAAACAAGCACCGACACAATAATACACTCAAAATCTAAGGGACCTTCTCTCCTCAGAGCTGTGCACACAACTGTAGGGTTTTTAGACACAGATTTGGCTTCTTCACCACTTAACTCATGTCTCCAGTTTCTCAAAGAAGGCCAGGCACGGTGGCTCATGCCTGTAATCCCAGCACTTTGGGAGGCCGAGGCGGGCAGATCACGAGGTTAGGAGATCGAGACCATCCTGGCCAACATGGTGAAATCCCGTCTCTACTAAAAATACAAAAATTAGCCGGGCATGGTGGCGCACGCCTATAGTCCCAGCTACTCAGGAGGCTGAGGCAGGAGAATCACTTGAACCCAGGAGGCGGAGCCTGCAGTGAGCCAAGATTGCGCCACTGCACTCCAGCCTGGTGACAGAGCAAGGCTCTGTCTTAAAAAAAAAAAAAAGAAAAGAAAAGAAAAAGGAAATTAGTGGTGTTTTAAGGCAGTCTCGGCCACTAAGATCAGAAAGTCTGCTTGACAACTTACCCCCATCAGCCAGTCTATTTCAACTGCTGCATAAATTGCAAGGCAGAAGAACAAGGCCAGGTGCTCAGAAATGCATCACTGTCTTAGAAGAATACTGGCTCTCATTTACTGGGAATCTACTATGTGCCAGATACTGCATTAGGTTTTATAGTTTACATTTCAAGTTAGCTGCTGTTCTATAGTTGAGGAAATTAAGGCTGAGGGGTTAAATGGCTTGGTTGAGATGTCACCACTCCAAAAAAATCATAATTCATATTCACTAAGTGCTTCCTATGTGCCAAATACTGTTTTTAAGCAATTACATGTTTTATCTCATTAACAGGTAAGAAGAGGTGGCTGAAAGGGTGCTAACTAACCTATTCACAAAGTCATGCAGCCACAAGATAATGTATGCTAGCACTCTTTCCTCTGCACCACACTGTCTCTTGCTACAGAGGTAGAGGAAATATCCCCAGCTGTGCCTCTGGTCAACCAGCAGGGGCTCTCCAGTAAATAAGGAAGGACTGAGGCTTTGATCAGGGGTTGTTGCTACCTTTCTGTCTCCTGCACCAGAAGAAACGTCCATGTGCAAGACCAGGACCTGCAGGTCAAGGAAACAGCATCTCGATGGCCTGGCTGCGCGGCCAGGAGTGGTCTAAGTGGATGCTCCAAGCACAGCCATACCTCTCTCTGCTGTGAAGCAGCACCTCCTCCACGCTACCCCTAACACAGCTTTGCTTCCCTTTGTCATCAGGTCCCACATTGCCCATTGCCTCTTTTACTGCCCAAGGAAAGCACAGTTCTGTAGCCTTAAAAAAAAAAAAAAAAAAAAAACACCTCAAATCTGAGTCTGGTTTAAACTCTAGAACTTTATCATTTTTTCTTTTGCCAAATAGAAAACAAACTGGTAGGCCTTTCAGCAAAGGCCAGCCAACTCCATCCCTCCCTAAACACCAAACGGAATAAAAAGCACTTCCCTGGAGCAGTGGCAGCCATTGGTCCATGATGGGGAGAAGTAATTTATCACTGACATTGTTTAAAATCACCGGCACATGGTAATAATAAAATGCAGACCAGCTTCTATCGGCTTCGTTATTGCTTCTACATTCTCTACAGACCATGCATACGCCATTACTAGCTGCACTCAGCCAGCTGCTCCCACCAGCCTCTGTCCCCTTGCCAGGCCACTGCCTGAGAGGCTGCTCTGATGCTATGGCAGCCAATGCGTCAGTCAGCAAATGCCCACTCCTCAGATACCTCCTGGATGGCATGCAATAAATTGCCTGGAAACTTACCAGATCAGAGGTAAAGATTTCACTTTTTAAAGACAACAAGTTCAAATGCCCATCAGACTAATTGAAATGACTAGGGGAAAATGAATTGCATTCTCTTTTTAGAAAGAAGTGCTTAACTGTCACTTATCCATATCAACTCACAACTGTAATTGCTCTTATATGCACAGAAATACCCTGTCTATAAATCTGTCCATTCACTGCAACCATATGGCCAACTCCAAAAAAATGCAGTTGGCAGCAATCTGCACCCCTAGCTGTCCCTAAGGCCAAGTCTGTGGTATTCTTCTCTGGGGACTTTTCTTCTGTCTTCCCAGAGGAGATTAGTACATCACTGTCTGTGGCAACCAACTCCCCTAGTTTCTTCACCAATGCCTCCTGGAGAGGGGCCCTACAGGCCAGCCACCAAGGAGAAAAACCCCTTGGGGAAGATCTAATGGGAACAAGCCCCAGACACCTGGGCTGCTCTCTTTGCCTGGTGCAGGTCAATTTCCAATTATAAACGGATGCAGAGAAGGTTTTTACTTACTTGAGCTGGATTTCTTGATCTGCTGTAATGTTCTCAGAACTTTGCGCATGTCCTTCATGCTGGTGTCTTTCTGGCTGTATAAAAGAAGCCTCCGAGCATCTGAGAACAGGCGAGACACACTGTAAAGGGTGCAAGAAAAGGAGAAAGGCTCCAGTTAGGCCAACTGCCTCTGCTGCTTTACAGAAGTGACTGCCAAGTGCACACAACTCAGCCTGGCTCCCAGGTCCTCCACAGGCTGGCCCTAACCCACTTCCATGGCTAACCACACCCAGCTCCATTCATCACCATGTGCCCTCCCCCACCCATCATCACTGCCCCAAATGCCCTTCTCCATTGGTCTACACACCCAAATCTTACCACCCTTCAAGGCCCGGCTCATCATGCGTGTGCACACACATGCATGCACACACATGCCCCCAGGGCCGACTTATCCATGAGGCACAGTAGGCTCAGTGGCCTGGGCCTGGGATACTCTTAAGGGCATATTAGAATGTTTTAATCTATTTTAAAAGCAGAATTAAAAGTTAATACACTAAAAATGTATGAATAATCACGAATCTGGTCTGGATTGTATTCATCTTTATACCAATGCAGTCATGAAATATAATTTTTAATATTTGTGTATGGAAGGGGCCCATGGAGGCTACAAAGCCAGTCTAGGGTCCATGAACATGACAGTGTGGCCCTGTGTGCTGCAGCTGCAGCTTCCTCAGGATTGTCCTGAGCCCCATCCCATAGTCCTTAGTCCGTCCTAACTCACATCACAGTCCTGTGCATTTGAAGAATCCTCAATGTCTCATTTGGGAGACACTTATTATGCCCATACTTATGTCCAGGCACTGAAGCCAGGAGCCAGGAATACAAAGGGAAGGGGCAGCATCCTGCTTTGCTCATGGAGCTCACACTCGGGGGAGAAAGACCTGCAGACATTGTAGTCTGATGGGGCAGTGACAGAGGTGAGAGAGGGGATCTGATGCAGAGAAGACAGAACTCCCCTAGCCTTGGCTGTCAGCTCCTTATGAGCAAGGACCCTTCCAGCATGCATCTTTGTGCCAGCCCCTACCCCTTAGCTCCAGAGCCAGTCCATTCAGATGCACGTCTGCTGAATGACATCATTAACAACATATAGTATATTCCAAAATAGCTAGCAGACAGGACTTGAAATGTTCACAACATACAGAAATGATAAATACTCGAGGTGATGGATACCCCAAATTCTCTGAAATTCTCCCTTCCCTCATTCTGCAGACTCTATCACATAAGCATTTACAAAAACAACTTCACTTAAATCCAGCCATTCAAAATTCTCCAGAAGACAAGAAGGGAAGGAAAAGGATTAACTGACAAGTTTGGAAAGAAAACCTGATCTGATACTTACATGGATTTGTTAAAGTTTCCAACAACTCCGGGAGCCTCCCCAGGAGTCGGGTAACGGAAACAGGGGTTGTTGGCATTACAGATAATCCCCTGAACCCAAGGAAGTGTTCCTGCAGAGGGCATGGCTTTATTTGGAAAATGGCCTGTTGAAATCGAGGAGTAGAAAAACACAGGGAGAAACATTAATTCTCTGAAGCGATTTTGAGGTTCCATTTATACAATGCTTCATGCCAAGTCTGTCTGACCCATTCCCCACATCCCAGAGACCTGTCTCTTCTGAATAAATCTGACTCTCAGGTGGAAACGTGGCCTCACATGCCATTCTTAATCTAGTGGACATCATCTGTAGAATGGGGTTCATGATACCAGCGTTGGAGAAGTGATGAGAGGGGTCCTAAGCAGAAAGTCCCTGGCATCCTTAGTTCCTGTGACAGCCAGCCTCAGCTCTCAGACATAGAGGGGACTTCGGGATGCCCTAAGCCTATTTTTTCATACTCTAAGGAGGTAACTATGGTAAGATAAAGTGGGCCGGGCACGGTGGCTCGCGCCTGTAATCCCAGCACTTTGGGAGGCCAACGTGGGCGGATCACCTGAGATCAGGAGTTCAAGACCACCCTGGCCAACATGGTGAAACCGTGTCTCTACTAAGCATACAAAAATTTGATGGGCTTGGTGGCAGCCACCTGTAATCCCAGCTACTCGGGAGGCTGAGGCAGGAGAATCGCTTGAACTCAGGAGGTGGAGGTTGCAGTGAGCCAAGATCACGCCATCTCACTCCAGCCTGGGCGACAAGAGTGAAACTCCATCTCAAAAAAATAAAAATAAATAAAATAAGATAAACTGACTGACAAAGAACACTCGCAAAGTCAGCTGGCGTGACTGGGAGTAGAACCCCCATCTCCATGGTCCCAATCCAAGCCTCTTCCTCACACCTGCGGTTAGATTGGAATTTAGCTCGTCTCAAACCCCTCTGGTACTCTCCTCAATTTGCCAAACGTTTGTCAGTTTCACCTCCTCTGCCAGCTACAGAGCTCCTCAAGGGCACCTGAAAAACACACAGACTTGGGGTCTGATGTCATCTGTGAAGCTTCAGGGGTTTTGTTGTTATTATTGTTGTTTTGTCACTAATTAAAACCATGAGGCCCCATGCACTAGGCCATCCTCTTGCTCTCCTCTTTCTTTCTTACAATGAGCTTCTTACCAAAAGGATGGGACATATTTGGGCTTGGTCCTAGGATTCGGTTTGGCACAGTTTGGTTTGTGGCCGTAATACATGGATGCTGCTTATGAGGATCAAGATTAATAGGCCTTGGACCAGGGGCTCTTATAACCCAAGTACCTGTTCAGGTATCAACACAAAGGCCAGAGCTCCAGCTTCTATCATATTCTCAGGGCTACCTGTGACCCCAAAAGAGTTCACAGTTATGAAGAACCACAGCTCTAGGTGGTGAAGAACAAGTAGCTTCACAGGCTTTGGGGTCAAACCAATTGGAATTCACATCCAGTCCCTGCAGCTTGCTAAGCAGTGACTTTAGCCAAGTCATTGACCCCATACCCTCAGTTTTCTCATCTGTAAAATGGTGATAAAAGTACAATCAACTTCACAGACCTGTGGTGAGCATCACACGAGACCTTCCAGGCAAAGCATTTTTGCAGAGTGCCTGGTGTAGGACAAAGGCTCAACAAATGGGCCTATGAGGATTTTCCAGGCACTGTGGGAGTGAGTCTACCATAGCACTTACTCTGCTATTGCCCAGCAGGAACACTCCTTCCATCTCACAGCTACCACCTCCCTCCAAAGTGGGAACCTTGTTTTATTCATCTTTTTATTTTCATGCAAATGGGCTGAGTCTCCCCAGAAGTTAACCCAAAGTCAGGACTTGCTGCACTTTGCATTTCAACATAGGGTCTTTCTTTCTTTTCTATCCATACTGCAACCAGAGAGGAAACATCCAAAGCAAGGATGTGATAAGATCTGATCACTGTGGCCACCCTCTGCAGGGACTCTGGCCTATTGAACATTTACACAGTTAATCTCCCTATCTCCCTGTTAATAGTTCAAGGAAAACCAAACAAGGCCCCTTGCCTAAGTCAGCTGCTCTTCATTCAGGAAGATTTATGTAACCCAGCCAAATACTCAAAGGACCAAAAGATTCTCTCCTTTCAATGCCAGGAGATACTGGCACTGTAGACAGAGTGGCATAGGTGAAAAGCAGCACAGGGCAGTGACGGTGAAGGTATTTCAGGTTATCCCTTAGCAGGGGTGGCAAAGGCCCTTCCTTGTACGTTGTGCCCCATCCTATTTGCAAACAAAAGTAGGATCAGGACTAGGCAGTGGGTACACAGGAAGACAAGTAAATAATATAATGGGCTCTCAGGACCCAGGGAAAGTTTTTAAGACCTTGATAACTCTGGTTTGAACTGGGGAAGATTTACAGAGAATTTCACACCAGTCCTTTGTTCCTAGGGACAAGACACCTCTTCAAGTTTCACCTTAACTTTTAACTCTGCTCTTCCAACTAGGTCCCTGGAGGGTGACGAGAACAGAAGGTAAGGTTGCAAGAAGTGCATGGATGTGGCCGGGCATGGTGGCTCATGCCTGTAATCCCAGCACTTTGGGAGGCTGAGGCAGGTGAATCACCTGAGGCCAGGAGTTCGAGACCAGCGTGGTCAACATGGTGAAACCCTGTCTCTACTAAAAATACAAAAATTAGCCCGACGTGGTGGCACATGCCTGCAGTCTCAGCTATTTGGGAGGCTGAGGCAGGAGGCTCACTTGAACCTGGGAGGCAGAGGTTGTAGTGAGCGGAGATTGCACCACTGCACTCCAGTCTGAGCGACAGAGCAAGACTCCATCTCAAAACAAACAAAGAAGTGCATAGATGTAAGGAAAAGTCTCATTTACCATCTGTATATACAAGAATATCAGAACTTTTCTGAAAATTTATGATCTGGAATCAGAGGAATCTAGGTTAAAACTCAACAACTTGCCCAAGATCACAACCTCGGTGAAGGGCAGAGGCAGGATACAAACAAACCCCAACTTGTCTGATGCCAAAGACATTTGCTATTTCCACTACACCATCCTGCCTGCTTGTAATCATTCCAGAAAATCATTCGTCTAGTAGATGAAAAAACTGAGTTTGCCCTTGAAATTTTTACTTCAGTGGTGCTTGGCATAATGCTTAAATAAAATCTAAAATGTATTTGCTCATCAATCAGAAAAATCTCTTTGGGGTTCTAAAAGAGAAAACAGAATTATCTCATAGGCATATAAATTGTGTATAAATTTTAGTTTATGCTTTTTTTTTTTTTTTTTTGAGACAGTCTCACTCTGTTGCCCAGGCTGGAGTGCAACAGCACGATCTCGGCTCACTGCAACATCAGCCTCGCGGGTTCAAGCAATTCTCCTGCCTCAGCCTCCCCAGTAGCTGGGATTACAGGTGTGCGCCACCTGGCTAATTTTTGTATTTTTAGTAGAGACTAGGTTTCACCGTGTTGGCCAGGCTGGTTTCAAACTCCTGACCTCAAGTGATCCACCCACTTTGGCCACCCACTGTGCCTGGCCCGCTCTTTTCTTTTTTGGTGAAATCAGAAAATCACGTCTCAGAAAATGTTTCTTGAGGGGTGTGTGTGTGTGTGTGTGTGTGTGTGTGTGTGTGTTTAATATGACTATGGGTGATGTGCATTAGAAAATCAGCAAGTAAATAACTGTTGCTATGTATTGTGAGAAAGATGGGACCAGGCCAAGAAACACAATTAAAAGGTGGCCCTGGCCCCACTGCTTTCCTGGAAAAACAGTATCTCATAAGCTTGTGGGTCTTGTAGGGGTATGGACTGAGCTGCTTAGCGGTAGGAAAAATCACCAGGGCAGTGAAACTGAAGTCCCAGCTACATTTCCCAGCTACGTAAATGTTGATCCTTTAGATTTGGCCGTTTCTGCAGTGTCAATCCACCCACTGAGCCCGGCCCTAAGAGAAAGACCGTGATTGTAAGATGATACACTGACAATAATAATATGAGGTAGGTATTACTATTCTCTGTTTAAAAGAAGCTTAAATCACTTGTCCAAGGTCATATGCTTAGTGAATGCTGACACCAGAATTCATACCCAGATAACCTGACATCTGGAGCTGGTGTTGTTAGCCACTACTGTATTTTCTATGCTCACTGTAAAGGCTGTTATCAAAATACATGATTGACAGTCAGATGATCTAAGTTCTATTCAGGGTTGTTATGAGAATAAAATAAAATAATATTAGTAAAACTGAGAAGTTCTACACAAATGCTGCTTAAAATTCTGTGTTCCGTGATTTGCAATGTGTGATTAAGACATCATGCATATGGAAAAGACTAGGTGTTAAGGCATTATCTTAAATGTGCTTTTAATCACCACTTTCTAAAATTATCAGTAAGATCATTCTATTTTCATGATTTAAAATGTGTAAAAGAGATGTTGTCTACTGTTACAATTATCACCATTCACTAGGACTGAAAACAGTCTCCTGAGTTCATGCCTTATCAACAAATTAGAAGCCTAGGTTTTCTGATTCAAAGCACGTGTGACGTTTCCCAAAGACAGCATCTTTGAAAAGTCCAATTTAGCCTACGTTCATTGCCTGGATTTTCCCTGCCATTGGTGAGTCTCAGGCAACATCCACAGTTACTTACATTCATGTTGTTCATAGGGTGGGTAGCTCAGCCGAACAGAGATCAGGATCAGGAAGATAAATAGAGGCCAGGCCACTTCCAGCAGCAGCTGACACTGAGTGGGAAATAAGACAGAACACTGTAAATTTAAAAATAACATGGATGTCCAATGCCACTGGGATCTGGGAAATCCACAGAAAACTTCATTTACTAATTAATCAATTTCACCAGTCTCTCCCACCACTCTCTAAGCTTTAACAGAACTGTTTGGAGTTCCAACATTTTAACATACCATTCCATACACCTCTGTGTCTTCCCTTAGGTAAGGGAAGATGCTTCCTATCCTGCTTTATCTGGTTCACTTCTACTCATTCTTCAGGATTCATCGTGGCGTAATTTCCTTTACTAAAATCTCAGCCTGAGCTAGAAACCCTCCTCCTGTGCTACTCCAGTAACCCAGGCACACTCCTCCTGTAGCATTTTCCTGGAGCTCCTGAAATCATCTGTTTCTGTTGCTGGCTTCCTCAGCACATTGAGCACTCTGAAAGCAGGCACCCATCTGTCTGCATTCCCAGCCTTAGCACAGTGCCAGGTATGTGGTGACTATGTTGAAAGGAGAGGACCAGGGCAACCTGCTGTGCTAAATACACACAACCCTCGCTCCTCTAATTGCACACAAAGCTGATCCCTATGGGGCAGAGAAGAGGGCTCTCAAAGACAATGAAAATTCACACATAGTTCCATATTGACTGTAAAGAGAGAGTGCGAAGTCCTTCCCCATCTGTCCAGGTCTGGTCACCATCTTCTCCGATGAGTTAAAAGATCATTGAACTTCTAAGCAAGCATGATACACTGGTTAAAACAATGAGGTTTCTCCAAAGGAAAACCCTGCCTCAGTGAATTACCAGGGGATAAATTAGCAGAAGGACAAGATGGAAATCACTAGACATAATGTAATTGAGCCAGTAATGTTCAGACAACTAGTTACACTGCCTGAAGTCTATCACCTCTCCCATTCCTTTCATTTCTATATTCCAACATTGTAATCAAGATAAACACCAAAGAGCCCAAAAGAGTCACAGGGCCTTGTGTTTAAGAGTAATTATAACTTATAACTGTTGCTTCAGAGTCACACAGCCAAGAGAACACTGGTATAAAATCCCTTTATGTCTTCTTTTTTTAAAAAAAGCAAAAGATTGGGCTGGGCGCAGTGGCTCATGCCTGTAATCCCAGCACTTTGGGAGGCCGAGGCGGGTGGATCAGCTGAGGTCAGGAATTCGAGACCAGCCTCGCCAACATGGTGAAACCCTGTCTCTACTAAAAATACAAAAAAGTAGCTGGGCATAGTGGTGGGTGCATGGAATCCCAGGTACTTTGGAGGCTGAGGCAGCAGAATCGCTTGAACCCAGGAGGCGGAGGTTGCAGTGAGCTGAGATTGTGCCACTGTACTCCAGGTGGGGCGACAGAGAGAGACTCCATCTCAAAAAAAAAAAAAAAAAAAAAAAAGCAAAGATTTTTTTTTTAGACAGGGTCTTGCTCCGTCGTCCAGGCTAGGGTACAATCTAGAGATCATAGCTCACTGTAACATCAAACTCTTGGGTTCAAGTGATCCTCTCCCCTAGGGCTCCCAAACTGCTGGGATTACAGGCGTAAACCACGGCACTCAGCCAAAGCAGAAATTTTTTTCTTGATCTTCAAGTCCTTATATTTTTATGGAAAATTTGAAAATAAAAAAATACAGAAAGTTTAAAAAGGTAAATATAAGTCACCTTAATCCTACCTCCCAGAGACAATCCCTAGTAGACTGAACTAACAATGAATCTCTGTTAATATCTTTTGTCTTTTTTTCATGCATACATAAATACTATTTTTTCTCTACAATATTGAGACTATGCAGCATATATACTTTTGTATTCTGCTTTTTCATTTAACATCATACTGGGACAGCATTTCCCATGACATAAAATATACTCTTAAAACATGTCTTGTAATGTCTACTTGATATTCCACTCTATGAATAGATCATAATTGAACGTTTCTGCTATTGCTTGTGCTTCAGATTGTTTTGAGTGTTTATTTATTTATTTGTTGTTGTATTTCTAATATTTAAAAAAAAACAGTTTTCTATTTCCAAAGACCTTTGATACGGTTCTCCATTACACTCTTTTAAAAAATCTTTTCAGGGATGGACGTGGTGGCTCATGCCTGTAATCACTTTGTGAGGCTGAGGCAGGCGGATCACCTGAGGTCAGGAGTTGGAGCCCAGCCTGGCCAACATGGTGAAACGCTGTGTCTACTAAAAATACAAAAATTAGATGGGCATGGAGGTGTATGCCTGTAATCCCAGCTGCTTGGGAGGCCAAGGCAGGAGAATCACTTGAACCCAGGAGGCTAAGGCAGCAGAATCGCTCGAACCCAGAAGGCCTAGGTTGCAGTGAGCCGAGATCACGCCACTGCATGATCAGAGTGAGACTGAGCAGAAGGAAATACAGCAAGATAATGATAGTGGATATACTAGGATGATAAGAACATAGGTGTGGCTGGCTCAGTGGCTCCTGCCTATAATCCCAGAACTTTGGGAGGCCAAGGCAGGCGGATCACCTGAGGTCAGGAATTTGAGACCAGCCTGGCCAACATGGTGAAACCCCATCTCTACTACAAATACAAAATTAGCCAGGCGTGGTGGTGCATGCCTGTACTCCCAGCTACTTGGGAGGCTGAGGCAGGAGAATCACTTAAACCTGGGAAGCGGAGGTTGCCGTGAGCTGAGATCACGCCACTGCACTCCAGCCTGGGTGACAGAGCAAGACTCTGTCTCTTTAAAAAAAAAAAAAAAAAAAAAAAAAAAGTGATGTTTTTAATACTTTCCTGTCTTTTCTAAATTTTCCACAATGAGCATGTACAAATTATCTCATGGAACAAAAAAAATTGCTACCATAAAACTATCAAGAATAGTTTGCATAGATGGCACAAAAGAATGAAAAATAAAGGCAAATGGATCCTTCTCTGGAAGAAAGCATGCTGACAGTGGAGTACTCAAGACCAAAGATGGGGCTGGTCTTGCTAATATTTCTGTAAATAATCCCAAAGAGGCAACATACTCAAATCTCCAAGCTTGGGAATGACATTCAGCCTTTTCTTTTTTTTTTAATAGCAAACACCTTTTTATTCTATAGCTTACTTTTTAAGTTGAGATATACATATATATCACATTGCATATCTTAAAGATATACAATTTTTATTTTTCAATTATACCTCAATAAAGCTGGGGGTGGGGGTGGGAAAGAAAGCAATTTTCTTTCTGCCAAAGAACAAAACCATGACTCTACGAAAATAAACTTTTCTCCCAGCTGAGCCAGGACTCCCTCATCTCAATTTCCCCAGGTACTTTGTGTCTGTATCAGCACTTGGTACACCAAGAACCCTATTTATATATAAGCTTCTCCTTTAGGGTCACTTTCTTCTTACTAAGCCTACCACATGATAACAGCTTTAAATATGTTTGGTGAGTAAATGAGCTGAAGTTTAGAAAATAATGAACATGGAAATATAAATCAGTTGAGCCCTTTGGGAAAGCAATGTAACAATACGTATTCAAGAGTCATGTTTATCCCATTTGCCCAATTACTATTCCTGGAAATTCATCCTAGGAAACTAAACTTAAGATATCAAAAAGCTATATGCATAAAGTTATTCATTCATTGAAACATTATAATTGCAAAATATTGGAAACAACTTAATTGCATAGCAATAGGGAAATGATTCAATTATGGTACATGTACTCAACAATATATCATGCCATCATTACAATGTTTATGAAACACACAAATCATTAGCCATATAATATTAAGTGAAAAAAGCAGAACACAAAATTATATGCCATTCCAAGCTTGTAGCTAAATAAAATCACTTACAAATATTAACAAAGACAGGAATACAACTTTTTTTTTTAATGGCATGACTGTAAATAAATTTAGAAAATACTGAGGCCGGGCGCGGTGGCTCACACCTGTAATCCCAGCACTTTGGGAGGCTGAGGTGGGTTGATCATGAGGTCAAGAGTTCAAGACCAGCCTGGTCAACAGGGTGAAACCCCATCTCTACTAAAAATACAAAAAATAGCGGGCCGTGGTGGCGGGAGCCTGTAATCCCAGCTACTCGGGAGGCTGAGGCAGGAGAATTGTTTGAACCCGGGAGACAGAGGTTGGAGTGAGCCGAGATCGCTCCATTGCACTCCAGCCTGGGCAACAGAGCGAGACTTCATCTCAAAAAAAAAAGGAAAAAAATGAAAAGAAAATACTAATGAAATTAGGGGGAAAAAATGAAACTAAACAAAGAGTATGAGTAAGATAAATAGTCATCAACCTTGAAGCTCTGAAACTACCATTTGTACTTTTAGGACAAATAGTAGCTACCATTTATTTAGGGCCCAATATGTACAAGGCACGTTTTATATTAATTACTTAATTTAATCCTCAGGACAACCCTGTGAGATAGGAAACATTATTGTCTTCATTTTATATGTAGCAAGGCTAAGGCTGGAGGAAAGGTAAATCACAGAGATAGTCAGTAGCGGGGTTGAGATGAGCAGCCAATTCTACCCAGCTCAGGAGGCCACATGACATTCTATTTGACACCACGGGTGACTCAGGTAGGAAATGGCCCTACTAGGTGGCATGGTCTAGAAATATCAACAGGATCCATAGAGGTAAGATTAATTCACAGCTTGTAGATTTATAATACTTACAGCCAATACTGGAGAGCTACTGTGTACTCAGGACATTTTGTGTATCTCATCTCCAGTATTTAATTCACAATAACCCTGCGAGGTAGGTTGTATCATTACCATTTTATAAGTGAAGAAACTGAGGTTTGAACAAGTTATGAGCCATAAGAAACTGCACCAATGTTTGAACCCAGATCTACCGACCCTTAAGCGTGTGCTTTTGTACCCATCACGCTGCCATCACAAAGCTATGTTTGGGACATATACCTTTTAAGATATGCCACTTGAAAGAAACCTAGCACTTGCCAGCCCTGCTGAGCACTGATCTGACCCAATGAATCAAGGCTTATGTTCCTGGACATCTCTGCAGCCCCCTATCTAGGATCCTGTAGGGCAGCAGATGCTCAAAATATGTTGGTTGACTGAAAAAAAAATGAATGGATCTTCCCCATGGCAACTGACAGCAAAGGGCAAACAAAGAATCTTACAAGCCATTTGCAGCAGCTGAAGCTGGTGAGTGTAAGCAGATCAGGAAAAGAGGTTTAAAAAATTGATGATGATAATAATAATGAAAGGTCTTACTATGTACCAGGGTTGTGAGTGCTTTATATACATTAACTCATTTAATTACCAAACAATCCAATTAGTACTCTTGTTATACACATTTTACAGCAGAGGAAGCTGAGATTCAAAGAGTTAATACACTGCCCAATGGTCCAAGATTGGCAAATGGCAGAGCCAAGAATCAAAGCCACTCTGACTGAAGGGCCCCTTCTCTTCGCCATTATGGACCCCAACCTCCTTATGCACTTTGCCTTCACTTACCAGAGCATACAGACGCCTGCTCTCTCAAAGCCCATGCTGAGCTGAGACACTAGCATGTATGAGTGAATTAAAGAGACTGTCTCCAAAGTTCACACCACCTGAGCCAGAGAACTCATGACAGACAAAATTTAATCTTTGCCCTTTTACCTTGGACCTCTTAAATTCTTCCCATCATTGAACGTAGAACTCACCTTCCAAACCCAGGGGAATGTTCCAGGTATTTCTTTTCATAATAGCCTCCCTCTAGAAATCAAACTTGACTTCTGCCAGGATATGCCATTATGGCTACACTCATTAATAAAATCAGATTTCTCCTCCATCTCTAAGCTTAGCACTTTTCTTAAATATAAACCCTCATAAATAGCTTCAAAATGAAGTTGATCCTTTACTTTACCATTATAAATTCCTACAGAAAACTCTTCTAAATCTTGCTTTGGTGCCTACCCACCCAACCCCACACCTCCCCATGGGGTGAGAAGATAGGGAGAAACATTGTTTTTAAAAGGTGTTTCTCACCAAAGTCAAAGCTGCTCCAAGAGTACCAAAGCACCACTTTGCACTTCCCATCTTGTTATTTCAACATGGGGATAATATGAGCAGGCACTGCTAGAGCAGATTTTCTTGATAGCGACCCTACTGACATTTGGGGCCAGATAGTTGTGTGAGAGACTCTCCTATGAATTCTAGAAGTTTATCAGCATCCCTGACCTCAACCTCTAAATATCAGCACATACATTCCCAGGATTGTGACAACCAAAAATATCTCCAGATGTTATGTCCCTGGTGGAAGGGTGAAGGTGGGGTGGGGTAGTGGGATAACTGGCCCCGGTTGAGAACCTCTGCTCTAGAGTTATTATGAGAATTAAATGTATTTCACATAGAAGGCTTAGCACAGAGTCTAGTACTTATCATCTGTTATTCAATATGCATCAAACCACTCTTGAATCATCATTCATAGTTATGCCAACATCTCCCACACTACAGATGTTCACTGTCCACTTGATTATTCATGCCTGACTTTTGCTGCTGGCTGCAGAAGTTCATAGACCACAACCCAGTCACTCTGTGAACCCATTTCACTACCTAGCCTGGAGGACACAGTCACGGTGCTCTTAAATTCTTGAGATTTATTCACGTTAATTCAAGGTTAGGGCAGTGCAAGGGCCATGTACAAAGAACAGAGAAAACTAGCAGAATAAAATTGGGCCTTGGGCAAGAGGCTTCTGAATCATGGTAGCCAAAATAATGCACTCCGTGCTGAAAAATGAAGTCACTGTTTCTTAGTATTGAGAGATTCTTGAGAATATAATGGGGCATGAAAAAGGAAACAAGAAGAATAAACATCAGAAAGGAAGAGATGAAAATATCCTTTCTGTTTCCAGCATGGTCATAAATCTAAGAGAACTCACAAAGTTAACTAAAAAGCTGCAAATGATTTGCAAGTATGGGTAAATTAATCAGAACCAAGGTAAATTCTCCTAAATAATAGCATTGCTATAAGCCTGTGAAAACCAGTTAAATTAATATAATGTGGGGAAAAGAGAATACTATTCACGGTGAGAACAGACACATAAACAAAAAAACGTAGGTATTAACTTAGCCAAACATGTGCTTCTTATATAAAAGAAAACCACAGAACTTTAGTAGGATAAATAAAGGAAGACGAGAATTAAGGAGAGCTAAGCTCTGCTTCTTGATGAGATCATTTAATATCCAAATTTCCCAAGCTAATTTACAGATTTAACACAATTGCACTTAAAATAGTGATAGGGTACTTTTTTGAGCTTGATAAGGTAATAACATTCAATGGGGAAAAAATAGATGAAAATATCAAAAGATATTCTGAGAGGCAAAAAGGTAAGTAGGGGACAATGAGCTCCCCCATATATCAGAATGTTCATCAAACTGAGGGCACATTATGGGCTCTATCAGCACCAAAACTAAAACTACATATTAAGTGACCAAATGAATAACTCCAAAATTGCTCCCTACCCTTTTTTTTTTTTTTTTTTTTTTTTTTTGAGACAGGGATTTACTCTGTTGCCCAGGCTGGAGTACAGTGGTATGGTCATAGCTCACTGCAGCCTTGACCACCCGGACTCAAGCAATTCTCCCACCTCAGCCTTCCAAGTAGCTGGGACTCCAGGCAAGTACCACCATGCCTGACTAATTTCCTTATTTTTATAGAGATGGAGTCTTGCTCTGCTGCCCAGGCTGGTCTTGAACTCCTAGTCTCAAGCAATCCCCCCACCTCAGCCTCCCAAAGTGCTGGGAATACAGGCATGAGCCGCCATATCCAGGTTTTAATAAATGTCCCAAAAATAACTAGAAAAGGAATCACTAGTTAATCAATAGTGATTATTTATTAAATAATCACTGGGATGACATGATATGAATGTCAAGAAAAATTAATTTTAGACCCATCCCTAACAGCATACATGCCGATGAGACCTGGGAAAACTAAAGTGAAATCTTAAGGATCACATCAGAAAAATGCTAGAGAGGGGAAATGACTTTTAAAACCAGGCCTGCCTTCCCTGAACTACAAAGTCTCATGCATTGATGGTGGCTATTTAAATTGGCTGGATCCTCTGGAAAGACATCTGATCAGACACTTCAAGCGCCATTTCCCTTCAACCTAGTAATCCTGTTCCTCAGATTTTGGCCTACAGAAATAATACAAAAATAATAAAAGATTAAATGTATAGGATCTTTATAGTAATTTATGGAACAATCTAAATGTTGGCAACAGGGTTTGAACTTATAAAAACTGTGTTGATGGATTACTGCACAGCTATCAGGAATCTCAAAGGCATCATCCTACAGTAGATTTGGAGCCAAAAGATCCCAGCCCTCCTCTTAGCAACTTTTTTTTTTTTTTTTGAGACAGAGTCTCGCTCTGTCACCCAGGCAGGAGTACAGTGGTGCAATCTTGGCTCACTGCAACTTCCACCTTCCAGGTTCAAGCAAAATCTCCTGCCTCACCCTCCCGAATAGCTGGCATTACAGGCAAGTGCTACCACGCCTGGCTAATTTTTGTATTTTTAGTAGAGATGGGGTGTTACCACATTGACCAGGCTGGTCTCAAATTCCTGGCCTCAAGTGATCCGCCCACCTTGGTCTCCCAAAATGCTGGGATTATAGGTGTGAACCACCATGCCTGGCCATTAACTTATTAACAATACTCTCTTCATCTGTGAAACAGAAATTGTAATGCATACACCTCAGAATTGCTGTGAGAATCAAGAAAATAATGGATATCAAAGTATTACTTTCAAAACTATAAAGCACAGCCTACACATCAGAAATCATTATTCTAAATAAGAAGATGATTTAGAAATACGTGAACACGCACACTAAATAATGTTAAATGAAAGAAGAAAACAGAGCATAAAATGTTCCATGTATATGTAATGATTACGATTGCTTTCTTGGGCCACTGTCATTCAAGTTCCCTCTATCCCAAGAGTCACCAGACAATGTGGCCTGACTACCTCAAGGAATCCTCTTGCACATAAAATAAAATTAAATTCTTGCGGGGCACGGTGGCTCACACCTGTAATCCCAGCACTTTGGGAGGCCGAGGCGGGCGGATCACGAGGTCAGGAGTTTGAGACCAGCCTGGCCAGTATGGTGAAACCCCATCTCTACTAAAAATACAAAAATTAGCTGGGCGTGGTGGTGGGTGTCTGTAATCCCAGCTACTAGGAGGCTGAGGCAGGAGAATCACTTGAACCCGGGAGGCGAAGGTTGCAGTGAGCCGAGATTGCTCCACTGCACTCCAGCCTGGGCGACAGAGCTAGACTCTGTCTCAAAAAATAAATAAAGAAATAGTAAATTAAATTCTCCTTCTCCAGTTCCAAGGCCCTGAATGATCTGGTCATGTCTATTACCAACTCATCCCCAGTCAGTCTTATTCACTCCACCAGTGCCACTAGCTTTCTTCTGTTCCCTGACCTAGGGGACAGGTACCCCCAATCTCTCTGCCTGGAATGGAGTTCCCTATCTCTAGGCCTCTGATCTTTGCCTGGCTAACCATTGCTTGAACTTCAGGGCTCTCAGCTTTAATGTCACGACCTGTCATTCTAAATGACATCCCTACCCACACCTGCTAGTATCTAACACCAGTACCACAGTTTGTCGGTTTTTTTCCTTCATAATCCTCATCACAGTTTATAGTTATATTTTTATTTGTGTGATGATGTGTTTCACATCTGCTGGCCTCAATGAACTGTAAGCTCTATGAAAGCAGTACTCATGCCCGGCTGCTTCACCACTATATACCCAGCTAACCATCCCACAAGTAATAGATGCTTAATAGATATTTATCCAAATGAAACAATAAATGTCTATTTGTTTTAACTTTCTTCATTCCGTAGAAGAGCAAACTAAAGCTCTGGAGAAAGGAGTTTTCCTAGGCCATTGAGGCAGATGGTAGCCAAGCTGGGATTGGAATCATGACTACTTCTGCCGGCCCAGGAGTAAGGACAGGGAAGAAATGTGTCAGGTGAAACTAGAGGTGGGGAAAGGATGCAGAGAGTTTCCATCTACTCTGTAAAATTCTCTAAAAGCTCATAAATGAGGAGGTTGAATTTTTGGATAGTTCCATTCTTTTTCATTAAAGAATGCCCAAATAGTGGTACTCTGGCTGGGTGTAGTGGCTCATGCTTGTAATCCCAGCACGTTGGGAGGCTGAGGTGGGTGGATCACTTGAGGTCAGGAGTTCAAGACCAGTCTGGCCAACATGCTAAAACCGCGTCCCTACTAAAAATACAAAAATTAGCCAGGCGTGGTGCTGTGTGCCGGTAATCCCAGCTACCCGGGAGGCTGAGGCACGAGAATTGCTTGAACCCAGAAGGCAGAGGTTGCGACGAGCTGAGATCATGCCACTGCACTCCAGCCTGGGCGACAGAGTGAGACTCAGTTTAAAAAAAAAAAAAAAAAAAAAATCACAATTAACTATTTTCCCAGCCACATGACTAGTCAGATCTATTTGAGAAAATTAATAATAAAGGCAAAAGAAAAGAGGCCATATGGCCACCCTCACTTTGTCCAGTTTGTTCCATGGGGACCTTGGCCCCTGGATCAGCCTAAAACCAGATGAGGATCGTGAAAGCTCTGAAGTTCTCTTCCCTTTCCTGTTCCCAGCCCTGTTTGTACTGAATACCTGCCACCCACACAAGTTAACTGTTACTTTGGACCCAAACTGAGCTTTGCACCCAACTTTCACAACTCAATTCAATTTATTCTTTGCCTAACAGGAACAGCGGAAAACTAACCCTGGCTGATGGTCCCTCCTGAGTCTGCACAATGGGGGCACAGGAGAGGCGGGGGACCCAGGAGTTAACTAGCAAACCAGGACACAGAATGAAAAGGCAAGCACTGCCTTTCAACAGGGTTGCTCTGGGGTATACTGTTCAGCTCCAGGCTGAACAGAGCGTTTCTAGTGTTCCTGGCGTCAGCACACAGGCTTTATGTATTCTTTCTATTCTTCCTAGTGCAAGGGAGCCTCCTGAAGACCTGCAAACTAATGGGCCTTAAGACATTTCCCACTCATTCAGTAAATACTTACTAAGCATGTCCCAAGGCCAGGCTCTGTGCTGGGCTCTGAGGCCAAGCGTACACACTCCAGGATCTCAGGAGACAGGAACTGTGCAATGAACTTCCATACACTACAGGCAACAGTTATCATGGACTGCTAACTTCTTCCCCTACCTAACGGGCAGGGCTGGTTCTCACTATGTGAGCTAACAAGGTGGCCCCAAAACCCTTAAGAGGTTCCGATGTCTAAACAATATAATCTAGAAATCTAAGCCAGGTGGATTGGAAAGTAGCTACCAGTCAGAACTTGAGATTCAGAGACACAGAAGCTTTAGTATACACAGAGAGCAAAGCAAAAAAGGGTCTGCAACTGTAGGGCCACCAGGAGACTGGTTCTGGTGCTACTTTCTTGACTGACCAACTCTGGGCACCTGTGCCCCCCTGAGCCCCAGTTCTGTCAACTGTACAAGATGCAAGCCAGATCTTTCCAACTCTAACAATCTAAGCATCAGCAACCTGAAATAAATCACTTTTCTTTCTGCTTCAGCAAACTATACATCCTTTAGAAATCAGGAAGGGAGTTAAGGAAAACAGGCTAGCAGGCAGTGGTATAACAACTTAAGCCCCTTTGTGTGAGGGTGTTGCATCCCACTTCCTTCTTTAACAAGAATTCTGCCACAAGGCTACAAACTGCCTTTGGCTAAACCTGCCTATCTCTCTAATCCTAACACTTTTAAACCCATCTGCAATAACAAGCAAGAAGCAACAAGACCAGTGGAGTCTGGCCCAATTTGAATGACCCAACCCCACATCCTGTTGCAGGATTCCTTCCCTGGCTAAGCACAGAAATCCTCTTCCCTGCCCTTTCTTCTACCTTCAAGCTGCTAAGCAGCTGCAAAAAAATAAAAAATAAAAATAGTTTGGAGGAGGGAAGAAAAGTGACTGTGATGGGACAGTATGAGGCTTGGCCCTAGTCCTGGGGATCTCAGCTTCTGGTTGCAGCTCAGTTGCTGGCTGGATGACCTTGGGAAATCCCTTCCCTGCTTTGTACCTTAGCTTTCTCATCTGTAAAATTAGAGGTTCAGACTAGACTACCCCAGAGCCATAGCCCCCCTTTCATTGCCAAGATGATATGATTCTTCCCACTACTCACTAATGGACACACAACATGGATAAACCATGGCAGAGACAATTTCCCAGCAAGTGGGCCCCCTCCACCAGGATAAGAAGGGGCAGGAGCCCTGGATCACACTGTAGCAAAGGAATAAGACCTGGGGATAACCACAGGAGGCAGGGAGAAAGGCAAGGAAGGAGTCAGAAACTTCAATATTCTCAGATGGAGAATAGGCAAAATAATGATACCACTGAAAAGCGATTTGGCACATTGAGTTAGAGTGCCAGCTCCAAAGTCAGATTATCTGGATTTGAACCCTACCTGTGCTCCTTGTTAGCGGTGTGGACCTCAGACAAGTTACTTAACCTCTCTGAGTAGCACATTCCCCAGCTACAACATGTGGAAATAACAGTACATGGCGGGGCCTTAAAAGGAATAAATCTAGTTAATAATGCTTAATCAGTTAGTGCCTCACACATGGAAGCTCATTCTAAGTGTTTGCTTTTATTTTATTAATATAATATTATCTATTAACTTTACAATTATTATTAAAACAGATAGGATCCATAGATTCTAGTCCCTGTTCTCTCACTAGAGACCTCAGAATTCAGGTTCCCCATTTGTAACATGAGAGGCTGAACACAATCAGTTTTTCTCAAAGGAAGATCTGTATACATATTGCTGAGGGATTATATTTAAGTTCTCTAAGAGGATTTTAAACACTGTGTTTTCATTTCAACAGTCATCTAAACAAAGTCTAATAAACCCATATGGATTTTTTTTTAATGCTTACTTTAAAGCCAAGTTGTGGCACAAGATTTCAAAGCCCAAGTTTATATTTGTGTTTATGATTGTGTTGGCACCAGTATAATTGTAGCAAACACATGAGGATGGAACAGGTGCCATCAAATTAAAGTCATACAAGTAGAAAAATGGGTGGAGAATTCAATCATTAGCACATGATTATATAGACTGGCCAAACTCAAAACGATCAGCATGACAGCATTTACTGCCATGCAACTTATAATTTGGTTTCAGTTGAACAACAGCTGCCTCACCACATTTAAGGTATTAATTTGAATGGTATTGATTTTGCAATTTTGTTTGCACTTAATTTGTAAATATGTATGGGTCATATAGTTGTATAACAGCCTATAAGAAGTTTATACCTACTTTTACTTCCTAATATTTAAGTAACAGTATAATAAAAAAGAAATTTAGTGAACAAAAGGGTACTCTGACACTTTTGTTCTTTTACAGACAGTGCAAGCATTCATCTAGTTTGAGGAAAACTGAATGGAATTCTCTCCAAAGTCCCTTGTAGCCCTTTGAATCTCAGAAAGATGATCATTTTGGTTACAGACATGTTACGCTACATTAAGACAGCCAAGTGGGGATACTGGCTTAGAATCCACGAAAAAAAAATAAAGGCAGGACAGGAACAAGAGACTTAGAAACTAACTACAGAGAAATGCATCCTAGAGATGGGATCTCTAAGGAAGGGTGTTCAGAGATAGAGAGACAAAGAGCTGACGTCTGAGCTTCAGGGAGCTCACCATGCTCTACAGCCCTCACATCCCTCTGTGGAACAGTTCCATTCACCTGCACATTAAAGATGATCTCCAGATTACTCAAAGCATTATTGGCCCATCTGGGAAGTGAATGGCTTAGAACCCTCCGCAGAAATTAAATAAGTCTCAGTTATTATATTCCTCCAGGCCTGAAGGAAAGAATCCAGACTGACACCAAGATACCCAGTATTGATCTCTAAGAGTGGGGCCATTAACTCGCTTCACCCACAGCTTCCAGAAATACAGGGGCCCATCAGGGGCTTTTGGAGAGCCAGGTGGCTCCCAGGGCTGCAGCAAAAGGAAAAAGTGGGGTGTTCAGGGGCAATTCAGTGCCAGGTCCTAGGGATCAGAACTCATGCCTGGGCAGTAGCACAAACCAAAGCTACTATTTCTACCTGGCTGCAAATCTGCCCTCTATGATAAGCCACACACCATATCCGGACCACATAGTCCTGTGTCCATAAGAGCCAGATTCCATCAATCCCTGTGTGAAAACCAACCCAGCTTCCTTCCTTCCCTCCCTCCTCCAATCCCCAACTCAAAACCACAAATAAAAGAATGAGAGAACCCCCCGCTGCTGGAAAACCCAAGCTTACTGTTTGTCTTCTTCTGAAAGTGAGGTTCTTCCACAGCAGCAACCTCAGCTGAGGCCAACAAGCCATGTTCCCTCAGCCAGCACCCACAGCGTGTGGCTCGGGAGCCCTGGAAGGCAGCGGCCAGAGCTCACAGCAGGGACGCCGTGGCTGGTCATTAACTGAAAGATAAAGCAGGAGGGGAAACAGCCGTCAGTTATTGCTGCAAAGCCATACACCAATGAGGACTGCTAATCCAGCCCTCTCAGCTGAGACCTCCAACACACAGCTCTGCGTCATGACTGCTTCTCAATCGGTCATGAGTCCCCAGCTCCCAGCCTCTGGGTTCACCCACGAAGAGGGACTCGGGAGGTGTTCCGACAGCAGGCTAGGAGCTAGTTGTTATGGTCCTAATCATTTTAGTTCTATGGATGTTATCATTTGGGAATGAAGAATGCATTTCTGAAAATAGACCTCTCTCAGGTGGCCAAAACACTGAGGATGGAAATGGCATACTGGAATCCCAGAGACCTACCTCTCTTCTCTAAGAAAATGCCTCCCCTTACATAAAAAGTCAGCAGCATTTGTAAATTTTGCCTCAAGCCTGGAGTGACTTATACTATTCCCTGAACTTCCTTACAGACTAATTTTCAGTGGGTTACACAAGTGAGTCCTTCAAATGATAAAAAGCACCATCGGCCGGGCGTGGTGGCTCAAGTCTGTAATCCCAGCACTTTGGGAGGCTGAGGCAGGCGGATCACGAGGTCAAGAGATCGAGACCATCCTAGCCAACACGGTGAAACCCCGTCTCTACTAAAAATACAAAAATTAGCTGGGCGTGGTGGCAGGCACCTGTAGTCCCAGCTACTTGGTAGGCTGAGGCAGGAGAATCGCTGAACCCGGCAGGTGGAGGTGCAGTGAGCCAAGATCGTGCCACTGCACTCCAGCCTGGCGACAGAGCGAGACTGTCTCAAAAAAAAAAAAAAAAGCACCATCAATAAAGCAGTTTCCTAATCTGGAAAGCCACAACGTGCCTTAGATGAGTGTAAGTAAACACCAAGAAAATGCCACCAACACCTGGCTCTCAGGTAATGAGGACAACCCTAGCGCTGTGTCTCTGGAAAGAAAACAGTATCCCATGGAGAAACAAGTCTGCTACGGCAGGCTCAGGGCATCAACTGTGAAACTGACAAACAAGCTCCCACGGTCAGCACATATGCACACTTCTGGCCTTGTTCCACCTGCACCTGAACATACCACTCCCCCTACTCCGTTGGGTGTCACAGGTGCCTCCTTGGAGGACTGTTTGCCATGCTAGGGCAAGAAGGTCTTCTCATGAACAAGGGATACTACATTCTGTGTGTCCCAGCCACCCATGCAGCAGTTGCCCTTATTTAATGCTGGAATAGTCCCAAAT
This sequence comes from Pongo pygmaeus, assembly GCF_028885625.2. Taxonomy (NCBI): domain Eukaryota; kingdom Metazoa; phylum Chordata; class Mammalia; order Primates; family Hominidae; genus Pongo; species Pongo pygmaeus. Next base: position 95,300,929 of record NC_072386.2, read on the forward strand.
AGTTATACTAAAGTTAAAGCTGGGGAGGGGGCAGAAGATGAAAAATGGAAGAAGGGAGGACACAAAGGTGAAAATTCAGCCCCGCTAGCACTTGGTAGCCATGAACTCTCCTAGCTCTGCTTATAAAATGTCTCAGTGAATCACTGTGGCCTCTAGAGGAGTAGAGGCAAGGGTAGGGTGGGACACTGGGCATGAGGAACAAAGAGCAGAAGGAACTAAGAATGCAGTAGCGAGGTATGGATATAAAACCAAGCGCTAGACTAGAAATCTGTGAGTCCAAATGAGATCTCCATGCCAAGATCAGTCTCTAGTAGAAAAATACCCTTTTATCTCCCACCCAACAAGGACTTGGATTAAAACTTCTAGAAAAGTCTAGAGACTGGAGGAAATTGCAGTGTCTGAGAAGAAAAGACGGCCCACCACTATGTATTCCAATTCATTCATTGACAGTCCAATAAATCAAGAAAATCTCTGAAATAGTCAAGCCTTACGACCTATTTCTTTTCTTTACCATTTGCTCAGCAAACTTCTAGAAGGACACAGACCTCCAAAGTTTCTTACTCTAAAAAGAGGAAGAGTTACACGAGCACTGCAACAGTCTGTTCAAAGATGACAACTGGCAGCACAGCATTGGCAGCCGGAACAGCATTGTGAGACACATGCTTGTCATTCCAAATTGTTTTCTAAGTGGCTCAGGACAGAGCTTGCATTCCAGAAATACTGAAATAAATAATTAGCTAGTTTTTCTCATACAGAAGCTGCTCTTCAGGAATCACTTCGTTGATTTAGAAGCTACATGAATCTCTTCAGATCCCCAAGGTAACACTGAGGAGGGTACAATTAAAAAAGGAAAATTATCAGAAAGAGCCCAGGCATGAATTAGCCCCGGCTTCCCAACTATGTGCCCCGGCCAAGGCTTTATGCTCTCTGAGCATCAATTTCCTCATTGTAAAATAAGGATGACAATACTTACCTTGTATGGTGTTCAACTGTGTTCTACTGTGCATTTAACAAGATAATATAAATAATTTCCCAACACAGTACATGGCTTAATGTAAGTGCCAAAGCAATGTGAGTTCCCTTCTCCCCATTTATCTTTCTTCATTCCAACAATATCCTCTAGCTGAGAAATGGTTATATCCTGTCCAAAAAGGACGTTCCATTATTTCTAGCAAATCCATTGTGGGTTTCTGGAAAGATAGGAGGGGCAAAGCAGGAAGGATGAAATCTTAATAGCCTAGTGTTGCAGTACCCAGAGCCAAACCCAAATATAGAATATCACCTCCCCAAACCCTGAGTGGAAAAGCTCAAAGGAAGAGAAGACACACCTCTACACAACGTTCATGAGAAGAAGGGAAGGATGAGTTTTCTTGGACAGCATTGTCTTGGAAGTAAAGTGTCTGGGTTTCAAAAAAAAAAGGTTCTGACTCCAAGGACTCTCCAGGAAGCACACGGAGAAGGCTGGTAAGAAGTAGCATAGAGGACAGTAGAAAGTTCTACCGTGGCTTTGCTGGGCACACATAGGGAAGCTTCCTGCTCCAATTCCTCCCGCCCACCTTGGCACTGACCTGGCCTCCTGCACAATTTGCTCCCCCATCTCAGAACACAATGATCAATACTGGGAGCAATTCTGTCCTAAGAGGAGGGTTTAGCAATGCCCGGCCCCTTCTGCTCAGGTAACTGAAGCCAAAGGGACATTTCCACATCAGTTTTCCAAGTTAGTGAACAAACAAACCAAAACCAAAAAAAAAAAAAAGATATAAAAGAGTACTATGTACTAGATTTCTCAGTGTTTCAAATGCAGCACACTCACTTCTGCCCTCATACACATTTCCAGTTACTGGCTGGAAAGGATCCCACTTCACAGTCATCCCAGTCAATAGGCCACTCTGATCCTGCTCCTAGATGACCACAACTGCCACCTCACTGGTCTCCCATCCATTTGCCACAGAGCACCCAAAGTTACTCAGCTAGACCAAATATCTGAATATGCCACTCCCCCACTTAAAACCTTCTGCCAGTTCCTCAGCACCTGAACATAGAGTCCAGTGCTCACCAAGGTCTACCTGGCCTCCCTTCTGTGACTCCCTACTCTCTTGCCACTCCCCACCTGCTAAGCAATGCCCTGGAGATTGTGTACAGGCTCAGAATATGCTGCACGCTCTCCTACCACTGGGACTGCACTGGTGGGTTCTCTTGTCCTAAGACACTTTTTCAAGCACTGCTAGCCTGCCTAACTCCTAGGTCTCAAACTTAGGTCTCCACTTCTTCAATGTCCTTTCCTGATATCCTCCCCGGCAACTGACACGTGGGTTCAGAGCCCTTCCTACGTGCTCCCCAGGAAGGCTTGGCTGGGAAAGAGGATTTCTACCTTCTGAGTCAGAGCAGAGATCATTTCTGTTTCCTTCATCCCTGTTTTCCTTAGTATGCAAAAGGGTCCTGGCTTGTCATAAGCACTCAGGGATGTCTGCTTAATTAATTAACTAAGAGACGGACAGGAGAAATAGGGTGTCAGAATTCAAGGGTGGCGGCACTCCTGGACCTGTGGTAACTCATTTCTCAAGCTTAATTAAATGATTTGGGCAAATTATCCCCAGAGAGGGAGCTCTGCGTTCAGCAGTTTCTACCATACGCTTCAAAGTCACAAAGGACTGCTGAGCTTCCCGGGTGACTCCTGGGGCATCCTGAAAAACGTAATAGAATCTAAGTCTGTTTCCCATAACCGCCAGGTTTAGCTAAGGACTGGGCAGCCTCCCAAGGGCAGCAGGGCCATGCAGTCGACTTCCCGCTCGTCCTCACCCTCAAGCCCGAGGCGTACTCTCTCTGGGTCTCATCAGTCACCCAAGTGGATCACTCCTTGCCAAAATGTGACAATCTCCACACCTCAGCCTTGTTTCATACAGTTTGGGCACAGCAGAATTGACTGCTGGAAACCTTTGGCCAATTTTTTAAGGAAATTTTAACTGCAAATGCCACTGATATTTTGAAGTTATTAATATCTACAGAATACAACAAACAGACTGCTAAATTAAAACCTTCCCAAATAAGCAAAAACACTCATCATTAGTTGCACAGAAGTGCAAATTAAAACCACAATGAGATATCGTTACATACCCACTAAATTAAACATTAAAAGCGCTAGCATGTGTATGGAGACACTGGGACTCAATACACTGTGGAACTGTAAAACGGAAGAGCCACTTTGGAAAATAGTTTGACAGTTTCTGCTAAAGTTATATAGTACTATTATATGACCCAGTCATCCCATCCTAGGTATTTGTGAATATTTACAGAAGCCTTATACAGAATAGCCAAAAACTGGAAACAATTAGTTGTCGAAAAGACCATCAACTGGTGAATAAATAAAACTGGGGCCGGGCACAGTGGCTCATGCCTGTAATCCTAGCACTTTGGGAGCCAGAGGCGGGTGGATCACCTGAGGTCAAGAGTTTGAGATCAGCCTGGCCAACATGGTGAAACCCCGTCTCTACTAAAAATACAAAAATTAGCTGAGCGTGGCGGTGGGTGCCTGTAATCCCAGCTACTCGGGAGGCAGGATAATTGCTTGAACCTCGGAGGCGGAGGTTGCAGTGAGCCGAGATCGCGCCACTGCACTCCAGCCTGGGTGACAGAGTGAGACTCCTCCTCATAAATAAATATATAAATAAAACTGGGACACTTACTCAGCCATAAAAAGGAACAAGCTACTGTTACATGCGACAACCTGGATGAATCCCAAAAGCCTAATGCTAAGAAAAATAAGCCAGACACAAAAAACTACATACTGCATGATTCCATTTATATGACATTCTGGAAAAGGTGAAATGAAGGGGACAGAAATCAGTGCCGTGGTGACCAGTGGTCATGGGTGGAGGGGACGACAGACTGAAAAGGAGCATGGCAGTGGTAGATACACATGTGTATCCATTTGTCAAAACTCATCATACTTTTGTAAAAGGGAAGTCTTACTGTGGTAAATTACACATCAATAAATCTGAACCAAATAAACTGCCTTCTATTATCATAATTAACATACCTCACAAGTCATAACTTGGAAGACCTAAGAACTGGATAGTGTAAAGCCTGATTATTGTGTGATCTCCTTGGAAGAGGAATAGTAGATAAATATTCATTACCACTTATAAATTCCACAAACAACTGCAGCCTTAACTCTGCAGGGCACCCATGAGCCACAACAAATATTTATCGAGTGCCTATCACATGCCAGGTGTGTTCCAGACCTTAGAGATTCAGTGGTGAACAACAGAAGCAAAGTTCCTTCATTCATGGGGCTGCTGTTCTACCAGGGATGGGAAACAGACAAATAATAGTGGGTTGTTGAAACAGTGGGTGGTGGTGGTAGGATTGACGAAGAAAAATAAAGCAGAGTAAGGGGACAGAGAGTAATGGGGTGGAAGTTATTCCTTTCTGATGAAGCATCTTTAGGACAATGAACTGAGAGAGTGGACCATATGCTACCCACAAAGGGGTGGCTTAAATGACAGCTGGGATTATAAAATTACTTTTACTTTTCCCTAAACCAAAACCTGGAATACCAGACAGCAGACAGATTCAGTGATGCTGGCAAAAGAAATATACACACACACACACACACACACACACACGTTCACAGGAAGCTGGCTGGGAAGCGGGAAATGATGACCCTAGTTAGCACCTGGCACGTGTTCTTGCACCTCTTCCTCACCAAAACATTGTGCCCTTTTGAACTTCACATGCACATTTCCAGGAGAGATGAGAGATGAGAATTATAAAGAAGAAGAAAGGGGGAGAGAGGATGACACTAAAAAGACAAGATAGGAGGATTTTTCTCCATTTGGCACAGCCAAAAGAAAAACAGGAACTCCTTCCCGTGACTGCCCTCTACTCTTCTACAGCACTAAATCTGTCTATGGAAACACAGTGAGGAAAGAAAGTGCATGTATCTGTACAGCTACCAGAAGCTGTTTGCTTGTGCAGTAGCAAAAGGGCTGGCTGGTCTTTTTCCTTCCCGCAAGAACACTGCCAACACGTGAGATTTAGTGCTGGGCTGGTATCTAAGGGTGACAGTCAGCCCTCATGCCTGAGCCAGGGCAGGTTCCAGAAGAGGGAAGTCTCCAAGCAGGGATCATACAAGTGTCACATCTCACTGGGACAGAGAAATTGGCCCCTCTGGGTGGAGGAGGAGAGGCTTCCACAAAGTCATGTTCCATTTGACTGTCGTATTAGTAGATAAAATCTCTTGGAATGTTGAAGACTCATTCCCACTACACCCCTGCTGCAATCTTATAGACAGAGAAGCTGAGGCCTCACCCAAAGCAAGTGACTTGCCTAGCATTAGAGTTGGTTTCTCAATAAATAACTTTTTCAACAACTCTTATATGCCCCTTCCCCACTTAGCTATTTCTCCTATGATTTTGTTTGTTGTTCTGAATGCATTTCTCAGAGTTCTATCCAAATAGTTCACATACCCAAAATGTACAGTTAGCAACTAATTTTCATCTTTCAAAAACAGTGATTATATGACAGCTATTTCATTAAACCTTAAACAACAAGAGAGTATGTGTGTGTGTGTATGTGTGTGTATTCCACTTTGTTCAACAAACTTCCAAAAAGTTAACAGAAGTGAGATGGAAGTTGAAATTTCCAACAACAGCTATCAATATCTCTCTTTTTTATTATTTTATTTTATTTTTTAGATGTAGTCTCACTCTGGTGCCCAGGTTGGAGTGCAGTGGTGTGATCTCAGCTCACTGCAGCCTCTGCCTCCCAGGTTCAAGTGATTCTCCTGCCTCAGCCTCCGGAGTAGCTGGGATTACAGGTGCCCACCACCACGCCCAGCTAACTTTTTTGTATTTTTAATAGAGACAGAGTTTCAACATGTTGGCCAGGCTGGTTTCAAACTCCTGACCTCAAGTGATCTACCCGCCTCAGCCTCCCAAAGTACTGGGATTGCAAGTGTGAGCTACCACTCCCGGCCTAAGTATCTCTCTTGATGAGGCTGCTTCTAGATGTCTTTTTCGTAATTGAGGTATAATAGACAAATAAAAATGTTATTTATTTACAGTGTTCTAGATGTCTTATATCAAAAACAGCTTGCCAGTAAACTACAAAGCAGGAGGTGGATTTAACTATATCAGATATGAACTGAAATACATTGGTGCCAAAGCTCTGATTGCCTATTCATGAGATGTTGACGCAAAAGCAAGAATCACAGATATGACTCATGTGCCTCATCTCCAGAGAGATGCACAGGGTCCTATAATATTAGGACATGAAACTTCTAAGCCCAACAGAACACGCTTGCTTTGGAAAAGGTCTGTTCTCTAATTGCCTCTCTGATCATGTGTCTTTGGATTGGTAGCCACGTTCAGGGACAAGCCTAACAAGGTTACTGAAGGCCAAGAGACCTGGAAAGAACAGGTTCACTGCACCTATGATTAAAGACAGATCGTGGCTGCTGTGGGGGTGGGAGGGGATGTTGAGAGTCATCCTGCAATTTCTCCCAGGCTGACCCATCAGCTTAATTGAGCCTAAAGCTAATTTGACTGCCTCAGTTTAACTTTTCTGGCCTCCAGATGCTACTGGGCCCTCTACCCTTAAGGGTATCTTTGCTAGGACAGCCTTAAATTATACCTCCTCACACTCCTGAAACATTCCATAGACCACAATTCCAGGGAAACTGCCTTGAGTTAGAGGGCCTTGCAGAAGGGTCATGGGCTGGTACTCCCCCCTGAAACTGTGTTCCTATTTTTAATGGCAACATTTTAATAGTCAAATTTGAGAAGCCAAAAGGGGTAAGAAATCCTCCAAGGTAAAAGTCAAAGATGAAATGAAGTTATCCAATCATTCCAGAGGAATTCTATCATTCTAAAAGAGGTTCTGCTATCACACTGTCCATTTAAAAATATATAGATCCAGTGAATTTTATTAATTCCAATAATCTGTAACTTGGGTGCAGTTTTTAAAGTACCAAATGCATCATACTTACTTGATTGTTAGTTACAATAAGATAATAGGTAATTGTACTTCCTTCTTCCACTTGAATACATATCCAATTTCCTAGACAAAATGACTGCTAATAGCTAATTTTCAAAATAAGGGCTATGAATTTGTAAAAACTGAAACAAGAAATCCACGAATACTGTACAAATCTATAACTAGCTTTTGAGAAGCATAATTCTTCGTGTTGTCAACAGTATAATTTTACAGGAGATCCTGACCGGGTGTGGTGGCTCATGCCTGTAATCCTAGCACCTTGGGAGGCTGAGGCAGCAGGATCACTTGAGCCCAGGAGTTTGAGGCTGCAGTGAGTTACGATCACGCCACCATACTCCAACCTGGGTGACAGTGCAAGACCCGGTCTCAAAAATAAACAAACAAATAAATAAGGAGATCCTAAAGGTTTAACTCCATCTACATCATGTCACTGATACTTGGACAACCGAAGATCCTATTTATCATCCTCAACATTCCCGTTGCCACCAGCTAAATGGTCTCAGGGCTTCTAAACCTCACAAGAGCCAGGATTTCTGAAAGCAATCTGTCCTGTACCCAAGTCCTTGCTTCATCACTGCAGAACTACGAAGAAACTCTAACAAAATGTTAGAGATAGCCTCTCTTCCCCTGCTGATTTCCGCTAAGCAAACACCAAGCAACCTTCAAAGGAAGACTTCAGCAAACAATACCACTATTTGCCTTTTCCGTGGTCGGGGGTATGTAGCACATAGAAAAAAAGAACCCTTCCTCTAGAAAAGAAATCAACCTTTCAACATTCTATGTCACAGAAAAAAAATCAATTTTTTTCAGCCACAATCATAACACCAGAATAAAAGAGATCTGAAGGGAAGGGATTAGTGAATTCATAAACACCCTGAGCTACAGAAACACAAGCAGGCAAGCCTCTATCAGCAATCCTCTATTTGCAGGAAAACTTGGCTGGATAATGTTCCCTGCTGTTGTAGGACAGTTTTCCAAGAGAATTTTGGGAGAAATGGTTTAGTGACTGTATCACCAAAGATCATTTTGTTTGGATTACACCTCTGAAGAATCAACGTCTTCAGATGTTCAACCTTCTCCCAACCTGAAGGATTTATATTTATGAAAGTGCTCAAAGCATTTGGGGGGGGGGGGGCAAACAAACCCAAATCTTAGTCACTGTCTTTATTTCTTTTCCTTTGGGTCTATTCTACCATGCAGAAAACTCCCCAAATCCTTAACCCCTTTGTTGTCTTGAGTTAATTGTTTCAGCAGGAAGAAAGGAGGTTTTAGAGTCAGAGAAAGCTGGGTTTGAATCCTGACTCTGCTACTTACCAGCTCTGGAACCCTAGGGACTCTGAGCCCCTGTATCTTCTCCAAAAAAATAGAGCTGATAATGTATGTAAAACATTTATCCAGTTCCTGGAACAAAGTAAGTGTACAATAGCTATTATCATGATTAATTCTGCCAATTTCACGGAGTGAAGTATTCATCAAGGGTGGGGCACAGAGTGAGTGGTTTATTAAAGGAATCTCTTTTCTGTATTCTTTGTCCACAGAAAGAGCCTTTCCAGAGCAAACTGGAGCGCTCTCCAGTACCCAGTGCATTGGTAGAGGTGAAAGCATTACACGGTATCCTGTTGCCACTTCTGACCATTGTTTTACTATAAAACCCTCTCTTGGGGGTCCTCGCACCACTTACTTATCCTATTTTCTCTACATTCTCACGGAGGTTGCACCTATCCTCCATAGCACACTGCCACCTCCCTACAAGTTTTTATTTTATTTTATTTTATTTATTTATTTATTTATTGAGACGGAGTCTGGCTCTGTCGCCCAGGCTGGAGTGCAGTGGCGCGATCTTGGCTCACTGCAAGCTCCGCCTCCCGGGTTCACGCCATTCTCCTGCCTCAGCCTCCTAACTAGCTGGGACTACGAGTAGCTGGGACTACAGACGCCTGCCAACACGCCCGGCTAATTTTTTGTATTTTTAGTAGAGACGGAGTTTCACCGTGTTAGCCAGGATAGTCTCGATCTCCTGACCTCGTGATCCGCCCGCCTCAGCCTCCCAAAGCGCTGGGATTACAGGCGTGAGCCACCGCACCCGGCCCCCTACAAGTTTTTAGCACCTGACTCAGTTTTCCTGTCCATCCCATTTCTTCCAGCCTCTATGTCCATTAGAAATCTCTATCAGACATCTGAGCCTTGGCCAGGCGCAGTGGCTCATGCCTGTAATCCCTGCACTTTGGGAGGCCGAGGCAGGTGATCACCTGAGGTCAGGAGTTTGAGACCAGCCTGGCCAACATGGTAAAACCCCATCTCTACTAAAAATACAAAAAAAGTAGCTGGACATGGTAATGGGTGCCTGTAATCTCAGCTACTCAGGAGGCTGAGGCAGGAGAATCACTTGAACCCGGGAGGCAGAGGTTGCAGTGAGCTGAGATCATGCCATTGAACTCCAGCCTGGGCAACAAGAGTGAAACTCCATCTCTAAAAAAAAAAAAGAGAGAAATCTGAGCCTTATAATTCCTCCATCTTTTCAGCTCTACCTACAACCTTCTCTAGTGTACTAACTTATCAGTGATCCCTGATAAATTAAGCCATGTGCAACAAGCTACTGTGTCTCACCATCTTCCTACTCTCCACTACACTGAACCCACGATGACGCAGTGCTCCACAAACATATGTAGAATGGAAGTAAAAGCTCAGGGATAAGAAAAGATAGTTAAAGCAGATTCACTACACTAACAAACCAGTCAAGAAATTTCACTGAAAGTAAAGGTTTGGGTGACAAAATTTCCAGCTGTGTTCTAAGAAACATAAGTTCAAGCAGGAGTGCATTTAATTTGATTTTTCCTCAAAGCCTCTCTAATTTGTAGGGAAGGACATTCATTTTCATTAACTTCATGTGAGCTGGAGAGAATCTGTGATTGAGGCTCTAGAACCCCTGGTAAACATGCCAGCAAGCAAGGGCACCTTCCCCGGAGGTTCAACCTAGAGTATAAGACTGTCAGCATTGGTAAGGAGCCTTGAACTCTAAACCCATAGGCTCAAGTCAGGAACTCAGGAAGCCTATCAACACCTGGATACAATTTTGCCACCTTAACACTTTATTCCCTTTACTTGTGCCAAACTGAGTTATTCAATCTCCAGGTTCTTGTCCAGTTCTAGTTCATACAGTATCAGCAGCCTTCCCCAGAACATCCTTTCACCAGCCAGCTCTTGAGAGAGTCATATGTCATGTGTGCAAGACACGTCTATTTCTGCAGCCCGGCGAGGGCCAGCTAACTCGGTTAATGACAATTTAATCAACGTTCCAGGGCAAGCAGAGACACAGAGTCTAAGTCTTGCCCTCCAAAACTTACAACCAAACTCCTTCTTTAGAATAACCAAAACAAACCTTCTTGCTGGCTGCCTCACTAAATTAAGAGAAGAAAGGGGAATAAGATCACAAGTTTAAATCCACTTACTGGTGATTCTGAAAAACAAAAACTTAAGGGTGTTTTTCTTTAAATATTGACTACATGAACTCTATTATATGAGGTCTGAGAGGATCCTACAAAAGGATCTGTATTATTCCAATATTATCAAGATTCTGAGTATTCCCTACAGAAAGAACTACTGTTATTAAGATTTTCACAAATCAAACATTCTGTGTGCCAAAGAACAAAGTGGGAAAAATTGAACAAAAGTGGGAATAATTCCCAAAAATGGAATTATTGGGTTGCATTTTTGGTAGCCTCCTTTTCTCAACCGTAGCTTTGAAAAATTCACACAATCCAATCCCCCAAGCAACAACGCGCTAAGTGTTTACATCAGGTGAGAGCTGGTGTTGGTCACATACGCTATGAACTAGAATTGGACAATGTCCCAAAATGGAGTGCCATCTAGGGTCAGAGTGCCATGCTCTCCTCTGCAGAGTCCAGGGACCTATCTACTGTGCTTAATGGAAGCCACTGGAACCAAGGGTCACACAGCCCTCTATTTGCTCCACAGAGAAGAAAGCCATGCTCTGATCCTGTGAAATGTGACTGGAATTGTAAACTGAAAAATGGCACTAATTCCACTAAATTTGCAAATCCTGCAACAAGACTGACAACTTAATAAACAATACTTGACCAAAGGCTTTCTTTCTCGTGAACTCAAGGTTTTCACTATAATTAACACAATCATTAAAGTAAAAAAAAATAAAAATAAAAACCCTGCCTTGATTCACAGTTAATTTTAAGCAGCCCACATCAACATCGGGTTTCATGCTTTTGCATAAAGAAACAGCCTTTAGGAAACCCTCAACATTCAGGATTTTGTTCTGATTCAAACTTACAAAGAACAATATTTATTTGAGAGAAACAAAAAATTCCAATTGAAAAATGCCTTAAGATTCAAATTGGACCAACAGACAGGAGAAATAAATGAGGTCAGTCCAATATTTAACATTTCAGTGTCCATTTTAAGCTGAAAGGAACAGATGTCTAGAGACACAATTTCTTTTTTCTCTCCTATAAAGGGCACTGTAATAGTTATCCTAAATTCTGGTAGAGTATGAAGAAGCCTGGATTAAAGAGGCAAGAGACTAAGATTTTAATTTGCAGTTAATGGCAGCTGGAGAATAAATTTAGCAAGCCATTCTACTACTGTGGGTAATGGAACAGAAAACAAGTCTTTTTTTTTTTTTTGTCTTTTTTTTTCTTGACACAGAGTTTCACTCTGTCACCCAGGCTGGAGGGCAGTGGTGCGATCTCGGCTCACTGCAACTTCAGCCTCCTGGGTTCAAGCAATTCTCCTGCCTCCACCTCCCAAAGTGCTGTGATTACAGGTGTGAGCCACCGCGCCCAGCCAGAAAACATGTCTTTTTGATGAAGAAGCTGAAGTGGATGACCTTCTGAGTCTAAGAAAACTGCTTGGGACTTGGGTATTCAGTAGCCATGGAATATACATCCCAAAGAGCATAAGAAACTGTAACACTAGACCCCAACAACAAAAATACATTGCTATTTCCTCCCACATTGCTGGTAGGGGTGCAAACTGGGACACTTTGGCAACTTACATTAAAATGCTATGAGAGAACAGGGGAAGCATTCCTTAAAAGTTCTAGGAAAGGTGTTATGGAGGAGGTAGCATGAGAAATTCAGCCAAGTGGGAAAAGCACAAACTTGGGAGTCAGACAGACAAGAGTTTGAATCCCTGGCTCTGCCATTAGCCAAATATGGAACCATGAACAAGTTATTTAACTTCTCCTTGGGTCAGGTGCATCATCTGAAATATGGGGCTAATATAATAATAGGCAAGCTCAGTATTTCCCCAAATGTGGGAGAGTTACACAGGATGAACTTAAGTGATATTCAGAGGATTTTAGGAGATGAACAAGCACAGTATTAAACATTGAACCACATCATGAGAAAATATGGTTCTTTTCAGCACTTCTTCAGCCTATATAACATTCTTAGTACATTAAGGAGTAAGCGGCCAGGTGCGGTGGCTCACGCCTGTGATTCTAGCACTTTGGGAGGCCGAGGTGGGTGGATCACCTGAGGTCAGGAGTTGGAGACCAGCCTGGCCAACATGGCGAAACCCCATCTCTACTAAAAATACAAAAATTAGCCGGGTGTGGTGGCACGCACCTGTAATCCCAGCTACTAGGGAGGCTGAGGCAGGAGAATCGCTTGAACCCAGGAGGAAGAGGTTGCAGTGAGCCGAGGTGGTGCCACTGCACTCCAGCCTGGGCAACAGAGCAAGACTTGTCTCACAAAAAAAAAAGGAGTAAGCTTTTGTTTAGTCTTCTTTTTGACACCTCTTTAATGCTTGCTAATTCCCTTTTCAACAAAGTAAGAGAAGTCTCATGGTCAGCTGAGGCCTTTGGGAACCAATAGTTTATCTTACACATAGACTGTAAGAAAAATAATTTGTCTCCATTCGAATTATTTTTAAAATTACCTTTCATTTATGATAACTCATACTGGTTTTCCAATTACAGGTTAAATATAAAGTTATTTTTAAATATATTGATGATTACAAAAATGTGAGTCAACTTGAGTGGGCTGAAATGTTACCTATCTCAGAGTTCCAGTGAAAATTAAATGAGATCATATATAAGAAGAACTAGCCCATGCTGTGTTCTATCACCCACATCTGGTTGATGGGTAAAATTTCAGTAGGTGAGGAATACGAGTAGAAGATCGAGTGTGAACCAAGGCAAATACATGAGATGGACATGAGATTCCAGAACAACGAGAAGCCAAACAACACCAGGAAGGGGTTCTTAAAGTAGAAGATGAAAACCTGTAGAGAGAGACTCATTTAACAGGTACCAAACCATACTATATGTTAATCAGTCTGGTGAGAAAACCAGCTATAGTTCCTTCGAGCATGTGTCTCATAATCCAGGACAAAACTATCAAAATGGGTCACAGTCTCATTTCAAAGAGCCTTGAATGCCAAGCAAAAAGAGATCATAAATGGTGGCAGATTCTTAAAAGTCTTTCGACCTCTGTCCAGCACCTACTACTTTCCACAGTACATGGTGTTTAACAAACATTTGCTGAACAAATAAATTTCCGTTTAAAAGCACTGTAGGTGTATTGGTGCATTTAATTTTGAAATATAAATATGTATTGTTGTTGTTAATATCGTATCTTCTTCTTCCTTCTCTCTCACAGTACCAGACAACAGCCTAACCCCAACTAAGGTAAACTCTGCCACCAAACATGCCTGGGAGTGGAGAAGGGTCTGCAGGTCAGTGTAAGCTCATCGGTCTGGGCCTTCACTTTCTCCCTGCCTTTCCAAGGAAAGCTGCTGCTTGCATCAGTGTTGCCTTTACGTCAAAGTGTATCACCTAAATACCAGATCCAACAGACTTCAAGCCCCCACCCTCCAAAGACTTGCTTCTTCAAGAAAACAAGCTTGGTTTGACTCTTGTCAAAAACAATTACTCCCAACCTGGCAACCTACAAGAATTTTGCAAAGCAAAGGTGAACACGGATATGACAACCAAACATCTTCCTAGCAGCTCCTTCCCCCTCCCTGAGCCTGGCCAGAAACCTCTTCCTCCTTTTACTCCTTCTTCTTTCCACTCCTAATTTGTTATGATCTCTCAAGCAACAAATTTGGGACAACGCTTTTAGAAAGCTTTGTGTCTTACCCACCTACCCCCAGTGAGGGTCTTCTGAGATACTTAAAACTATCCTCATGAGGTATAGTCCAATTCTCCTCCTAGGATGGGTACTAGCATGCTATTCTCGAAGCATGATGAATGAGCCTGAAGAGTTGGTTATGTTTTCCTTTGATCACCTATTGGCTTAACAGGAATCCACTATAAGAAGCAAAACTTAGGCAGGGCACTGTGGCTCACACCTGTAATCCCAGCACTCTGGGAGGCCGAGGCGGGCGGATCACAAGGTCAGGAGTTCAAGACCAGCCTAGCCACCATAGTGAAACCCTGTCTCTACTAAAAAAATACAAAAATTAGCCAGGCATGGTGGCACGTGCCTGTAGTCCCAGCTACTCAGGAGGCTGAGGCAGGAGAATTGCTTGAACCTGGGAGGCAGAGGTTGCAGTGAGCCGAGATTGTGCCACTGCACTCCAGCCTGGGCAACAGAACGAGACTCCGTCTCAAAAAAAAAAAGCAAAACCTATACCCAAAATGATGTCCGAGACGGAGAGTCCAATTTTATTTTAGAGAGATTTTCCAAATGGTGAGTCAGAAGCAAGAACAGTGTCTCACTAAATCATGTTTACTCAACTGAAACTTATTGAATTAAACCAACTCCTCCTTCCTTTGCATTTCAGATGAGAACCCCTTCTGGTTCTATGATTCAAATCTTCATTCACTCAAAGCAGGTAAATAGGAAATTTCAACAGCTTCCTCTCCTCCCTCTCATTCCTTTCTTCTGTCATCGATCTGATCAGGAATGCTCTGAGGCATTCCCTGGTTATTTCTTCTTTACCTCTCAAAATCCACATGGTATGTTACACTAATGCTCAGCATGTTCCTCAGATCTCTAGATGGCTCTAATTAAAGGATCACCCCTTCTTCTGAATACAGACCTGGGGTTAGAGGACATAAGAGCTTGAAGGGCTCTTTAAAAGTCAAGTAGTATCATTTTACAGACCAACAACCTAAAAAACAGAAAAGTAAAATGACTTGTCCAAGGTCACATGGCTTCTTAATGGATTTGTGGGCATTCATTAACACCCTGTAATTACACACAAAATTTGGATTATATGAGCCCATGTGTATTTTTTCTGAAGAGAAAATCCGTATCTTTCTTCAAAGAAGCCAACAATCTCTTCCCCAAAATATAGTAACCACTGACAATTATATGCATATTTGAAAAAAAGTTTAACTAAAATTTAATGTTCCAAGTCTGAATAGTAATATGAATTGGTGATCTAGAATAAGAGTGGAACCTAATTTAATAACTGTCATTGTTATCATCTTTTTTTTTTTTTCACGTCTGGGATATCAATGCAAGTAACATGGGATGAAGATAATTTGATGTGGAAGTAAACTATAAAGCAAGTTTTTTTGTTGTTTTTTTTTTTGAGATGGAGTCTCGCTCTGTGCAGTGGCACCATATCGGCTCACTGCAATCTCCGCCTCCCGGGTTCAAGCGATTCTCTGCCTAAGTCTCCTGAGTAGCTGGGATTACAGGCTTGCGCCACCACACCCAGCTAATTTTTGTATTTTTAGCAGAGACGGGGTTTCACCATGTTGGTCAGGCTGGTCTCGAACTCCTGACCTCATGATCCGCCCACCTTGGCCTCCCAAAGTGCTGGAATTATAGGCATGAGCCATCGTGCCCGGCCTAAAGCAAGCTTTTAAAATCACTGAAAACACTCGTATGAATAAATGTCACTATAGGCCAAGCATTATATTATATGGTTCACATTATACACACACGCAAATACCTATTTTACAGAAGATGAAACTGAGGCAAAGAGTGATCAGCAACTTGCCTAATGTCAGATATCCATTAGTAATAACCAGAATTCCAATCTACATTAATTTGACTCTGATATCCATGTTCTTTTTCACAAATATTTGCATCTACACTTCAAGATGTCCTAATACTAATAATATATTCTATTTACTTATTTAGGAAGAACTAAATCAACTCTCTAAGGTAGCTTCAAGGAAGTCTTTCATAAATGGTTCAACTACTAAAAAGTTCTTCCTGGGAAATATCATAAACTAAATACCAGCTATCACAAAATATCTGGACTTTAAGACTAGCCAGATAAAATGCTTTGACTTCCAAATGCTTCTTGAAAGTTGGATTTGGCAGAGAAAACACTGGGGAATTTTAAACAAACACCCCCCCCCAAGAAAAGACTTTATAGAAGAATAGATCCAATGCATATGAAGTTACTCTGTTTTTTTAAAAAGTGTTTAAATCTCTAAATTACTTAGTGAGTCATCTCACTCTTATTAACAAAAATAAATTAATATACAACTCAAAGTACTTGAATATGGAATGCCACAGACTAGAGCATTTTCTTAAATCACAGCTGCCTCAGAAACGGAAATGAAACTGAGCAAAACAGAAACGTTTGTTCTACAAAAAGTAACCTGGCCTAAATAACTTAAGTATGCACTAAAATTTCTCAGTCTAACATAATCCTAGCCTTAACTACAGTTGTTTCTCATATAATTCTAATGCTTTTCTGTGATTATCCTGTTATCTTAAGTAGTCTTTTAGAAGACAGGAAGCAAACATGAGCTTCCCATTCTCCTTGTTGGACTTATTTAAGTCAGCATTTATTAAATTTTTTCCATATTAAGTGGGATGAATTAAGGCCTGGGGAGAATGAATCAAAGACCTTCCTCTAGAGAAGCATACACTCAAGAGGAAGACAAATACATGTTAACTATAATTAAAAAACAGAATTAAATACATGACACAAAGAGTGCTGTAATCCAAGTCTAATGGAAGTAAAGAGAAGGGGATCTTACTTTCAACTCAGGGATGGGAAGGAGTGAATCCAGAAGAGCCTCATGAGGCGGGAAGCATTTAAATCGGGTCTTAAAGGAGGTTTACAAAAGCTAAAGGGTTTTGTACCAACTTTGTTTTCAACATGGGAAAGACAGGATTTCACACTTTATTTTGTTTTAAGAACCAAATCCAATGCTCCTCCATTGTTGGAATAAATGCTCTTTGCCTGAATGCTATTTGTGGTCTTCATAGAATGGAGAGTAACTGAAGGCCCCACCGGAAATCAATTTTATGTAAGCTTTTCATTCTCTGGCCTCAAGTATTTCTAAAATGTACCTTTCTATGCAGGCTACTTATTCAGGCAACTATTTTCAGGTGAAGATACTTAAATGAAAATAGAGAATCACTTTTGGCCTTTTGCTAATATTTCATTTGTCAAAACTTTGATAGTCTGACAAAGTCTTTACCATGAGACTGGTAAACTCATGGAAGCCAAATTGTCTGGGATGCAACTTCAGCTCCACTACTTACGAACTCCATAATCATCTACCTAGCCTACCTATACCTCAGTTTCCCATCTATAAAGACAATAAAAGTACCTATTTCACATGGTTCTCATGAGAATGAACTGAGTTATTACACGGAAAACTTAAAAACATATCCAACATACCATAAATCAACAGTAAGTGTAACTATTTTTACCAAGAGGTGTCTTCAAAGAGTTTATTTCTAATTCACTACACCAATTAATAACAAAGGCACTTTCTCATCCTATTTCACTTTTACAAGGCAGACTTTTTTTTTCAAGATGGAGTCTCACCCTGTCGCCCAGGTTGGAGAAAAGTGGCAGGATCTCGACTCAGTGCAACCTCCGCCTCCCAGGTTCAAGCAATTCTTCTATTTCAGCCTCCCAATCCCAATAGCTGGGATTACAAGCACCCCACCACCACGCCCAGCTAATTTTTGTATTGTTAGTAGAGACAGGGTTTCACCATGTTTGCCAGGCTGGTCTTGAACTGACCTCAAGTGATCCTCCTGCTTTGGCCTCCCAAAGTGCTGAGAATACAAGAGTGAGCCACTGCACCCAGCCAACAAGGCAGACTTTGAAACTGTGTTTATTTTCCAAAAATATATATATCTTAAGAAAAAACTAAATTTGATTTCTAAACAGTTAACAGCGGTAACAGAGAAATAGCTTATTTCAAAAGGTCCACAACATCATCAAGGACAGGACAAGCAAGAATCATATTGTATTACAACAAATTTTTACAATTCACCAAAGTTAGGTTTTACAACTAAACTAACAGTTCACTTCTCTTTTTCCTTTGTTTCTTATGCCCTTACAGCCTAATACTCTATCATTCCATTTTCTATAGATCATACAGGAAAACATTTTGAGATCACACAGCTATTCGCAAACATCTGACTGAAGCAATAGTATAGTTTTCACTATGAACCAGGTAAAAAATTAGAGTTGAGTAAATTTTATTCTATTCTTTCCAGGATGTTGCAATTCCTATGCCACCAAGATTTCAAGTTAAAGAGAATTTGGCTGACCCACTCACAGCAACAAGGAAAATATGATACAGGCTGTAGATTCTGATAAGGATTATAGCAGATGAATGTAGAGAATGTGGTGATCATCCTTGAAAAGCTCCCTGGTTGCAGCAGCTGAAATGTTAGTGTGGGAGTTAAAGAACTCCGGAGCTTACTGGCTGGATTCAAGTCTTAGCTCTGCCTCTTGCAAGGTATATGGCCAGAGAAAAATTAGCTTCTCATTTACTTAATCTTGTAAACTAGGGACAATAAATGGTTTTTTTGTGAAAATTCAATTAGCATTTGATGACCTGCACAGTGGCTTATGCCTGTAATCCCAGCACTTTGGGAGGCTGATGTGGGAGGTTCGCTTGAGCCCAGGAGTTCAAGACCAGTCTGGCCAACATAGTGAGACCTTGTCTTTACAAAATATTTTAAAAATTTAGCCAGGCGCAGTGGTGCGTGCCTGTGGTTCCAGCTCCTTAAGAGGCTGATGTATGAGGATCACGTGAGCGCAGGAGGCTGAGGTTGCAGTGAGCCTTGTCTGTGCAGCTGCACTCCACCCTGTGCAACAGAGCAAGACCCTATCTCAAAATAAATACAATGAATAAACACATGAAAAACATTTCAAACAGTACTTGCTACACAGTGCTATATAAGTATCTATTCAACATTGCAATAACTTTGGCCATTCATGGTTGTATCCACATGCAGATATGAAGATGGCTGCATATTTTAGAGTAGGCCTTCTCTCAGCATAAACAAAACAAGTGTTCAGAATGATCTTTTAAAATTTGATGCTAGAGTAAATGACCATAACAACTACTATAATCGTATTATTTATTTAATATCTGGATACTTTAAAAAAATGTATTTGAGGCCGGTGTGGTGGCTCATGCCTGTAATCCCAGCACTTTGGGAGGCTGAGGCTGGCAGATCACTTGAGGTCAGGAGCTCGAGACCAGCCTGGCCAACATGGTGAAACCCTGTCTCTACTAAAAACACAAAAACTACCCGGGTGTGGTGGCACGCACCTGTAATCCCAGCTACTCAGGAGGTTGAGGCAGGAGAATCACCTGAACCTGAGAGGCGGAAGTTGCAGTGAGCCAAGATCACTCCACTGCGCTCCAGCCTAGGCAAAAGAGCAAGACTCCATCTCAGAAAAAAAAAAAAAAAAAAAAAAGTATTTGGTTTTAAAAGTATTTTAGAAATGCAAAAACCACATGCATTTTGATATTTTCTAGACATCTAGATATCTTCATAATTAGAAGAGTCTATCTAAAGTAATGTTCACTTATTCTAGGAGCTAAAAATGAAAACAGTTGAAGACCTTAATTTGTAGCCACTACACATATAGCTTAAGTATCCCGGCTTATGGGAGAGAAGATCCTTTTAAAAAAAAAAAGATTTAAATGGAAAAATATCCCAACCAACTCTTCTCCAAAAAGGTAAGTACTACAGAAGATAATAAAAAGCTAAGTCGCTGAACTTCTTCAGTTTCATTCTTTTTTTATGTTTACACTGGGACTTCCTTGAGCAGAAGGAACCAATCCTTGAAAACAATCAAGCCCTGATCACTCTTTTCCAATCCTGCACTAATGCACTGTCTCACACAAACCGAAAATATGTTCTAAGTCAAAATGTGTCCAAGGGTCGGGCGCAGTGCCTCACGCCTATAATCCCAGCACTCTGGGAGGCCGAGGCGGGTGGATCAAGAGGTCAGGAGATCGAGACCATCCTGGCCAACATGGTGAAACTCTGTCTCTACTAAAAATGCAAAAATTAGCCAGGCATGGTGGCATGCGCCTGTACTCCCAGCTACTCAGGAGGCTGAGGCAGGAGAATCGCTTGAACCCAGGAGGTGGAGTTTGCAGTGAGCTGATATCGCGCCACTGCACTCCAGCCTGGGCAACAGAGCGAGACTGCATCTCAAAAAAAAAAAAAAAAAAAATGTGTCCAGGGTCCATTATAGGCCTGCACTCGTAGAAATAACGAGGGTTGAGATTTCAAATGCTCATCTGCAGGGGAGACAACATATCACAGATGTCCAGGTTACAGTCAGATATGTCATTCTGGAACACTATGCAGGTGCTCAAATACAGACTCCTAAACTGCTCTGACAACAGTAGCAATTCTAGTCCCTTAAATGACTTGTAGTCATCATGAAGGCTGAAGACCCTCTCCCTTCCCCGGTCCTTCTGATTGTAAACCAATGTTTTCCTAAAATTCCCTAGCATTAATTACTTTAATGGTTTGTGGAATTATTTAATGGTCTGTGGAAGTACTTGGGAAAAAGGCTGACAATGGAAACTTTGTATTTGAAAAATATTGTAATATCTGTAGAGGTTCTACTCAGGAATACTTTCCATGTTTCCATACTTTCTCTGATTTAGGAGAAAGTTTCTCAAGAGAATGATATTCTCAACAGAAACGGAAAGTTTCTCAACAGAAAGCCTCCATTATTTTTGTGGTAGGTATGAGAAGAATAGGCTGAAACAAAAGGGGAGAAAAAAACTTAAGGACTTTAAGTTTTGTTTGAAAAGAAGATCATAATTTAAGTCTGGGTTCTAAACTACGGCCGTTAAAAAAAAAAAAGAAAAAAACTCAAGAAAATTCCACTCTAACTTGGGGGAAATTTTTGTGAGGTTCTCTTCCTGGGAAGCAGGGATTCGGCCATTGAGGGCAAGTGACTTGCTGATTTCAGTACCCAGAAGGTTTTTTTAAATATGAAATTTGTCCACTGTGAGATGAATGTGTATATACTACCCATTCTCTTCTTGGAGTGTCATTGAAAAGTCGAATTTTAAAAGCTAATGGTATCAGTGCTGCAAAGGCAGGCCAATTACTGCCAGTGCCAGACAACTTTTTTATTTATGTTCTTAATCTTATTTCTTTCCTTCTTTTTGATAAAAGATATACCTAAAAAGGCACCTACACATAACCCTGGCACCTTCCGCCTCCCCAAGAACCTTCCCGCTTTACCAGTGGCCTGGGAGTTGGCAAACACGCTAACAACAACAACAACAACAACAAACAAAAAAAACAACCAAACGGGCTTTCGCCTCAACCTCATAGTTCCTCCCCGTCTGCAACCATCGGTCTTCACCGGATTCACAGTCGGAACCGCGAGCAAAGACACCTAGTAGAGCCGGCCGATTCCTAGGTCCTCCGGCTAGGAGTCGCTGCGGGCCAGTCTCCAGGGGCCACCGCAGCCCGCGCGTCCAGCACCCCCACCCTCACGGCAGAGCCCAGCCCAGCCCCGCGGCGGAGCTCCGAGTTCTGCACCGCCCGCCGGGGTTACTCCCGGTCATTCCACTGCACCACCTCGCCCCAGCTTCCCCATCTGCGCCCAGGCAGAAGCTGCCCCGAGACACCAGCGGCAAGGGTCTGGAAGATGGGGCGGCAGGGAACGTGGAGGAGGGAGGATTGGGCACCCCACCTCCGGGTTTCCGCAGGCTCTCCTAAGTCTTGTTTTTAAAAGAAACAAAAGTCGGCCGCACGCGGTGGCTCACGCCTGTAATCCCAGCACTTTGGGAGGCCGAGGCCGGTGGATCACCTGAGGTCAGGGGTTCGAAACCAGCCTGGCCAACAAGTTGAAACCCCGTCTCTACTAAAAATACAAAAATTAGCTGGGTGTGGTGACGCGCCTGTAATCCCACCCAGCTACTCAGGAGGCTGAGACAGGAGAATCGCTTGAACCTGGGAGGCGGAGGTTGCAGTGAGCGGAGATCGCTCCATTGCACTTCAGCCTGGGCGACAGAGCGAGACTCAAAGGAAAGAAAAAAAAAGAAAAGAAAAGGAAACAAAACTCGTCCGCGCTCTGCACCAGGGACACCAGATCAGCTAAGCGCACGAAGACTGTAAGCAGGGCACGGAGACTGTAAGCAGGACCTCCCTACCCCTCAGGTCAAACAAAGCCCCAAGGCCTCTAGTGAGCAATAGCAACACGGACCCTGTTTGGGACACCTCCAACTCGAGTTCTCGGATTCACAGTCCGGGACTGTGCCGCTCCAGTCCCGGGGAGCATATAGCCGATTCCCAGGTCAGAACAGACCAGCTTCTTAAGAACCGAGTGAGGACTCAGTGCTGGCATTTGTCTCCGTAGGTACTGGCCGACCCGCAACCAGAGGGGTTTCTAACCAGCTCAGGGCCCTCCGAACAAAGAAGCGCTCCGTGCCGGACCTGCAACTCTCCCCACCCGGCAGCAGCGCCCTCAGCACGCCCGGGAACCCCCGATCCTTCTGAGCTTGGGGTACTGCGCCCGGGTCTCCACCGCCGGGCAAGCCCCGAGCGCAGCAGCGCAGAGTCCTGGGGTCACCAGAGTTCGTCCTAGGACATCCTCTCCCCATTTACGCCGCCCCCGGTCCCATTTGAGTTGCAAGTGGTGGGGATGTGAGGCTCCGGATCAAAGTCCCCGAAACCGAGCGCTTCCCGAAGCCTCGTTGGCCTCGAAACAAAACAGTAACGCCCAAGTAAGTCACTGGAGAGCCTCTTACCTGTTTCCCACTTTTGTGTTTGCGTCTCTTTCTCCTACCCCTTGACAAGCCTTCCGGAGAAGGGGAGAAAACAGAACGGGGGAAAAAACAAGGAGCAAAGCGCCCTGAGAACTGGCCCTATTGGTGCGCGGAGCCCCCCGCCCTGCCCTGCCGCAGCCCGGGAGAGAAGGGTCGGCTCGGCTCTGCGGGTCCCAGCCCCACTCACTCTCGCTCGCAATTACGGGGTTTTTGCCGAGACTAGTTCCTTTTAT
Organism: Pongo pygmaeus; assembly: GCF_028885625.2. Classification (NCBI taxonomy): domain Eukaryota; kingdom Metazoa; phylum Chordata; class Mammalia; order Primates; family Hominidae; genus Pongo; species Pongo pygmaeus. The sequence continues at coordinate 95,324,119 of NC_072386.2, forward strand.
AGATTCGGCTGCACCGAGCGGAGAGGTTACTATCGGTCAAAGCCTGTGCTCTCCCTCCTCCCCGCCCCCTTCCCGGCCTCTGTTTATGTAGTTCAGTCACTCAGCAGAAAGCACGTGGAGCCGGGGCCCGCCCCTTAAACGGGCGACGTTCAGCCGCCCAGGACACAGCTAGGGGGTTGGGGGGAGGTGGGTGGGGTGGGGGTGGAGGGTGCAGCAGGTGTCTTAGGGTCTGCGGTCTGCGTCCCCCTCTCCCGCCCGGGCCCGCAGGCCTAAGACGCGCGGGAAGCCCTGGGCTCAGGGCTGCGCCGCAGACTCTCTAGTCCACGTTCCCGGCAGCCAAGGGCACCAGCGGAATTTGCTTCCTCTAAATCGTGCTTTCCGCATTTTTTTTTCCTTTGTTAGTTTCCTCAGCCGGAAGGAAGGATTGGGGGAAAGAGCTCGAGGCTGAATCTCTCTCAGGACGCCAATCATTTTGTCTTTTGTTTCCTTTCAAAGGCCTAGGCTGGGGTGAGGGGAAGGTGGACAGTCGTCTGGGTAACCGGCTGCTTTTGTTTTCCCCCACAAACCTTGACTTTGATTTTTGATAGGCGACCTACTGCCTTCGAGATTCCCAGCCTGAGCTCCCCAGGTCCCTCAGAGGACCCGAGAGGAACATCTTACTGCTTCTTTTCATAAACTGAGAGGAAGGAGTCCACAAAAACAAAAAAGAAACAAACAAACAAAAACACAGAACAATATGGACCAGCCCCCTTTAAATTTCATTATATTGATCAGCCTCCCTGTGATAAAAACACAGGACTTGTATTTAGTTTGTATATATTTGTGAAGTGCAGCCAGAGAACTGCAGTCGTGTAAAATTATGTAGCCACTCCAGACCTCCAACTTCTCTGTTTGCCTTTGGCTGTAGGGAGCAAAACTACCCAAAACAATGGAGAGGCAAAAAAAAAAAAAAGGCAAGAGTAGGAATGCAGGCCTACACACCATATGTCTAAATATTTAAGTCATCCATCAAGCCAACAAACTAAATGTCACCTCATTCTGGCCAAAACTCAGGTCAAACTGTGAACAGTCTAAATATGAACCTGAAGGGCAGATTCATAGAAGACTCAGGACAGACCCGTAGAAGAGGCCCAAGCAGGCCCTGGAAGTGCACGTGGAGGCCACAAGTTCTCCTACCTTGACAAAGATACCTTTGTAGCCACCTTGAAGGGCAAATTCACGTTTAGACTCTTCACAGTTTCACCTGAGTTTTGGCCAGAATGAGGTGGCATGAGAGAGCTGCCCGAAGCCTACTTCTCTTCCTACCTCCAGCTCCATCATATTCCAGAACTCCCACCACCTGCATGCAGACATTCAGCTGCACAAGCCCCCTCCACGCTACAGTCAACAGGATCTCCAGGCCACGGCTCAAGACCAGGTACCCACATCAGTGGTTCTATCAACACTCAGGACAGACCCATAGAAGAGGCCCAAACAGGCCCTGGAAGTGCATGTGGAGGCCACCAGGCAAGGAATTCTGGAGTCCCAGGTGCTCATAACTCTGGGTGGCATGGCCCCTTTGCACCATGGACTGTTTGCCCTTAGAAAGGGATGGATCTGAGCCAGGCACAGTGGCTCATGCCTGTAATCCCAGCACTTTGGGAGGCCAAGGTGGGCAGATTACCTCAGGTCAGGAGTTCGAAACCAACCTGGCCAACATGATGACACCCAGTCTCTACTAAAAATACAAAAATTAGCCAGACGTGGTGGCGGGCGCCTGTTATCCCAGGAGGCTGAGGCAGGAGAATCGTTTGAACCCGGGAGGCAGAGGTTACAGTGAGCCGAGATCATGCCACTGCACTCCACTCCAGCCTGAGTGACAGAGCAAGACTTCGTGTCAAGAAAAAAAAAAAAAAAAAAAAAGAAAGGGATGGATCTCAGAAAGGCCAGAGATGAGCCTTCTAAAGCCCAAGGCCCAAGAGAGGGGACCCCCTTGCCTCAGTCAAAGAATAACCTTGGTCAATAAAAAGCTTGACAACCACACGATGAGCAATTTAGGTAAAGTCTTTCTGCCTCTGTTTCATCTTGTTTTTTTCTTTTTTCATCTTTTTTCCTTCCTTCCTCCCTTCCTTCCTCCCTCCCTTCCTCCCTCCTCCCCTCCCCTCCCCTCCCCTCCCCTCCCCTCTCCCTCTCCCTCTCCCTCTCCCTCTCTCTCTCTTTCTTTCTTTTCTTTCTTTCTCTTTCATTTCTTTCTTTTGAGACAGGGTCTTGCTCTGTCTACTCAGGCTGGAGTACAGTGGTCCAATCATGGCTCACTGTAGACTTGACTCCCTGGGCTCAAACGATCCTCCCACCTTAGCCTCCCAAGTAGCTGGGACCACAGGTGCATGCCACCACATCCATCTAATTTTTGTATTTTTTTTTGTAGAGACAGGGTTTTGCCATGTTACCCAGGCTGGTCTCAAACTCTGGAGATCAAGCAATCCTCCGGCCTCAGCCTCCCAAAGTGCTGGGATTACAGGCATTAGCCATTGTGCCCGGCCTGTTTCTTCATCTTTAAAATGGAGAGAAGATGTATATTCTGTCTTCCTCACAGGGGTTTTCTGAAAGTGAACTTTGTTGAAACCGTTGAGCTCCTTGGCAGAATGGTGTTATAAAAGCAGAGTGTTATTAAAAGGTGTTATCTTTCCTAGCATGATTTTAGAGAGTAATTAGATCTCCCTGACCCTCCATCTCCTCTCTCCTTCTTCTCCTACCTATTTGAAGTCGACCACCAAAATCATTCTTTTTTTTTTTTTTTTTTTAATTGAGATGGAGTTTCGCTCTTGTTGCCCAGGCTGGAGTGCAATGGTGAGATCTGGGCTCACTGCAACCTCCACCTCCCGAGTAGCTGAGATTACAGGCGCCTGCCACCATGCCCGGCTAATTTTTTGTATTTTTTAGTAGAGACGGGGTTTCACTATGTTGGCCAGGTTGGTCTCAAACTCCTGACCTCAGGTGATCCACCCGCCTCAGCCTCTCAAAGTGCTGGGATTATAGGCTGAGCCACTGTGCCTAGCCCAAAATCATTATTTGTGGAATTTTTAAGCATGTAATTCCAAAAGGTATGAAGGTAATCACTTAGATTGCTCTAATAAGGGAATGGGCAACAGTTAAGTCCTATACAAATAAGACAAAGATAAGATACTACAAAAAGGGGATGAGCCCAAGAAAAAAATCAAAGTCCCAGAGAGAGAACAGCCATTGATTCTAAATACAAAAGTCTATGGCCCCAACCCAAACTTATTTCACTACCTGTGGTTTCGAGAAGCTGGTCATCCCCCACAGTGAATACATGAACACATTGTAATGTTTGAAATGTTTATTTTTCTTGTTGATCTCTTACTGTTAGAAGAGCTAAGTGATTCAGCCCAAAGTGGCTAAGTGACTTGACCAGGTTGTACACAGGGATGTAAGTTTGCTGACACCAAGCTCATACTTTACAAATGTAATATCTTCATAAGACAAAAATACTGGGCCGGGTGCAGTGGCTCATGCCTGTAATCCCAGCATTTTGGGAGGCCGCGGCAGGCGGATCACGAGGTCAGGAGATCGAGACCATCCTGGCTAACAGGGTGAAACCCCGTCTCTACTAAAAATACAAAAAATTAGCTGGGCATAGTGGCGGGCGCCTGTAGTCCCAGCTGCTCGGGAGTCCCAGATGCTCGGGAGGCTGAGGCAGAAGAATGGTGTGAACCGGGGAGGCGGAACTTGCAGTGAGCCACGATCACACCACTGCATTCCAGCAGAGCGAGACTCAAAAAAATATATATACTGAATCTCAAAAGCTAGAGCCTAAGAGATGCCCCTTGAAAAAGAAGCTTACAAGTGTGAATTATCTTCCCTCCAGCCCTTAGGTTGGTTTGTCTTTTAGTATATTTCAATGAGCTTCCCCCTCCCCATCCCATCCCTGCCCCCCACACCAACACCAAAACCCCAAGTCCCTCCTCTAGGTGACTCCTTCCAAATACATAGGAAGGCCCTCCTTTGTTGCTGTTTTTCTGGAGAGGCTGATTCTGTAAATGTAGCCTGGGTGGCTTGAGGTTCTATTCTGAGATGACCCTGGCATCTTCTAATTACAGAATCAACCTTCAGGCAGCTGTGGCCTTGCAGACTCTGCTGGAGGTCATGGAACTACAGAAAAGCTCAATCTTATCATTCTATTGAGGCTTTTAAATTGGAGATTACCTAAATGGCATTGCTTGGAGGTTGCTTTGATATATCTGTTAACTCATCTGCATAAATGTACATGTACACATTGTTTAAAATACAAATGATTTTCACTGCACCCGAGTTTTTTTGGTTGATACTCCTACCGGTTGCTAGAAACTCTGAAAAAACAGTAATGCAGGAAGTCAATGAAGAATAAAAAAATATATATTCTAAAATGATGTTTTAAGATGTTTTAAGATGAATTTGTTATGATTAAGAAGTCCTGGTGGGTCACGGTGGCTCATGCCTATAATCCCAGCACTTTGGTAGGCCAAGGCGGGCAGATCACTTGAGGTTAGGAGTTCGAGACCAGCTTGGCCAACATAGCAAAAACCCGTCTCTACTAAAAATACAAAAATTAGCCGGGTGTGGTGGTTCACACCTATAGTTATAGTTACTCGGGAGTCTGAGGCAGGAGAATCACTTGAATCAGGGAGGTGGAGGTTGCGGTGAGCCGAGATTGTGCCACTGCATTCCAGCCTGGGCAACCCAGCGAGACTCTGTCTCAAAAAAAAAAAAAAAAAAGACGAATACCTAATAGCTGAAGTCTTGGAGATTTTCTGGAGAGTGAGAAATGCCTCAAAATAAAATAAATAAATAAATAAATAAGAGGGATAAAAGGATCTACAGTTCAAATTGAGTCAGCTTAATTCCAATACACAGTTAGACATAGAAACAAATTGAGCAATCAATAGTCAAATAGAAATGTACCAGGAACCATCATTATTTGTGCAGCAGACCATGTATTGCAGAGGCTCTCAATCAATTCAATTTAATTGGACCAATGTTATCCTCTTCTGTATTAATGTGGCTCCTGTTGACATGCAAGCAAGATTCAAAATTATTATTGCTTCTGGACTTGAGTAAGATGTTTGTTCTGTTTGTCATTGGGATCAAGAGGTTGGCTTTGGCTGGGCACGGTGGCTCCAGCCTGTAATCCCAGCACTTTGGGAGGTCGAGGCAGGTGATCACTTGAGGTCAGGAATTTGAGACCAGCCTGGCCAACATGGTGAAACCCATCTCTACTAAAAATTCAAAAAAATTTAGCCATGCATAGTGGTGCATGCCTGCAGTTCTAGCTACTTGGGAGGCTGAGGCAAGAGAATTGCTTGAACTGGGAGGCGGAGGTTGCGGTAAGCCAAGATCATGCCACTGTACTCCAGCCTGGGTGACAGAGCGAGACTCCGTCTCAAAAAAAAAAGAGGTTAGCCTGCTGGATTACAGACAAATACTGCATATTCCACTGGATTTCTAGTTGATTAGTGAGTGATAATTCTTTTTAAAAGCCACCCTTCCAACCCTCTTTCCTTCAAGCTATACCCTTAAGAGCCAAACTGCTGGAAAGATTTCATCTCTACCCCCTCCCTTTTATTAACACCTCATCCACTGCAGTCAAATTTTCACTCTCACAGCTCTGAATCTATTCTGTCCAAATTCATTAACAACTTCCTTAGAGAGAGACAGGCCAGGGATGGGTTGGGGGGGCAAATGTGATCTCTTTTTTTCTTTTTCTTTATAAAATATTTTTAACATAGAAAAGTAAAGAAAAATATCTTAAGCTCAGAAAAACCGCTTAATTGGTAGTGCTGTTGACCTCTTTTAAATCCTTAGGCTATTCAGTCTCTGGTATTTGACACTACTGACCACACTTTCCTTCCTGAAACTGATTCCTCTCTTTTATTTCATGAATCTGGTTCTCTTCTGATTCTTCTGCCTCTTTAACAACTCTTTTTCTGACTCTTATTTCTTTATAGATCTCCTCATACTGGTTTTCTCTTTTCATTTCTACTTGCTCTCCTAATCAATATTATTCATGCCCTTGGCTTCATTTAAGCCCTGTACCGCCAGCTCTTGTCTCCTTGCCAGGCTCACCCACCGTGCACCCTATGCTGCCTGGTAGAATATCCAGCAGCATGGTGTGTTGTGTGTTGAAGCCAGCACACAAGCTCACAAGAGTTGTTTTTGCATATCTCTTTTTGTTTGTTTGTTTGCATATCTCTACCAGCTAGCTTAAAATCATGCCAACGGCATGAATATTACACCATTGGAAATCCAATATAAATCAGTGTCGATGAAAAGAGTAAAACTCTGTAAAATATTTAGAGATTTATTGTGAGCCAAATATGAGTGATCTTGGCCCTCAGGAGACACAGCCCTCAGGAGATCCTAAGAACATGCACCCAAGGTGGTTGGGATGCAGCTTGGTTTTTAGGGAGATATGAGACTTCAATCAAGTAAGTTTAAGAAATACATTGGTTCAGTTCAAAAAAGCAGGGCAACTTGAACTGGGGGCTTCCAGGTTATAGATAGATTAAAAATTTTTCTGGTTGACAATTGGTTGAGTTTATCTAAAGACCTGGGATCAATAGAAAGGAAATGTCTGGCTTCAGATAAAGGACTGTGGAGACCGAAGTTCTCAGTGTGCAGAGGAAGCCTTCAGGTAGCAGGCTTCAGAGAGAATAGATTGTAAATGCTTCTTATCAGACTTAAGGTCTGTGTTGATGTTAATGCCAGAGAGGCATAATGAGGCCTGTGCGACCCCCACTTCCCGTCATGACCTGAACCAGTCTTTCATGTTAAATTTCAAGTGTGCCCTTGCAGAGGAGGAAGTTCATTCAGATGGTTGGGGAGCCTTAGAATTTTATTTTTGGTTTACATCAGGGTTTAGTTTGGTTTGGTTTTTGTATGGAAAGCCACTTGTTAACATTTATTAGGACAAAATTTTGCAGGTCATTCTACAAGTAAATCCAAAACAAACAAATTTCTTGTCTTTCCTTCAAATCTCCTTCCACCATCTGCCTTTTTAAAAATTTTCATTTAATGACATCATCGTCCAAACATTCACTATGGGAAATCATAGTCATCCTTGCTTGACTTTTTCATCTGTCTCTATCTTTCTCTTCTCATTTGAAAAAGCACCAAGGTCAGGTCAAGTATACCTCCCAAATATTTTTTAAATTCATTATTTATTTTTCATTCCCAGTGTCTAAGTCCAGGCCAAACATCTGGGCTTCTGTATTGCAGAACCTCCAAACTGCTGTTCCTGTCTCTAGTTTCTTCCCTTTCCTATTTGTCTTCCCTACTGCAGTAAAGTGATTTTTTGCTTGGGGAAAAAAACAAACAAGCAAACCAACACAAAAACAATCTAATCATATATTTTCTCCCTCTGAAAAAAATTTTCTTTTTTTTTTGAGATGGAGTCTCACTCTGTCTCCCAGAATGGAGTGCAGTGGCACAATCTCGACTCATTGCAACATCTGCCTCCCAGGTTCCAGCGATTCTCCTGCCTCAGCCGCCCAAGTAGCTGGGGTTACAGGCACACACCACCACGTCCGGCTAACTTTTTGTTTTTTTAGTAGAGATGGGGTTTCAGCATGTTGGCCAGGCTGGTCTCCAACTCCTGACCTCAAATGATCCACCCGCCTCTGCCTGCCAAAGTGCTGGGATTACAGGCGTGAGCCACCGCACCCAGCCCATCCCTCAAATTTTACTATGGTTCTCCTTTGCTCACAAAGAAAAAATACCCTCAAAGTTCTGTAAGAAGACCTACAACGGCTCTGAAAACACGACATTGGAAGGCCTTTGAAGCCTGATCATATGACCTGCTTCCTCCTCCACCCTCTTCCATCCATCCACACCCCACCCCTTACTCACCCCCCGTTCTACCAACTTACGACTCTGATCATACTTTCCCATTGCTTGGAAACCCTTCCTCTCATTTCCACTCCTGTCGTCCTGTTATGCTTTTATTCTAGAAGCAGTAGGAAAGAGGGGCAGAAAAAAGAAGAAATTCACTTCCCTCATTAAATGGAAACTTGTGAGGTAGAGGGTAGATGAAGAAAGAGAGAGAGATTTTCAAGTCTCCAAATTGATAGGCAAATATTACCCCCAACTCAGATCCATTATCAAGTGTAACAATAGATTCACAGAAGCAGTCAGTACCCTTAAATTTGCCAAGAAAATAATTGGACTCAGGGGATTAAAAGAAATCAAGTGTTGGTTATAATAGAAGTGGTGCATCCGCATTTCTTTCCTTATTCAGAGTACTTTTTTGACACTTAAGAATCCATATTCCTGGCTGTGATTTCTGGGATGAGGGACTGTTTTATTTCTTAGCCAGGAGCTTTTCTTTTCTCTGACATATTAACAAGAGAGTAAGTCATTAAAAAAAAAAAAATCGTAGGAAATATTCCAGATACCTTTTCTATTAGACTTCTAGAGAGACAATCCTCTTTCTCTTTCAGCATTTTGGGAACGATTTCTTCAGAAGTGCATGGGTTTTCCTCTGTTGTCCTCAATAGTCTGTGTTGTTTGACCCATCCTTGCCCGGTATTCCTTATGACTTCTGGAATTGTCTGGACAGAAGAAATACTGTTGCCTTGTCAAAGGTTAAATGTGGAGATGTGCTACAACCCCACTGTGAGAGCAGGCCTTTTATTTCCCTTCTGTATTTCCATTCTTCTGGTGACTGATGTCCAGTGAAATTTGAGCAATTTCTTAGCTGGCTACTTGTCCTGGTATGTAAATTAGTGGGGAATGAGCTCCATTCATAGAGGCCTGGGCTTGCCACAGAGCTGACCCCAAAGCTGGTTTCCTCTTGAGTGGCTCAATCACCTAGCAGAGTTCAACAGGAAGCCCCCACATCTGCCTACTCGCCACTGGGATTGGAAGCCCCGGACACACTGCCTGAATGAGAAAAGAAAGCTAAATTGGGGGTGCAGTCTTAAGGTATCTAAGGAAAATAGAATAGGAGGTTGGGGAAAAGAGGGGAAATAATGTAATCATACTCATAAAAACTAAGGGTGTTAGTAGGGCTCAAAGAGGCCCAACATTCTGATAGTTAGTTTAGCAAAATGTATCAAGAGACTTTGGTCCAGGACCAGTGGCTCATGCCTGTAATCCCAGCACTTTGGGAGGCCGAGGCATGCAGATCACCTAAGGTCAGGAGTTCGAGACCAGCCTGACCAACATGGAGAAACCCTGTCTTTACTAAAAATACAAAATTAGCCAGGCGTGGTGGTGCATGCCTGTAATCCCAGCTACTCGGGAGGCTGAGGCAGGAGAATTGCTTGAACCTGGGAGGAGGAGGTTGCGGTGAACCAAGATCGCGCCATCGCACTCCAGCCTGGACAACAAGAGCGAAACTCCGCCTCAAAAAAAAAAGGCTTTGGCCCGCTAATTTTACTTGGAGGAATTTATACTAAGGAAATATCCAACAGTATGGTAAAAAAAAACTTATGTTCAAGAATGTTGTCACTATTTTATTGATGAGTGAACATTTTAAAAATACTTAATCGTCTGATAACAATTCTAAAATACCCATTGATAAATTCACAATAGAATGTTATATAGGCATGAAAGGTGAAAAGAATGTTTTCAAAGAGTTGTGATATAGGAAACTGCTCATGGTAAATGTGAATTGAAAAAAAAAGCAAAGCTATATTTATGTGTATGATTCACATTCAGTAAAAAATAACTGTTACTATATCAATAACCTTTTTCATTGAATATATGTGCCTAGAAAAGATAACAAAAAAAAAAAACCCAGATAAGTGCTAACAGCAATTACCTGTGGATGGTAAGATTATAGGTAATTTTTTTCATATAGGTCTATATTTTACAAAATTTATAAGATAAACACATGCTATACACACACACACACACACACACACACACGTAAACATGTTTTTTTATATACATATACTTTATTTTTTGAGACAGGGTCTCACTCTGTTGCCCAGGCTGGAATGCAGTAGCCCCATCTCGGCTCACTGCAACTTCCACCTCCCAGGTTCAAGCGATTCTCCTGCCTCAATCTCCCGAGTAGCTGGGACTACAGGTGCCCACCACCATGCCCGGCTAACTTTTTTTTTTTTTTGTAATTTTAGTTGAGACAGGGTTTCACCATGTTGGCCAGGCTGGTCTCAAACTCCTAACCTCAGGTGATCCGCCTGCCTCAGCTTCCCAAAGTGCTGGGATTAGAGGTGTGAGCCACTGCGCCCAGCCTCATATGCTATTTTTTAATTTAGAAAAATGATATGAAAAATAGAGTTTGTCAAAAAAAAAAGAAAAATAGAGTTTGTCAATAATTAGTAGGAGGAAAGAGTTTATAAATGAAAGGCAAACAAGAAATTACCACATGGAAACAGCAAATCCTAACATATTTTGAAAGCATGTGTACATAGTAACAAAGAACAGAAGAGAATTTGGAGAGACAAAAATAGTTAAGACAGATTTGATGAGTATGTAAACTGTAAAAGAAAATAGAATTTTAGACCAATCGTAAGAGTTTACTACTAAATGAAAGTCCTGTGTGTTTAAACCTTTCTGCTTATCTGATCTTCTGACTTATCCTTCTTATCTGCAGAACATATCTGGGTGTCCATCAGCATGTTACTTCACATCTCTGTACCTCAGTTTATTCATCTTTCAAATGGAAGCAATATATAGAAGCTGTCTTATAGAGTTGCTCTGGGTATTAGATGTATAATACATGTGAACTGCTTGGTACTGTGCCTGGTATATGGTATGTGCTCAATAAATGATAGTTGCTTATTATTGTCATTTATTATCATCATCATAATTAAATATTATTCCAAGCAACAATATGTGTTCCTCATAGTCCAACAATAATTTAATAAATGTGACCTTTCCAAAACTCCAGTCTGCAAATTTTAAATAAATATTTTCAATTAAATTAATCAGTATGAATTATTCACCATCCTGGAGTTCAACTATGGTCTGCCTCTCTCCTCTCTCTGTGTCTCAGATGTGGGAGTCTTGCTTTCTCACCCAGGCTAGTGTAAAATGGCACAATCATAGCTCACTGCAGCCTCTAACTCGTGGGCTCAAGGGATCCTCCTGCCTCAGCCTCCTAATTAGCTGGGATTACAGGCATGCACCACCATGTTTAGCTGATTTTTTTAAATTTTATGTTTAGAGACGGGGTCTCACTATGCTGCCCAGACTGATCTCAAACTCCTGGTCTCAAACAATATTCCCACCTCAGCCTCCCAAGTCACTGGGATTACAGGCACAAGCCACCACGCCCGTGTCTCATATTTCTTTTTAATTTCCTATCTACTCACCCAAATACCCACCCATTTATTAGCAGAAAGTCCAGTATCTCTCTGATATGATACCTCTCCCTCCTCTTTCTCTCTCTCGCTCCCCCTCCATCTATCAGAATTGCCTCAAAGCCCTGGGGTTCTAGAGATATGGGAAATCCAATCTGTTCACCATCATGCTCCATATTTTCAGTGGTCAGTTGTGCTGTCACTAGCACACAGTAGCATCACTGAAGACTGGTTGCACACCAGGGGCCCACTGGCCACACCCAGCTCTCTGACACATGGTTTGGGCTGAAGAGTGTTAGTATTTTGTTTGAAAAAGCCAACAAGGGCCAGGCGCAGTGGCTCACGCCTGTAATCCTCTCAAAGTGCACTTTGAGAGGCCTAGGCAGATGGATCAACTGAGGTCGGGAGTTCGAGACCAGCCTGACCAACATGGAGAAGCCCGGTCTCTACTAAAAATACAAAATGAGCCAGGCATGGCGGTGCATGCCTCACTACTTGGGAGGCTGAGGCAGGAGAATCGCTTGAATCTAGGAGGCAGAGGTTGCGGTGATCTGAGATCACGTCATTGCACTCCAGCCTGGGCAACAAGAGCAAAACTCTGCCTCAAAAAAAAAAAAAAGAAAGAAAGAAAGAAAAAAAAAAAACAGAAATAGCCAACAAGTTTGGAATTGTCACACAGAAATGTTTGTGTTTCTCATTTCTGTTGAAAAGGTGGAAGATCTCACCACACAAGACGTATTTCCACATAGCAACAATCAGCTGGTACTGAAAAGTTCTTTTTAGATGGAGCATGCTGTTTGCACTTTGCAAAGTCCTCACTAATCCTTGTTTTTTGTTTTGTTTTGTTTTTGTTTTTGTTTTTGACACAGAGTCTCACTCTGTCACCCAGGCTGGAGTGCAGTGGAGTGATCTTGGCTCACTGCAACCTCCGCCTCCTGGGTTCAAGCAATTCTCCTGCCTCAGCCTCCTGAGTAGCTGGGATTACAGGCACCTGCCACCGTGCCCAGCTAATTTTTGTATTTTTAATAGAGACAGGGTTTCACCGTGTTGATCAGCCTGATCTCAAACTCCTGACCTCGTGATCCACCCGCCTCAGCCTCCTAAAGTGCTGGGATTACACACGTGAGCCACCGCACCTGGCCTAATCCCTGTTTTTCTCCAACAGTCTGCCTTACTCCTTCATACTATATGCCCCACCCCTTGTGGCTCCTTGGCCTAGAAGTTCATGGGGAGTAGGAGGAATTACACGAGTTGACATTATTATATACTGCACCCTGAAAATGTGATGAGGGAAGTGGCTGAGAATATGAGCGTAGCAGGGAGTGAATTACCTAAATCTTGGTAAGGTTAAACCTAGCTGATAGTCGTTTTACAATACTATATAACTAAATTTTCATTTCTGTGACAGTAATAAGAATTGCATCTTTTTTTTTGAGACAGAGTTTTGCTCTTGTCGCCTAGGCTGGAGTGCAATGGCGCAATCTAGGCTCACTGCAACTTCCACCTCCCAGGTTCCAGCAATTCTCCTGCCTCAGCCTCCCGAGTAGCTGGGATTACAGGCACCCACCACCACGCCCAGCTAATTTTTGTATTTCTAGTACAGACGGGGTTTCACCACGTTGGCCAGGCTGGTCTCGAACTCCTGACCTCAGGCGATCTGCCCGCCTCGGCCTCCCAACGTGCTGGGATTACAGGCATAAGCCACCACACCCAGCCCCAAGAATTGCATCTTTTCTTAAAGATTGTCGCCCTGAGTTTCTACTTTTGCTAGTTTGCCTCTGATTTTTTTAGGCACATGCTTATGATTGTAACTGAACACAACTTGAATCACAAAGCAAAGAAAGACATTACAACCTCTAACAAAAACAACAGTACTCCTCGAAAATCTCACCCTTCACCAGTATCAAAGGCATAGTAAATTCAGCAGGGAAGAGTCAAAGAGGTCAGAAGCAACACTCTCTGTTGATAACTAAAAATGAGTCCAAAGATTACATCCAAACCCGTAAGAGCCTAAAGTTTGACCCAAGTCCCTTAGTTTATTGAATGGAACCCTGTAGATAAACAAAGGAAGCAAAATGAAAAACACTTACCACCCCTTCACTGGGGGTGCACAATAAGACAAAAGCATTCCCAAATGAATCTTCAATGTGTGGGAGAGAAAGAATTTTGAGTGACCTAAGAATGAATGAGATAATGGCACCTTATGTTTCTGTGAAATATTTGTCACCTTATATTTCTAGGAAATGACCAGTGTGTCATTAAGAAATGTAATACAATGAAAACGAAGTTTGAAGTTTCACCCTCCTCATTTTCTTAAAACCATGCAAAGGCAAACAGAAATGTGATACTATGAGATTTCAAGGAAACTGCAGAGTCATAGTAATTTGATTCTAAAAACAGATGCTTGACAAGAAGTTATATTTAAATCAACCATCAATTTGATTTATTACATAAACTATCAGGACATAATTTCTAAAGTCAGTAATAAATAACCTTTCCATTTCATCCTCCCAATCACCATATGCATATAATTATGCTTTATGCTAAACAACGTACATTATTTGATTTTTGTTGTTGTTTTTTTTGGGGTTATTTTTGGGGTTTTTTGTTTTGTTTTGTTTTGTTTTGTTTTGTTTGAGACGGAGTTTTGCTCATTGCCCAGGCTGGAGTGCAATGGCGGGATCTCAGCTCACCACAACCTTCACCTACTGGGTTCAAGCAATTCTCCTGCCTCAGCTTCCCGAGTAGCTGGGATTACAGGCATGCACCACCACACCCGGCTAATTTTGTATTTTTAGTAGAGACAGGGTTTCTCCATGTTGGTCAGGCTGGTCGCAAACTCCCAACCTCAGTTGATCCGCCTGCCTCGGCCTCCCAAAGTGCTGGGATTACAGGCGTGAGCCACCGTGCCCGGCCTTTTTTTTTCTTTTTTTTTTGAGATGGAGTCTCGCTCTGTGGCCCAGGCTGGAGGGCAGTGGCGTGATCTCGGCTCACTGCAACCTCTGTCTCCCGAGTTCAAGTGATTCTCCTGCCTCAGCCTCCTGAGTAGCTGGGATTACAGGCGCCTGCCACCATGCCTGGCTAATTTTTGTAGTTTTAATAGAGATGGGGTTTCACCACGTTGGCCAAGCTGGTCTCAAACACCTGACCTCAAGTGATCCTTTACTTAGCGTCCCAAAGTGATGGGATTACAGGCGTTAGCCACTGTGCATGGCTGAATTTACTTTTTAAATATCAAAAGCAATGCCTCAAAAATGTCGAAGAGTGTTTGTAACCCACACATACTGGAGGGTAAAAATTTAAACCATGGAAATAATATTGTTGACCTCAGCAGTCCAAAAAATATGCAGCTAAATGCTCTCTTTTGTAGTGTATTTTGGCAGGCAACTTTGGAGGATGGGGTACAAAATATTTGAATAAATCGGTTTTGATCCAGGAAAATTTTAACATGGTCTAAAATGCGAACCTTCAAGCTTTACATGAGTTTTTGTAAAAATAAATTTTTAAAATAGATCAGTAATACATGCTCATAATCAAATGTCCAGACATAACAAAAGTAGAAAGACTATGAAAAAGATACAAAGAAGAAAATGAGAATCATTATAAACCCACTTCCCAGAGATAATTCTGTCCATTGTACCTTCTTCTAGAAATTGTTTCTAAACAAGTTTATTCCATATATATTATTTGTAATCTATTATTTTCACTACATTATAGTGGACAGTTTTTCATGTAAACAAATACAGATTTTATCATCATTTTAAATGAATGTATAATATTTCACTGTACCTATGTATCACAACTTGAAAACAAATTCCTACAGATAGACATTTTGGTGTTTTGTTTTGTTTTTGGGACAGGGGTCTCACTATGTTGCCCAGGCTGGCCTGAAAGTCCTGGACTCAAGTGTTCCTCTCACCTCACCCTCCTGAGTAGCTGGGACTACAGGTGCACGCCACTTTACCTGGCTGGTTGTACCTCTTTTTTATAGTCATTTAAAAAATGCAGCCATGATCATCTTTGTATTCTCTTTGCACACATACACAAAGATTTTTTTTTTTTTTTTTTTTTTGAGACGGATTCTCACTCTGTTGCCCAGGCTGGAGTGCGGTGGCACGATCTCGGCTCACTACAACCTCTGCCTCCCAGGTTCAAGTGATTCTCCTGCCTCTGCCTCAGCCTCAGCCTCCCGAGTAGCTGGGACTACAGGCATGCGCCACCATGCCCGGCTAATTTTTGTATTTTCAGTAGAGACGGGGTTGCCCAATGTTGGCCAGGCTGGTCTCAAACTCCTGACCTCAGGTGATCGTCCACCTCGGCCTCTCAAAGTGCTGAGATTACAGGCGTGAACCACCGTGCCTGGCCCCCAAAGATTCTTTAGCATAGTTTTGCAAAACTGGGATTGCTGAATAATAGAACAGACAAACTTTCCGTATTTGTACACATAGCAAAATTGCCCACCATAAAAGTCGGCCTCAATGTGTACTCTCACGAACAAGGTGTTAGAATGCCCAGGCTTTTTCTTTTTTCATTTTCAGAGAGTAAAAATGACTTTTTTTTCTTTTGGTATACAGTTCTATGAATCTAAACACATGTATAGATTTTGTGTTACCATGACCATAATCAGGATACAGATTCATTTCATCTCCCAAAAAAACTCCCTTGCATGGTCTTTATAGCCACACCCTCTCCACACACCTAAATCCCTGGCAACCACTGATCTATTCTCTGTCCCCATAATTTTGTCGTTTCAATAATGTTATATAAATGGAATCCTAGAGTATGAAACCCTTCAGACTGACTTCTTTTACTCAGCATAATGCTTTTGAGATTTATCCATATTTGTTGCATGCATCAATGGTTCTGGGGTTTTTAATATTATTATTATTGCTAAGTAGTATTTCATTACATGGATGTTGCACAGTTGATTTATCCATTCACACATTAAAGGACATTTTCTCTCGGTTTTTGGCAGTTATGAATAGAGCTGCTATAAAGATTCACTTACAAGTTTTTCGTGTGCAAGTATAAATTTTCCTTTTCCTAGCATAAACACCCAGGAGTGAGATTGCTGAGTCATATGGTAAGCGCATGTTTAACTTTACAAGAAACAGCTAAACCGTTCCCCAGGGTGGCTGTACCATTTTGTATTCTCATCAGCAATGTCTGAGGGTTCCAATTGCTCCATATCCTTTTGAGCACTTGATATTTACAGTATTTTTTACTTTAGCCAGCCTTATAGATATATATTGGTATGAGTAAACCTAGTTTTTCATCCCTTTTCAACAGTCTATCAGTCTTTAACTTATGCCCACTATAATGTATTATTGTTTTGATTTATATTTTCTTTGATTATACTGAAACATAATCAATATGGATTAAATAAAAATAAAGATTGAACATCTTTTCATGTTTATTGGTGTTTAAAATCCAATGTTTCTTCTTTTCTTATTTATTTGTTAAAAGCTCTTGTTAAACCAAGTGTTTCAACTTTCTGACTGTTACATGTGTTGCAAATATTTTCACCAGATTGCAATCTTATTTTAATCTGTAAATCTTTTCCTTTAGGGCGTCTGGCTTTGCTGTTTACAGATTCCTTCTCCATTTCAAGATGATAGAAATATTCAACTTCAAATTTCTTCAAGCACTTGCATAAATTATTAAGCATTTGACTTTATTGGTACCAGCCCCCTCCACCCAAGTCCAATGAGGGGAGACTCAGAAATGGGTTAAAGGTCACGGCAGTCAGCTGTACTTACTGTTTGATAATGAAAACTTTTTTCAAAAAGTGTTTCCTTGTCAGCAGGGATGATTTTATACAACCACATCAGAACATTAAGTAAAATATTCTGCTGAGATTTAAAGTAAAAAGTCAGAGATACAGCAGGGGTAGTAGGGACATTGTTCTAATTCTTTGTGGGAAGGATGGGGTGGGGGTGAGGAGAGACTCCCTGGTGAAACTTTGCTAAGAATTAGATCTGTTTAGGCCAGGTGCAGTGGTTCAGGCCTATAATCCCAGCGCTTTGGGAGGCCGAGGCGGGCGGATCACTTGTCAGGAGCTTGAGACCAGCTTGGTCAACATGGCAAAACATGGTCTGTAATAAAAATACAAAAATTAGCTGGGCATGGTGGTGCATGCCTGTAGTCCCAGTTACTTGGGAGGCTGAGGCTGGAGAATCACTTGAACCCAGGAGGCGGAGCTTGCAGTGAGCCACGATCACACCACTGCACTCCAGCCTCGGGGACAGAGCGAGACACCATTTCAAAAAAAAAGAGTTACAACTAATTACAGATTTTGCCTTTGATACCAGTATAGCTCAAATCTCCCCCTAAACAGTTGCTGGCATAGTCAAGGATACCTGGGTCAGTACCTCAGAGCCCTCGACTTGATTTTTTCTCCTTCTTTATCATGAGGCTTACCATCTCCTGCTGCAATGAATTAATATCCAAGCATTTATTTTGTAGAACATCCTTATAGACACCTTTCTCACATGTAGTGTTTCCACACTGGGTTCTTTTCCTTTGTGCTGTTTACTCTCTTGCATATTAATTTTTTCTCTTTTCTGTAGCTTGCTTCTCTGGCTCTCCTCAACACCAGTCCCAGTCATGGAGCCTCTTCCTCTGCCTTTATCCTGAAGATCACTTCTAGGGAAGCCTCTGCTTAGTTCAAGCCATTCTCCTGCCTCAGCCTCCCGAGTAGCTGGGACAACAGGGGCCTACCACCACGCCCGGCTAATTTTTTGTATTTTTTTTTTTTAATGGAGACAGAGTTTCACCGTGTTAGCCAGGATGGTCTTGATCTCCTGACCTCGTGTTCCATCCACCTCCACCTCCCAAAGTGCTGGGATTACAGGTGTGAGCCACCACGCCAGGCCAATTAGTTGTAACTCTTTAGTAAAATCAACGAATGGTTTGTCTGTATGTTATACATAAATTATAAATAAATTATTCCCAAAGGCATTCCTTTTTTTTTTTTTTTTTTGGCGATGGAGTTTCACTCTTGTTGCCCAGGCTGGAGTGCAATGGTGCAGTCCCAGCTCACTGCAATCTCCAAGGCCTCCCGGGTTCAAGCAATTCTCCTGCCTCAGCCTCCCAAGTAGCTGGGATTACAGGAGCCTGCCACTATGCCCGGCTAATATTTGTATTTGTAGTAGAGATGGGGTTTCACCATGTTGGCCAGGCTGGTCTTGAACTCCTGACCTCAAGTGATCCACTTGCCTCAGCCTCCCAAAGTGCTGGGATTATAAGCGTAAACCACCACGCCCAGCTTTTAAGGCATTCCATTTTTAAAGATTGTTTAATAATCCCGGATGTTCGTCATTTATGTCAAAAATTCCAAGTCCCTGTCATATCCAAGATGGAAACAAAAACCATAACCTCTTACAAATTCTACCTGCATACCTGCCTACCTACTAGAATGGAAAGAGAGCATTCCATGATTGGGCCTGAAAATAAAGATGTTACCAGCGTATATGTCGTCATCATCACTATCTTTAGAATGGTTGCTTAATTCGTATTTTAGTATCATCATTGTCAAATAGTGAAATGTTTATAAAATGTCAACAATTGATCCACAAGCCACAATAAGTGAAAGTAATGAGAAAATTATCAGGATAATTAGAGCCAAAAATAAGTTCTTTATATAAGCTTGAAGACAGAATCTCTGAATGCCCATAATTATCTATCTGACGATGTTAACAATTGCTTTAGGCATTTTTTTCAGTAAATATTTACGGGGTACCACCCATGTCCCATACACTGTGCTAGGTCCTACCCATGCTTTGAAGTAGCTCACAGCTTAGAAGAGGGAGAAAGAAAGGAAGAATTAACATTACATGAAACAAGCTATGATGAAGGTAGAAGCCAGGAACTGAGGAAGCACAAATGAGCGACGACTCAGCCTGAAAGGTCTGAGAAAGTTTCAAAGAGGAGTTGACAACTGAGCTGAGGATTTCTTTTTTTTCTTTTTTTTTTGAGACAGAGTCTCGCTCTGTCACCCAGGCCGGAGTGCAGTGGTGCAATCTTGGCTCACGGTAACCTCCACCTCCCAGGTTCAAGCAATTCTCCTGTCTCAGCCTCCCGAGTAGCTGTGGGATTACAGGCATGTGCCATCATGTCCAGCTAATTTTGTATTTTTAGTAGAGACAGGGGTTTCTCCATGTTGGTGAGGCTGGTCTCCAACTCCCGACCTCGGGTGATCTACCCTCCTCAGCCTCCCAAAGTGCTGGGATTACAGGCGTGAGCCACCGCACCTGGCCCTGAGCTGAGGATTTCTCCAGCGTGCCTTTTATGCCTTTACCCATTCAAAGGTTAGAAGAGCTTTCCAGGGTGGATGGGTAAAGGCATAAAAGCACAGGAAGTAGAGCAAAATAAGGTGGGTGCAGGCAAAGTCGCTTACTGGGGCTGGAGCCCAGGAAAGTCATTCAGTAGGAAGTGGCATCAGTGAGGTAGGAAGGCTGTCCCAGGCCAGGTCAGAAAGGGCTGGGGAGCCATGCCAGAAGGCCTGGATTCACTGTGTCCCCTTCCCTTCTGTTTTAGCCTGAAATAGGCTTATAATAAAAGAGGTCCCTATCTTCATTTGTCAAGTGAACCAAAACATCCTTGCTCTTGAGACACTATAGTAGGTAAGTGTGAACACTCTGAAACCAAGTGATCTGGTTTTAAATCCCAGCCTTTACCCCTGAGTAGCTGAATGACCCTGGTCAAGTTATTTACCGTCTCTGTGCCTCAGTTTTATCATTTATAAAATGAGGGTGACAATAATACTGCCCCATAGGTTTGTGGTAAGGATTCATGAGTCAATAGAGTCATACGTTGCTTAACTACAAATATATTCTAAGAAATGAGTCCTTAGGTGACTCTGTCATCATGCAAACATCATAAAACAAACTTACACAAACCTAGACGGTATAGTATACCACATCCCTAGACTGTACAATATAGCCTATTGTTCCTAGGCTATGTAACCATATAGCATGTTACTGTACTGAATACAGTAGGCAATTGTAATACAGTGGTATTTGTGTATTAAACATAAAAAAGGTACAATAAGAATACAGTATAAATTTTTTTTTTTTTTGAGATGGAGTCTCGCTCTGTCACCCAGGCTGGAGTGCAGTGGTGTCATCCCGGCTCACTGCAAGCTCCGCCTCCTGGGTTCATGCCATTCTCCTGCCTCAGCCTCCCGAGTAGCTGGGACTACAGCCGCCCACCACCACGCCTGGCTAATTTTTTGTATTTTTAGTAGAGATAGGGTTTCACCGTGTTAGCCAGGATGGTCTCAATCTCCTGAGCTCGTGATCCGCCTGCCTCGGCCTCCCAAAGTGCTGGGATTACAGGCGTGAGCCACTGCGCCCAGCCTAAAAGATTTTGTAAATGGCACACCTGTATAGGACACTTACCACTAATGGAGCTTGCAGGACTGGAAGTTGCTCTGGGTGAGTCAGTGAGTGAGTGATGAGTGAATGTGAAGGCCTAGGATGTCACTGTACACTACTGTAGACTTTATTAACACTGTACAGTTACACTACACTACACATTTATAAAAAAATTCTTTAATACTAAATCTTAGCTCACTGTAACTTTTTAACTTTATAAACATCTTAAATCTTCAAACTTATTTATTTATTTATTTATTATTGTTTTTTGCCCAGGCTGGAGTGCAGTGGCACTATCTGGGCTCACTGCAACCTCTGCCTCCCAGGTTCAAGCAATTCTTCCACCTCAGCTTCCTGAGTAGCTGGGATTACAGGTGCACACCACCACGACTGGGTAATTTTTTATATTTTTAGTAGCGACGGGGTCTCACCATATCAGCCAGGCTGGTCTCAAACTCCTGACCTCAAGTGATTTGCCCGCCTTGGCCTCCCAAAGTGCTGGGATTACAGGCGTGAGCCACCATGCCCAGCCTTTATTATTATTCTTTGAGGCAGGGTCACCTAGGCCGAAATGCAGTGGTACAATTATAGCTTACTGCAGCTTCAACCTCCTGAGTTCAAGCAATCCTCTCACCTCAGTCTCCTGAGTAGCTAGGACTATAGGCATGTACCACCACGCATGGATAATTTTGTTTATTTTTTGTAGAGACGAGGTCTCACCATGTTGTTCAGGCTGGTCTCGAACTTTGGACTCAAGCTATCCTCCATCCTCGGCCTCCCAAAGTGCTGGGATTATGGGCATGAGCCACTACACCCCACCTGACTCATTCATAATAACACTTAGCTTAAAACAAATATATCGTACAACTGTACAAACATTTTCTTTCGGGCCGAGTACAATGGCTCACGACCATAATCCCAGCACTTTGGGAGGCCGAGGAGGGTGGATCACCTGAGGTCAGGAGTTCAAGACAAGCCTGGCCAATATGATGAAACCCCATCTCTACTAAAAAGACAAAAGTTAGTTGGGAGTGGTGATGGGCGCCTGTAATCCCAGCTACTTGGGAGGCTGAGGCATGAGAATCGCTTGAACCTGGGAATCAGAGGTTGCATTGAGCCGAGATTGTGCCACTGCACTCCAGCCCAGGTGATGGAGCGAGAGTCTGTCTCAAAAAACAAACAAAAAAATTGTCTTTCTTTATATCTTTATTCTAAGAGCTTTTTTCTATTAAAAAAATTGTTTTAACTGATTAAACTTTGTTGTTAAAAACTAATATGTTAAAAACACACATATTAGCCTAGGCCTACACAGGGTCAGGATCATCACTATCACGGACTTCCACCTCACATCTTGTCCCACTGGAAGGTCTTCAAGGGCAGTAACATGCATGGAGCTTTCATCTCCTGTGATAACAATGCCTTTCTTCTGGAATACCTCCTGAAGGACCTGTCTAAGCCTGTTTTACAGTTAACTTTCTTTTTTCTTTTTAAATAAGTAGGAGTATACTCTAAAAAATAAAAAGTATAGTATAGCAAATACATAAACCAGTAACATACTGTTTATCATTACCAAGTATTCTGTACTATACATACTTTTATTTGTTAGACTTTTTTTTTAAAAAAAAAACAGGGTCTCACTCTCTCTCCAGGTTGGAGTGCAGTGGCACCATCATGGCTCACTGCAGACTTGACCTCTTGGGCTTAAGTGATCCTCCTGCCTCAGCCTCCTGAGTAGCTGGGACCAAAGGCACGTGCCACCGTGCCTGGCTAATTTGTTCTTGTATTTTTTGTAGAGACAGACTCTCACTATGTTGCCCAGGCTGGTCTTGAACTTCTGGACTCAAGTAATTGGCCTGCCTTGGCCTCCCACCATACTGGGATTACAGGTGTGAGCCACTGTGCCCAGCCGGTGCTAGACTTCTATAGGCGTGGCAGCACAGTAGGTTTGTTTACACCAGCATCATATTACTTATTACATATGAGTAATGTATCCTGCTACATATGTCACTAGGCAATAGGAATTTTTGTAATCTTATGGGGTCACCATCATACATTCCATCAGTGGTGACCTAAACATCTTATGTGTCACATAACTGTACATGTAGAAGTACTTGGAATGTAGCTGATGAGTAATCAGCATTCAATAAATATTAGATCTTATTGTTATTGGATGGTATTAGCATGTTCAGAAATTAATAATGTGCTTTTGTAAGTTTCTTTTTCATCATGTGTATTTCCACTGGCCTCCAATTAGGCCACATGTGATTTTTGTTTGCTTTTCACAGCCTTGCCCAACCCCCTACCCATGACAAGATCCTTCCTTAAAAATTACTTCTGAAGGGCTGGGCGCAGTGGCTCACGCCTGTAATCCTAGCACTTTGGGAGGCTGAGGCGGGCAGATCACAAGGTCAGGAGATCGATACCATCCTGGCTAACATGGTGAAACCCCATCTCTATTAAAAATACAAAAAAAATTAGCCGGGGGTGGTGGCGGACGCCTGTAGTCCCAGCTACTTGGGAGGCTGAGGCAGGAGAATGGCATGAACCGGGGAGGTGGAGGTTGCAGTGAGCCGAGATTGTGCCACTGCACTCCAGCCCGGGTGACGGAGCGAGACTCCATCTCAAAAAAAAAAAAAAAAAAAAAAAAAAAATACAAAAAATTAGCCAGGCGTGGTGGCACGCGCCTGTAATCCCAGCTATTTGGGAGGCTGAGGCAGGAGAATCACTTGATCCCAGAAGGTGGAGGTTGCAGTGAGCCGAGATCATGCCACTGCACTTTGCCTGGGTGATAGAGCGAGGCTCTGTCTCAAAAAAAAAAAAAAAAATTACTTCTGAAGCAGAGCAGCATGTTGCTATTGTCAGGTTGGTCTCGTGTGATCTCTGTCCAGCCTGGCTGCTAATAAAAAATGAATGTTTAGTTCACAGCCAGTTCAGCTGTGCTACCCAGGGCACAGCCTGGGCAGGGAAAGTCTCAGCCCAGGGCACCTGGATTGTGGAGATGGACTTTCCATTCTAGAAAACAGGATGCTTCCACTGGAGGCATTCCGTTTAACTCTCTGAAACAGCAATCTGCCAACTCTGTGGGGAGTAAAAATAATTTTTAAAAGTGTCCGTTATTAAGTGTGGGAGAGAATTCAGTGCCCAGGCAGGGAATAAGTGGACAGTTAAAAGGGGCACTTTCAAGTTCCTTCCAAACTAATCACAAATAGGTGCAGTTAGTTGCCGGTTTGGCAAACTGTGTTTTATGGTCAAATTGATGATCTGGAATGACTTCTGCAAAAGTATGGTGGTTCAAGGACAGTAGAACACCAATTTAAGAGTTGTCTTTTTTTTTTTTTTTTTTTTTTTTCTGAGAAGGAGTCTGGCTCTGTTGCTCAGGCTGGAGCGCATACTCTGGCTGGAGTGCAGTGGCACAATCTCGGCTCACCACGCCTGGCCAAGAGTTGTCTCTTGCACATTTAAGATAAAGTCCCAATGTGGACATTCATGTGAAAGCTGAGACTACCACTCCTCCTTTTTGTATTTTTAGTAGAGACGGGGTTTCACCATCTTGGCCAGGCTGGTCTTGAACTCCTGACCTCGGGTGATCCACCTGCCTTGGCCACCCAAAGTGCTGGGATTACAGGTGTGAGCCACCACACCTGGCCCTTCCTGGACCATTCAATGTTTATGGGAGAAGAAACAATGTGCCAATCTTTATTTGACTAAAGGTTTGTTTCAGTGTCCTTAACTGTAGAATTTAGATGCCCAGAATGAGGAAAATCACATCCTGCTACAACTCATGGTCCCAGAATGTACAGATACGAATCTGAGGAACAATCTATAATATAATTTCATTTATTCTATATGAAGAAGGGAGCCTTAAAGACTGTATAAAATTTATACAGAGCTATGAATTGCTAATAAAATCAGAATCTCTAACCTCTCCCTTAGCTCTTTGGGGATTTTCTTTGCTTTCTTGAGTTAATTTATAGCTATTGCCTGTCAACTCCCTTCCAAGAACATTACCCATCACCTTCTGTGGTCTATATATAAAATCTTGGCTTCCATTATTTCCTAAGACAATTTCCCATGAGGATATCTGTGGTTAATTGTGTGTGTGTGTGTGCTGGTAGCAGCTTTACAGATTAACACTTTGGTAAAACTAGAAAAACACCCTCACCATGCACTATCTAGTCATAATGTCTTTATCTCACATCCAAAAGGCACCTTCTCTGGGGAGAACCACCATGTCAAGATTTCAAGCTGGCCAAGCCCAAGCCAGACAGTCATGGATCAGCTGGTTATCAGGTACCTCTGGGGATATCTGAATGCTTCCTGTCTACACCTATAAATGGCTATAGGAATCCTGAAGACTAGATTTGTCTGAAAGTTGGACCAGACATAGCAAGAAATATTGCTAATTGGAATTCACAAGGGTAGCTGCTTAGTGAGTCAGTGAATCAGAGGAAAGGGAGTTACATATCACTCCTCTGAGAAATACCTTTGGCAGAATTCTATCATTATTTATGACTTGGATTCCAGGATACATACACAAAGAAGGGATGGGGGACAGAGTGTTTGCAGATGGAAGAAATAACACTGCTTCAGAGATGAATGTTCAATTCTTCTCTGACACCAATCAATATGTGATTTGATTGCCAGAGTTAGTGCTAATGTTTATTCAGTGACAATCTAGGAGAGGTTTCTACCTGAAGAAAGGGAAAAAAGTATATATACTTTTACACTTTTATAAAAAAGTATGTAAATACACACACACATATACATATATATATATGAATATGTACTTATTCACCTTATTAGATAATTCAGATTCCTTTGTTGTCCATAATCAATTGGAAAATCTGTTCTGGGTCCAGTTAGTACATTATTTTATTTTATTTTTATTTTTCGAGATGGAGTCTTGCTCTGTCACCCAAGCTGGAGCTCAGTGTTCTGATCTCGGCTCACTACGACCTCTGCCTCCCAGGTTCAAGTGATTCTCCCGCTTCAGCCTTCCGAGTAGCTGGGATTACAGGCACCTGCCACAACTCCCGGCTAATTTTTGTATTCGTAGTAGAGACGGGGTTTCACCATGTTGGCCAGGCTGGTCTCAAGCTCCTGACCTCAAGTGATCCACCCGCCTCAGCCTCCCAAAGTGCTGGGATTATAGGCATGAGCCACTGTGCCCGGCGGTACATTATTTTAATTCCTTCCTCACACATTCAGCAAGCGTTTGGAGATCCTGTATGTGTCAGGCACTGTGTTAGACACTTGGGAAACACAAATGAGTAGGGCAAAGTTCTAGCCCTCAGGGAATTTGAGAAAGCCAAACATCTGAGGGAAAATCTTAGCACAATATTAGAATCTTTAGCACATAGGATCTTTGCTTATTTGGTATTCCAATAAATCACTGAATAAATAGATTTCATAGTCTTTATAGGCACATAATAGGTACAAGACAAAAATATTCCTTAATTACATGAGTCTAATTATAGTATCTTTTGACCACTATTCACTATCATCCTGCATGGGCATGGGGTGTGGTTAAATACTTAGCAGTAACAGTAAGCATTCTTCAAGTTAATTCACATAACAATAATGAATAAATAATACAGATAGGCTGGGCGTGGTGGCTAATGCCTGTAATCCCAGCACTTTGGGAGGCCAAGGCAAGTGGATCACAAGGTCAGGAGTTTGAGACCAGCCTGACCAACATGGTGAAACTCCGTCTCTACTAAAAATACAAAAATTAGCTGGGCGTGGTGGCATAGGCCTGTAATCCCAGCTACTCAGGATGCTGAGGCAGGAGAATCTCTTGAACCCGGGAGGCAGAGGTTGCAGTAAGCTGAGATCATGCCACTGCACTCCAGCCTGGGCGACAGAGCGAGACTCTGTCTCTAAATAAATAAATAAATAAATAAAATAATAATACAGATAGAGGTGGAGCTGCTCTGCTTGAAGTGTAAGTAGAGAATGGTCCCAGACACCTTCTGATTCAATCTCCTCTCTCACACACAGCAATCCCTAAGAAATGCCCTGGGGTTCCACAAGGCACTGTTTGAAAACTGTGTGCTGAGTAGGTATCCAAAATTCCCTCAGCTCTGAAGGTCTGTATGGATGATGTTTAATCACTTCATTGATAACTGAGTAATCCTGGATTCATAACTTCACTTCTTAGGCTCTCAGTGGGCCAACTTGCAGGCACAATGCCCATTTGCCCCTCCAGACTGTGAGCTCCTTTTCTTTACAGACTGGGTTTATTCAACCTTATTTCCCCAATTCTTAACACAAAGCCCGGCAAGAAGTAAGTAACAAGAGTGAACATGGAATGAATAAATAAATGTGCCTGAGAAGAAATAGGATTCCCCTAGGGGAAGACACTCAGAATTGTGGCGGCAGGAGTGTATGCTCTGATCACCTCCTAGCTGCCTAGTTTCCTGGACATGCACACACACCTTACCCTTATTCTGGTCAAGAGAACAGCAGCTCTAGTGTAGAATGCTCTGCCTGAGTCTCTATTATTGATAACTGTGTTCTGGGGCTCCTTCCTATGGCAAGTATCTATTATTTAAACTAAAGGAAGATTACCTATTCTTATTCCATCCTCCCTTTATTCCCTGCCTTTTCTCCTTCTCCCTTAAGCTCAAAGTAGACACTCAATACGTGTTGGTGCCTTCCCCTATTCTCCACGTGATGAGATCTTTAGACTTTCCCCAAGTTGGTCAGACTCCTCTGGGTCAGCTCCAGTTGGGGAACATCTTTCCTAAAGTCAGATACATGGTTCCATCAACAGTGCTACTATGGGTGTAACCACCAGAAAGTACAGCGGAATGGGCATTTCCATCTGAGAAGGATACTATTCTTATCCTCATCAGGATAAGGAACCTGTTTTATACAATTGACTCACATTGTGTTTGAAATCGACTAAAATGTTCCGGTCTTCAGAAAGTCAATTCTCCCTTATCCTATACTTGTGCATTTTCAAAAACACAGGTTTAACAGTTTACATTTCACCAGGTGGCTCAAGCCTGTAATCCCAGCACTTTGGGAGGCCCAGGCAGGCGGATCACTTGAAGTCAAGAGTTTGAGACCAGCCTAGCCAACATGGTGAAACCCCGTCTCTACTAAAAATACAAAAATTAGTGGGGCGTGGCGGCATGAGCCTATAATCCCAGCTACTTGGGAGGCTGAGGCAGGAGAATCGTTTGAGTCCAGGAGGCGGAGGTTGCAGTGAGTCGCAATTGCGCCAATGCACTCCAGCCGAGGCGACAGAGCAAGACGCCATCTCAAAAAAAAAAAAAAAAAAAAAAAGAGTTTACATTTGTCTTCACCCTTCACCTAAAATCATTGGTCACTTTTTGGATGCTGTTGCAACCTGAAATTTTTTTTTCTTAAAAAAAATATTGCCAGGCGCATTGGCTCATGCCTGTAATCCCAGCACTTTGGGAGGCCGAGGCAGGCAGATCACTTGAGGTCAGGAGTTCGACACCAGCCTGGCCAACATGGTGAAACCCCATGATGAAATATAAAAATTAGTTGGGCATGGTGGCATGCACCTGTAATCCCAGCTTCTTGAGAGGCTGAGGCAGGAGAATGATCTGAACATGGGAGGCAGAGGTTGCAGTGAGCCAAGATCATGCTATTGTACTCCAGCCTGGACAACAAGAGTGAAACTCCATCTCAGAAAAATATATACATATTTTATATATATATATAATATATAATATACATTTTATATAATATATATTTTATATATATATATCTTGACATTCATTGTATTTGTTTTCTCTCAAAATGTTGTATAAGGGCATGTATACATTTCATTTGAGTTATTGATAAAACTGCAAAGTTTTAGAGCCCTGTGGCATGCCATTATAGACCTCCTTTGAAGTTGCCTTTGGCCCACTAATTATGTTTAATTAGCAATGGATCTGTCATTTTTTTTTTTTTGAGACTGAGTTTCACTCTTGTTGCCCAGGCTGGAGTGCAGTGGCGCGATCTCGGCTTACCGCAACCTCCGCCTCCTGGGTTCAAGCAATTCTCCTGCCTCAGCCTCCCAAGTAGCTGGGATTACAGGCATGGGCCACCACGCCTGGCTAATTTGGTATTTTTCGTACAGATGTGGTTTCTCCATGTTGGTCAGGCTGGTCTCGAACACCTGACCTCAGGTGAGCAGCCCTCCTTGGCCTCCCAAAGTGCTAGGATTACAGGCGTGAGCCACCGTGCCTGGCCTGGATCTGTCATCTTACTATTCAGTTTGAGTTCACTCCATCTTGTCTCAAGGAAACATTTTATCCTGACTGAAATCAGGATACACTATTTTTAAAAATTTCTCTTCTCCCAGTGTCAACTCTATCATAAAAGGAAAGAAGGTTAGCTTGGCATGGCTTTCTCTTAGTAAACCCATGCTGTTTCCTGTGCTATGTGTTTACAAACCATCTGTTGTCCATCTGATGCCAGCGATTGAACATCAGATTCACCAATTTTATGATTTTTTTTCCTATCTTAAAAGTTAGATTTATTTCATGCAGAACTAAATTTAGTTTTATTTTTATTAATAAAACATAACAGATTTGGGCAAGACTTTGAATATAATACATTTGCAGATAAAAATCTATGTTTATAGCTTGCAAGGGCCCTGATTCTATCACAACTTGAAAGTTGAGAAAACATGAGACTCTAACCCATATGTGGCACCCCCTGGGTTGCTATGCCACTATATCCATCACTGTGTTTATGTGGTGTTTCCCTTGGTGCCCTTTGCTGCTCCTATGTTTAATACTGATGATAAGCACAAAGGCAGAGCCCAAGCCTCAGATATACACAAAGGGTTGATGCAAATGATTTAATAATTTGTAGGAAAAGCAAGGTGACACACTAGAAAGAAACCGCACCAAGATAGCAGCAGCCAAACAGCAGCTGTCCTATTCCAGTGTGGATGCACAATAAATACGACCTAGTAAGATGAGAAAGGCCAGCAGCAGCCTATATTATATTATTATATTATACCCCACCCTGACCCCCAATATGTAATGTCAGTTCCATAGTTTATGGAATGAAACCAAATAAGCCCACATTCCCAACCACCACCCCCTTTTCTTTTAATTAAAAGCAATAATCGTGAAGCAAAAGTGAAGGTAAAATTTTGCTCTTGTAACGTTCATTTTGTTCCTTTTTTGAGATGGAGTTTTGCTTTTGTTGCGCGGGCTGCAGCATAGTGGCGCAACCTCAGCTCACTGTAACCTCTGCCTCCTGGGTTCAAGCGATTCTCCTGCCTCAGCTACCCGAGTAGCTGGGACTACAGGCATGTAC
Organism: Pongo pygmaeus; assembly: GCF_028885625.2. Classification (NCBI taxonomy): domain Eukaryota; kingdom Metazoa; phylum Chordata; class Mammalia; order Primates; family Hominidae; genus Pongo; species Pongo pygmaeus. The sequence goes on from NC_072386.2 coordinate 95,354,096, forward strand.
CACCATGCCTGGCTAATTTTTGTATTTTTAGTAGAGACAGGGTTTCACCATGTTGACCAGGCTGATCTCGAACTCCTGACTTCAGGTGATCCGCCCGCCTTGGCCTCCCGAAGTGCTAGGATTACAGGTGTGAGCCACCACACCTGGCCTTCATTTTTATATTTAATGTGCTCTGGATCATGAAGATAAGAGCAGAAAGAGTGATGGAAAGTAAAACAACTAACTCCTGCTGCACCTTGAGCTGGTCTGCCTGCCTCAATGAAGCAGGCGGTTGAATTTGTGTGTGCATCCAAACAAACCCACATGCCTTGGTTTTCCCTTGCATGCCTTTCAATTTCATGTTTCAGGAATTTTATATTCCTTTATGTAGGAAGCTGACAATCACAAACGAGGGTCCTTAGAGTTTTTTCTAATTTTTATGTGCCTAACTATGCTTCATCCCACACCCTTTTTATCTTTTCTCTTTCAGAAAAATTCTAATTGGACACCATGGAGTGAGTTTTCCTCTCTAGTTCAGATTATATTTACAAAATTGCTGGAAAAACACCAACATTGCCTCACTCCCAGACAAAATATTACAAAGCAAGTCTCCTCTGTACAGCCAAATTACCGTCATGATCACACAGGAAACAAATGCAAAGTTACCCTCTCTTCTTCTCAAATTCTTAAGCAATTGAGGGCAAGGACCAAGAGAAAGAAAAACAAAAATTGCTTTGATTGGGAAAAATATTTTGAGAAGTATTACGAAGATGTGAGGTGTCTGACATAGTAAATTTTACTTAATCAGAATATTCAGGGAATGGGGCTCTAGTTTTTGTTTTTGCTTGTTTACTTGCTTTTGTTTTAAATTCCCTAATTTAAAAGATGCTGTGTTACTACATGATTCCATTTTCATGTTATTCTGGAAAAGGCAAAGCTAAAGAGTCAGAGGATAGATCAGTGGTTTCCAGGGTTTAAAGGTGAGAGGAAGCATTGACTACAAAGAGACAGCACAAAGGTACTTTTTCGGGTATGGAGTAATTCTGCATTTTAATTTTGGTGGTGATTCCATGACTGTATGTACGTTTCAAAGCACTTGGAAATACACACTAAAAAGAGTGAATGTTTCTGTAATAAAATTAAAAGTAAACAAATGAAGTAAAATATTAAGTTGTGTGATGAAGAAGGAAGACTACTGAATTGCGATTCAAGTGACCTAAGGTGACTCCTGCTAGCTACATCCCCCTTTCTAGCACTAAAGACAAATGTACTTTCACTTTTATTCTTAGTACTAGAAATCTTTCTAAAATTACTTTAGGATATGCACCTACCGTAGGAAGTAGAACATTCAAGACGAAAACATCAACTGTCCTTGGTGTTTCAGTCTTCGGGACCTCTTTGTCACATTCTGGGATACAGAAGGTAACTACCAGCATGGGACCTCCCCAGCTGAATGCTCACCCTTCCCTGTCCTTCCCTGATGCTTTCCACCTCCACAAGCTATCACATTTTAATAGATTTACCAAAGTCTTAATGCATTTAATTATTTACTCATTTTATTGTACGCAAAATTGACAATTACGTTCTTAGATGCACTGAATGAGTTCAATAATCAAGCACTTGAGAGAGCAACATATGGTTCTGTGATTGGATTCGGCAACACAGAGACATTTATACTGAATTGTCCTCCTGCACACATTCTCCGCAACTCTCAGCTCTGCCTGTGTCCTGTAAACAGCTTTTATGCTACAGCAGGCATCTCCAACAGTGGATCAAGAGAAATCCTCCTATCAGACAGTCATGAATTGTTAACTATCATGCACTGAGGTGTTCTTTATTAGAAAAATATTTCTTATATGCTTTTACAGGTTCATGAATGATATATCCTCAGCATTCCTATATAATTAGTCCCAGGGTATTTTTACATTTCTCATTCCCAATTCATCTCCTATTTCATCAGTGTTCTCTGTCTTTAGACTTGGTCTCCTCGAGTCTTTGTTCTGTTTCACTAGCTTGTCTTGTATGATTTTTTAGGGCTCATTGATACAGTTAAGCCATTTTTGTTTCTTATAACTTTTGATTATGTAAACTGGTACACAATTGCTTGATGATAGCATATTGATTGATGACAGTTATCAAGTGAAAATTTTGCCCAGCAGAACCTTGGTGCAGTGTGTCTAAGCATTTTAAAGATAGATAGATAGATAGATAGATAGATAGATAGATAGATAGATAGATAGATAACAATATCTTTCACATTTCATTTGTTTCTGGTGATACCCAAGTTCCAGAGTTTCTAGCAGTGACTGTAGATCTATACAAAATGGGGAGGAAAAGTCTTCCAGTCAGTCAGAAGTTATCCCTGACTCCTCCTTCTCCATCACCCTTCACCTTCTACTGGTTGCCACCTCTTGTCAGCTCCCTCACTTCTCTGCATCACTCTGGCTCTGCCCCCCTGGAAAAGGCTTCGACCCTCTTTATTCCTGGACCACAGCCATATGCCTATGGCTGTGGAAAGTACTCAGTAAATATTGGCTGGCTGGCTGGCTGGCTGCATAAAAGGACGGAGGAAAGGGAAGGAAGGAAGGAAGGAAGGAAGGGAGGGAGGGAGGGAGGGAGGGAAAGTGGAAACAAGAAAATAAGAAAAATAAAAAATGGAATAGTTCTTTTTGATATCATGTGGATAGAGTACTTGGAAATCAGAAATGACCAGGCTATGAAGCATCTAATTTCCCAGCTCTCTGGATAGGAGAATGAGCCCAAAGAAATAATTTTTGCCCACCGCAAGGGTTCCCACTATCCATGTGGATAGTCAGCATTTGGTGATTAACAATATTTCACATCCCACCAACAAAAAGTAGAGAAACAAATCAATCTCTCACACAGTCGTCTGGGAAGGTGGTGAGGCATTGGTGCCTCTTACTGGCAGACTCCGCCCACCTCCATACTCACAGCTCCCTATACAGCCCTCATGCATATGGCTGCATGAGTCATCCTGACCCTTAGTAACCTTTGTTGCCTGATTTCCTGCTCTTTCAAATGAGAAAGCTCTACCACATCATTTCTCGGAGAGACCTAAGTCCTTCTCACCTGCCTGGGAGTCTGAAACCTCTGCCCTGGAAAGCCATGCTAGCCAAAAATCAGCAGCCGGGGCTATACGTTGATAAACTAAAGTAACAAGGTTTAAGCGAGAAATTCACTCTTAAAACATCGCTCTCTTTGTTGGTAGAAATGGAGCCCCTCACATAAAACTATGTTGATCATAGTTCTGTTAACTAAGAATTTTTTTTTTCTAAACTGCTGCTGTTTATTCCAGTGGTATGATAATAGAACTTGATCATGTTTATACAGGTCAATGTTTTTTGGCGTTACTTCATATGGGAGTAAGCCCCATAAAGTGAATTCAAGTGTGTGTGGGTGGATGTTATTAGCTGCTGACACTGCCTTGAAGATTTTCTGTTTGCTGCAGCTCTACACCACGATATAAAGATGGACCACTTTTCCCTTCTTCGGGTGCAAGGCAATTGAAACAGGGTGTATCTGGCTTTTTGCCTCACAGAGAATCTAGTGTGTAAACCAGCTGAGAAGGTGAAAAGTCAGTTGCCCATGGCCAAAAGCTTAGCAGGCTTTCCCTAAAGACAGAGAAACTCTTCCCTACCACCTTCAGCCAAGGCGTGAACAAGGTCATAGTCCCGGCCTCAAACAGTTCCAACAATTTAGAGGTTATAAAATGATTAGCAAAAACAGTATGGCCAAAGAGGAAGACTGAAAAGCTTACACAACTCTAGGTTCTATCAGGTAAAGATGGTGTCTTTTTTAAAACCTACTCATAGGCTGGGTGCGATGGCTCACACCTGTAATCCTAGCACTTTGGGAGGCTGAGGCAGGCAGATTGCCTGAGCTCAGGAGTTCGAGACCAACCTGGGCAACACGGTGAAACCCCGTCTCTACTAAAAATACAAAAAAATTAGCCGGGCGTGGAGGCGTGCACCTGTAGTCCCAGCTACTCAGGAGGCTGAGGCAGGAGAATTGCTTGAAGCCGGAAGGTGGAGGCCGCAGTGAGCCAAGATCACACCACTGCACTCCAGCCTGGGCAGCAGAGCGAGACTCAGTCTCAAATAAAATAAAATAAAATAAAATAAAATAAAATAAAATAAAATAAAATAAAATAAAGTAAAATAAAATAAAATAAAATAAAATAAAACGTACTCATTAGGTGCTCAGTAGAGTAGTGTGCAAATGTGGGTTCCTAATTAATAAGTCTTATTTGCTGACAAATGGAAAGGCATTCTCATACACATTATTGAGAATCCAGGAGGACCTGTAATTCAAGGTATAAAGTCGAAGGTGGAAACCAGAAAACAAGTCCTATGTGTTCTTGTTACGAAAAAAATAAAAAGACACATTTTTCAATAGCCAATTATTATAGTGACAATGTGTTACTAAAATAATAAGAAAACAAGGGTTAAAACTTTTCAGCAGAACTGGATTTTCAGTTAAATACCTTTAATATAGCAAAATACAATATGTTCTCTGCAGGTGGATCTCTTGCTGTTTCAATCCTTAAAAAAAGGTACAAAAAACATCTTTTCTAAAACTGAAAACTGATTGCAAGGGAGAGAAGAGACTCTCATGTAAGAATTTGGCTCAATTGCCAGCTCACTGGTATATATAATTCCAATAGATTAATCTGCCATTTTGATTTGAAGACACCAATGAGGAGATGTGTTTAGTGCTTACAATTGCACCTTCTCTCTGCATTCACCATAGACCTGTAGTAGAAAGCCATGCTCTCAGCCTGCACCTGCTCCACTCCTAGAGTAAGAATGTTTTGGCCAAATTTAGGACACCTAGTGTCAGCTAACCATGTTGTCTCCACTAGTCCCACTGTGTTGCAGGAATGTGGAGACACAAAGCTGCGCAGATGGCCGTCAGCAAGATCCTACTTGCTTTAGTTCTTAGTGCCAAGGAGATCCTGTAGTGAGTGATGGCTCATTGGATTGAATTATAAGATAAACTCAGAAAGTTATTTGAAAATGTCAAGTGTGGCTGGGCGCGGTGACTCAAGCCTATAATCCCAGCACTTTGGGAGGCCGAGGCAGGCAGATCACCTGAGGTTGGGAGTTCGAGGCCAGCCTGACCAACATGGAGAAACCCCGTCTCTACTAAAAATACAAAATTAGCCAGGCGTGGTGGCACAATGCCTGTAATCCCAGTTACTCGGGAGGCTGAGTAGGAGCAGGAGAATCGCTTGAACCCAGGAGGCGGAGGTTGCAGTGAGCTGAGATAGCGCCATTGTACTCCAGCCTGGGCAACAAGAGAGAAACTCCGTCTTAAAAAAAAAAAAAGAAAGAAAGAAAATGTAAGTGTAACTTCAGTTCCCCAAACTGGTCAGTCTTTTCTTTCCTTTTTTTTCTTTTTGATGGACAATTTCAAGAAATAAAGAAATAAAATGTTACAGACATGTTTGAAGTTCCTTCCAATTTTATTTCCTTCCTTTTCCCTGAATTTGGTGTTTATTAATCCCATACAAGCTTTTTATATTTTCTATATAAAAGTGTCCATAATCAATAACTAGTATTCTTTTGTATGTTCCAAACTTTATATGTGGTATTATACTGACACTGTAGACATCATTCTGTAACTTGCTCTTGCACAAATTATGTTTTTGAGATTTATACATGTTGATAATGCAGTTACTCATTTTCTTTATAATATTCATTTTCTTTGTAATTTCATTTGCAAGTGGCCGGGTGCGGTGGCTCAGACCTGTAATCCCTGCACTTTGGGAGGCCGAGGCGGGTGGATCACTTGAGGTCAGGAGTTCAAGACCAGCCTGGCCAACATGGTGAAACCCCATCTCTACTAAAAATACAAAAAATTAGCCGGGCATGATGGTAGACACCTGTAATCCCAGCTACTCGGGAGGCTGAGGCAGGAGAATCGCTTGAACCTGGGACGTGGAGGTTGCAGTGAGCTGAGATCATGCCACTGCACTCCAGCCTGGGCCACAGAGTGAGACTCCATCCCAAAAAACAAAATAAAATAAGTAATTTCATTTGCTTTGTAATATTCCAATGAATGAATTAATCAACTATCCATTCTTCTCTTAAGGGATATTTTATATTGTTTTCTATTTTTGGCTCTCATCATCATGAATGTCATGAATATTTTTGACATGTCCTTTTATGCATATATACAAGAGCTTCTCTAGAGTGTATGCCCAGAGTGAACTTGCTTTGTAATCTTGACTTTTATGATATTGCCAAACAGAATCAAGTTACACTAACATCAACAGTAGATGAGATTTTCTGTGGCTCAACATTTTTGACACTACATATATAAAAATTTCTCTTTGTAGAGTTGGGGTCTCTCTATGTTGCCCAGGCTGTTCTTGAACTCCTAGCCTCAAGTCATCCTTCCACCTCAGCCTCCCAAAGCTGGGATTCAGGCCTGAGTCACCACACCTGGCTGACAAAACTTGGTATTATTGTTCTTTTAAATGTTTCCAATCAAATAAGTGTGAAACAACTATTTGTTGTTTTAATTAGTATTTTTCTATGATTACCAGTGAGGGTAAAAATCTTCTCACATTAGCCATTCAAAGTTCCTCTTCCAGGAATTGCCAAATTATGTGTTGTTTCATTTTATATTGTATCATTGAAATATATCACTTGTCTTTGTCATATTGATTTATAATGTTAAACATTCTGAACACTAATCCTTTGTCTCTCTTTGAGTTGTAAATATCTTTCTAGTCTGTGCCTTGTCTTTTCACTTTCATGTTTTCTATTGTTAATGTACAGAAGTTTTGTGTGCTTACTTGTTTTTGTTTGTTTGTTTGTTTGTTTTTTGAGGCGGAGTCTCACTCTGTTGCCCAGGCTGAAGTGCAGTGGTGCGATCTTGGCTCACTGCAACCGCCGCCTCCCAGGTTCAAGGGATTCTCCTGCCTCAGCCTGCCAAGTAGCTGGGATTACAAGCACCCACCACCATGCCCAGCTAATTTTTTGTATTTTTAGTAGAGATGGGGTTTCACCACGTTGGCCAGGCTGGTCTCAAACTCCTAACCTCAAGTGATCCCCCTGCCTTCGCCTCCCAAAGCGCTGGGATTATAGGCTTGAGCCACCGTGCCCGGCCTATGATTTTCGGTAAAGTTTTGTATTTTGCTCTGTAAAGCTTTTGCATGCCTTTTTTTTTTAACCACTGTAAGTGGTATCTTTTATCAAATTAATGTTGGTCCTTTGTTGGTGGTGATAGAAATAAAATTGATTATTATATAATTGCAATTTTTTCTCCCAGCTGTTCTCACTTAAAAGGGTTAGTAATTTGTTAGTTATCTTGAAACTTTCTTGTACACAATAACATTGTCTTATATCTTACAACTTCTTGTCTTACTGCGGGTGTGGGGGGGCTAGGACTTGATAAATGTATAATAGAAAAGCAAGTAGCCAGAAGGTTTGTTCTATCCCTGATCATAAAGACAACTTCTGGCCCAGTGCAGTGGCTCACACCTGTAATCCCAGCACTTTGGGAGGCCGAGGCGGGGAGATCACTTGAGGCCAGGAGTTCGAGACCAGTTTGGCCAAAATAGTGAAACTTCAACAATTAGCCTGGGATGGTGGCCCATGCCTGTAATCCCAGCTATTTGGAAGGCTGAGGCATGAGAGAACCACTTGAATCTGGGAGGCAGAGTCTGCAGTGAGCTAAGATCCCACCAGTGCACTCCAGCCTGGGCAACAGAGTGAGACTCCATCTCAAAAAAAAAAAAAAAGAATATTTGAGAATCACGCCTGTAATCCTAGCACTTTGGGAGGCTGAGGCCAGCGGATCACAAGGTCAGGAGTTCGAGACCAGCCTGGCCAACATGGTGAAACCCCGTCTCTACTAAAGATACAAAAAATCAGACAGGTGTGGTGGCATGCATCTGTAATCTCAGATACTCAGGAGGCTGAGGCAGGAGAATCACTTGAACCCAGGAGGTGGAGCCCAGATCACGCCATTGCACTCCAGCCTGAGCAACAGGGCGAGACTGTATCTCAAAAAAAAAAAAAAAGAGGAAAAATCTAAATATTACCAAATATCATGAGTATTGCTTCCTCCCTTTTAATGTTTCACAATGCATGGGAGGTTTGTTCAGAACACAATAGCTGCTCTAGTGATCAAAATCACTATACATCAACTATTATTTCAATTTTTCAGTATGCCTATTGCTGGGCTGCCCCACACAAAGAACACATAAAAAATTATGTATCTTGTTAACTTTTGGCCAGGTTGGCCAATTTCATGTTATCCATAAATGTCACACTAAATAGAGTGAACACACACATGGTCATAAAACAGCAGGCTGAAGCTAACTCCAAAAACAAAGAAAAAATCCAACTCTAAACCATTCTGCATTCAAGTTCCCAAATGACTCCCATGGAGGCCCTTAAATTGTATTTGTTTGGAAAAAACAAACAAACAAAAACAAAAGGAGTTCATCGTTAGCATGTGGAGGATGTTCACTAGCGGCTGTAAGAAATCACAGTCTAAACTACACCGTTCAAGAAACCCACTATAGTCGTGCAGACCAATAGCCCTATTCTAGAAGGTAGCTATCCCTCGTGCCCTCTAAGAACCATCGTTTTGCATCGTTAGCAAGAAGCAACGAGATCTCAAACCTCTTTAAACTTCTCTGCATCCTATTCAAAAACTAGGATACCACTTAACTCTGCACTTTAAAAAAGGATTTCAAGTGTGCTGCATTTTAAAGACACTTCATTACAAAAGTTAGAAAATTAAAGTATAAAACTTATCAAAACAAGTTTTTACGTTTTCAGGATGATTCACTGCAGAATTTCTTTAAACAGACTCCCCTCTTGTTTGTGTGTTGAGTCTTTAGGGAAAATAAGTGATAGTAAACATCAACCACTGACACCTGCAAACTAGGAAAAAAATAGTGTTGCTTGGACATGGTAGGGAAAATAATTTATTTTTACAGAAATTTAACCGGGCGTGGTGGCTCACGCCTGTAATCCCTGCATTTTGGGCGCTCAAGGTGGGTGGATCACCTGAGGTCAGGAGTTCAAGACCAGCCTTGCTGACATGGTGAAACCCAGTCTCTACTAAAAATACAAAAATTAGCTGGGTGGTAGTGGCATGCGCCTGTAATACCAGCTACTTGGGAGGCTGAGGCAGGAGACTCTCTTGAGCCCCGGAGGCAGAGGTTGCGGTGAGCCGAGATCGCGCTACTGCACTCCAGCCTGGGCAACAGAGTGAGACTCCGTCTCAACAACAAAAAAAGAAAGAAAAAGAAATTTAACATACAGGCGATTTTTCGGGTTCTCATTTGCTAAACCAACAATGCAGAATTTGTGAAGTAGGGGCAACAAGTTGCTGAACCTGAGAGACGTCTCTAAACGCGCTCAGAGGTTATTTCAACTGTGCTGTTTGCTAGTGCAGGTACAACAGGCAAGACAGAAAGATGCCACCGCTCTCTCCACCCTCCCAGCGCCGGATCACAGAGCGCAGACCATGCACCCAACCTTCCAGACACGTCGCGATCTCGCCGCTTTAAGCCGCTGGGCCCCCCCTCGGCCCGCCCACAAGAAGGCGGGGCGGCGCGGGGTCTGCTGGGAGTTGTAGTTTCGGGCCAGGCCCGAGAGCTCCTTGACTCGTTTCCTTCTGCCCCCACCGCCGCACAGCTGCCTATGGACTCTGGAGTTGCTGTGTATTGAGCATGGCGCACAGCCGGGGATAAAAGGGGAGAAGGCTCCTTTAATCTGCGGATCAGGACGCCGTTGATGAGTGTTAGAAGTGTTGGAACGCAGAGTAAGCGGCGCGCATGCGCGGCTGCCGGAGGTGGGGGCCGCTCCTCCCGCGCTTCTCAAGGGCTGGCTGCTGCCTTAGGGCTGGCTGGGCTCATAGGTAGGGCCTGCGGTGCAAGTTTGTGATAACATTGCTTGTAGGCTCGGTTCTTAAGGCAGAGATTTGGAGGGGGTCGGTTGGGGGTGCTGGGTAGTGTCACTAATCAAGGGTTTTAATCGCTACTCCATCCTGGCTTTCGGGAACTTCCCACCTCCTACCCTTTCCCAGTTTGCAGAATTGCAGCTTTCCCCATCCCCCACCCCGATCGCTTCGTGGGAAGCCTTTCCATACTGTGTTGTGAAATCCGTTAGACCTCAGCCAAGGCCTTTTAGCCCGCCTGGAATTCAAGCTGCCCCCTCCTTGCCAAATCCAGATCATGCGAGACAACAAAAGGCTTGAGGCACAGGCCCTACAAGGCAGTGCCCCTGCCAGTTCTCCTAAACTTATTGTTTACACTGCCCTCTTCTTCCCCTACAAATTGAGACAGCCAGGCTATAGATTAGATAAATAGTTTCCATGTCCTTAAATTTGCAATAGGCTTTCATAGCTTCCTTTGCTCTGGAAGGTGGCATCATTATACAAAATGACAAGTGAGAACACACGAATGTAATCAGTGGCAGAACTCCGGGACTGAACCCTACAGGAGTTCTAAGTCTATTGTTTTTCCTACCACTTCACAAATGTGTCAGAAAGAGCTGAAGGAGGTGACCAGCTGCACCTGACACTAGCTGGCTTTCGGAATGCTCAGGCCCTGAGCCCCTGGCTCACCACAACCACACTTAAATTGACTAACAATTGCCCCTTAGTGAGGGACCTTTCCAGCAAGCCCGGAGGATTTTGCCTAGGGTAATGTTTCACATTGAGCACATACTTTGTGCTGGGCCCTGGAAAGGATGTACATCAGATCTTAAGTTAAAAGGTTCCTTTCCCCTAAGGAGGCCAGGCTGTCCTATCAAGTATTCTGTATTTCCCAAAGGATAGTATTAGCCACAATTTGTTATATGATTGCTTGTTTGCCTGTTTTTTTTTCTTTTCTTTCTTTATTGCTTTGAGACAGGGTCTCCCTCTGTCACCCAGGCTGAAGTGCTGTGGTGCGATCATAGCTCACTGCAAGTTCAGACTCCTGGGCTCAAGCGATCCTTCTCCCACCTCAGGCTCTGGAGTAGCTGGAAGTACAGGCGTGCACCACCATGCCCAGCTAATTAAAAAAAAAAAAAAAAAAAATTTAGAGGAGGTCTCACTATGTTACTCAGGCTGATTTCAAACTTCTGGGCTCAAGTGATCCTCCTGCTTCAATCTCCCAAAGTTCTGGAATTACAGACACGAGCCACCCTACCTGGCTGGCCTGCCTGCCTTGCTTGAGAAGCTGCAGCACTATTTTGTTCACCATTGAATTAGCAGTGCTAACATATAGTGGCCTTTTCATACATGTCAAATAGACATATAAATGATGAATGCATGAGTCCAGTCTCTGACCTTCATGTCTGTGCCCAGAGTCTGTTGGGAGAGGTGGAGATGAAAATAGAGGTAGGCTGGGCACAGTAGCTCACACCTGTAATCCCAGCACTTTGGGAGGCCAAGGCGGGCAGATCACGAGGTCAAGAGATGGAGACCATCCTGGCCAACATGGTGAAACCCTGTCTCTACTAAAAATACAAAATTAGCTGGGCGTGGTGGCACATGCCTGTAGTCCCAGCTACTCGGCAGGCTGAGGCAGGAGAATCGCTTGAACTTGGGAGGTGGAGGTTGCAGTGAGCCGAGATCGCTCCACTACACTCCAGCCTGGCGACAGAGCAAGACTCCGTCCCCCGCAACCACTAAAAAAAAAAAAAAAGAAAAAAAAAAGAAAGAAAAAAGAAAAAGAAAATAGAGGTACATGTTTATACAAAATTTTGGAACAGGAAGGCAGATGCACATAACTGCCTGGCGTGGTTCCAAAAACCTGAATGGAGAAGGCAGTATCTGCTAACAGGGGCTCTCTGCTAAGCTTTGGAATTGTCCATTATTGTATTAGCATATAAGAAGTTATCACACCAAAGGCTCCCCATGAGCTTTGCCTGGGAAAAGGACTGATTATTTAACAGCCGACCAGCACAGGTACAGAGATGCTACCCTCTTCTAGGTGGTCATCTGGAGAAGCTGTGCTTTCCAGGGACTCTGGATTTCTTCAAATATCCTTGGAATGCTCCTTGTGGAAATGGCTTTTGAATCTACAGCACATTCTTTTGGACCTCCTCAGCACAGGAACATCTCGTTCCTTTAGGGATTTGATAGTTGGGAAGAGCCAGAAGTCACCTGGCTGGAGGTCTGGAGTATGGGAAGATGATCACGCTGCATAATAGCTGCTATTGAAATTTGGAGAAAGGAGTTAGTATACTGACATAGGGCAGGAGTTCTCATCCTGGAGTGTGTGGAAGTTTTTAGTATATGTGTATTTTTGTTTATTTATTTATTTTTGAGTCGAGGTCTCACTCTGTCACCCAGGTTGGAGTGCAGTGGTGTTATCTTGGCTCACTGCAACCTCTGCCTCCCAGGCTCAAGGGGTCAATCCTCCCAGCTCAGCCTCCCAAGTAGCTGGGACCACAGGTGTGTACCACCGTGTCTGGCTAATTTTTTGTATTTTTGGTAGAGACCAGTTTCACCATGTTGCCCAGGCTGGTCTTGAGCTCCTGAGCTCAAGTGATCCACCTGCCTCGGCCTCCCAAAATGCTGGGATTACAGGCGTGAGCCCCCACACCTGGCTGTATGTGTTCTTTACTGAGGGATCCTGTTTTTAGCTTTAACAGATTTCCCCAAGGACTCCATGATTCAAAAAAATGAACAACTACTGCTATAGATTCAGGAGATCTTAGGAATTCTTAGGAGAATCCTCAGAAATCTTAGGATTTCTTCTGTGGCTTGTAAAGTGGCTCTGAAGGACAGTCACGTCTTAGGAAAGCAGAGGATAGGTTTCAGCTGTGCCTGCAATTGGAAATGTTGTCTCAGTGGGTTTCAAAGCTCCAGAGCCTTGGTGTCCCAACATACGAAGTGAAGAGTAGAACTGGGTGGGTGGTGTCTGTGGGTCTGACTGTGACCCCATGAAATTCCAACAAAGGAATTTCAGAAGTGTTCTTCCAAGATAGCGGAATCCCTGGATGAGGCATGTAATGCAAACCTCCCAGGTGACTCAAATGACAGCCCCAGTTTGGAAGCTTGTTAGTAGTGTGTGTGTTCAAAGCAGTCAGCCTCTTGGTGTCAGAACCAGGAATCCAACAGGTCAAATCCGAGAGGGAAAGCAGAGGCTCAACAACCAGTCAGACTTGCTCAGAACAGTACAGACTGTTGGGGAAGATCTTGTCAAGAAGCAGGAGCCTGGAGATAGGGAAGAGGTATTGGAGTATCACTACCAGGGGCAGGAACCAGCCCGGATGTGCAATGCAGGAGGCCAGAAACAAGGATTCTGCCTTAAGAGTGAAGGTTCTGGTAGAGGATTTCATCTCCAAAAGGGCCAGTTGGAAACAGAATTCACGGAATCCCAGGAGGCAGGAGCCCCATTCTAGGAACTAGAATACTAGGGTGACCTGAGACTAGGCCAGAAGCCATGGTCCTCAGAATTGGTCCCAGAGCCTGCAGCCAAAAATTCTGACTCCAGCTGCAGCCAAAAATTCTGACTCCAGCTGTGGGAGTGGGAAACCCTGGGGGCCATTTGAAGTCAGGGAAAAGCTGAGGAGGCAGTCGTTGAAAGCACTACCAGGTTCATTCTTCCCTCCCTCCCTTTCTTGGTTCCTTCCTTCTTTTCTTTCTTCCTTTCTCCCTTCCTAGTTTGTGTCAGGAGAGGAAGGAGAGATTTTAAAAATATAAAATGATGCTCTCCAACCTTAAGGAACTTGCAAACTTGAGGTGAATAAATCTTCCCACTTAAGTAAATGACCAAGTGCTTAGGTGCTAGCAAATTAAAATCCTACAAAAGAAAGAAGGTAAAGTTTGTGTGTATGTTCAGTAGTTATTCCCTGCTTTTTGTGTTTCACAGAGAGAAGGGAATTTCCATATCATTTCCCCGAAAGGCAGGAGCATGAAGGAATTTGTGAGCTTCTCTCCACCCCAAAGGAAGGGGGGACTAGCCTGATGGATAAATTTGCCCCACCTCTTCTATGTGTCCTTTATGTAGTCAGCCTGTCCGCAGGTGATTTTCATTCTGGTCTTCCCTGTGGTGAGCGTGGCCAGGGCACATTTTGTCCTGCACAGGGAAGCTGGCAGTTTTCCAGGGTAAGCAAAGATTGGAAAGGTGTGTCAGAAAACCCATTTGGCTGCAGGTCAAACCACACTGTCAGCTTTATCAACAAATCGAGCTGACACTTTGATCTCTGTTGGTCTGCCTCCTGGTCTTATTTCCCAGTAAATTCCAAACCCAGAAGGAAAAACCAGGAATGGTCCTTTTTGGCGTCCCCAGCCTCTAACATAGGGCAGAGGGCTTTGGTGTGCGTCAGTAGTCTGGAAGGAGGAGCTCAGCCTGGTCACTTCTGCATTGGAGCCTAGAGCCCTTTTTTTTCCCCCCCCCCATACTCTTAAGCCTGTAGCAGCCACTGTTGATCTGGAGGCCTTAAAAACAAGTTTGGGCTAGGCGCGGTGGCACACCCCTGTAATCCCAGCTCTTTGGGAGGCTGAAGCAGTCGGTTCACCTGAAGTCAGGAGTTCGAGACCAGAGTGGCCAACATGGTGAAACCCTGTCTCTACTAAAAATACAAAAATTAGCCTGGCATGGTGGTGCATGCCTGTGATCCCATCTACTCGGGAGGCTGAGACATGAGAATCACTTGAACCCGGGAGGCAGAGATTGCAGTGAGCTGAGAACGCACAACTGCACTCTAGCCTGGGCAACAGAGTAAGACTGTCTCAAAAAAAACAAACAAAACAAGTTTGGTCTCCTAATTTCATAAAACTCTGAGTACCCAAGAGTCACCCTTGAAGAGGAGAAAGGGATGGAAGGACCCCGCCCCCATGTTGTACAATGAGCAGAGTCAGGGCAGAAACACAGTTTGCTGAGATTAGAGACACGTGAAGAGCTGCCTTCACAGGCTGTCACCTCTCCCTGATTGTATGTACGTGGGCTTTTTGCTTCTTTGCTTTCGCTCAAGCTGATGACTCTTTCTGAAATTTCTTCTCTCCATTATTTTCACCTGCAAAATCCATTCTGAGGAATGCTGTTTCTTCTTAACAAGTTCCTGCACATTACTTAAAACTCTCAGATATGTACTCCACCAGGAACCTTTCCCTGAGATTCCATCCACACCCTGCACTCAGTTGTTTACCTGCTCCTCTGAGTGGTCATTATACCTTGACATTCCATTCTTTCAGCTGAAGGGCTCTAAAACCTCGCACCATTTGGCCACCCTCTGTCTCTGGTACATCTCTACTCTTCTTATTCCAGCCACATTGGTACAACCTGCCTCAGATACTTTTCCTCCTACCTCTCTATAATTACCTGAAAAGCCCCTTCATCCTGTAATACTCCCTCCGTTGTGTTCTCTACAAAAGCTTTCTCTGACCCCAGAGAGAGTTTATTGCCCTTCACCCTCTATCTTGAGACTTTGCAATTTTTTTTAACATACGTATCACAGCACTGAACACACTACTTTACATAGAAATGTTCTGTTCATACACCTATCATCTGAGCTAGACTGTGGGTTCCTTTACCACAGAGACCTTTCTTCTCACCACTCTTGAGCATGGGACTTAATAGATACCCATTAAATGTTGAATAAATGAATTAATAAATATTATTGTTTGTCTACATGTGTGGTCCTCCTACTTTTTTACAAAGTCTTTGAGGCTAGGAATAATGGCTTACTTATATCTTATTCCTGATAGCTAACTTAGTGCCTGGTATATAGTAGGCACCCAATAAATATTTTCATTGAATATACATGGATGAATGAATAAAGTCTTTTGTTAGTATCTCCAACATGATATATCCTTTCCCTCCTTTGAAATCTCAAGCACCTGGTGTTTCTCCTGTGGCACTTTCTTTAGCATGGACTTCTCTCATTGTCTAATCCCTGCCAGTCAATGGCCAGCTCTTTGAGGCAGGAGCTGGGCCTTACTTCCCTTGGTGTCCCCTGAGAGTCTGTCACAGCCTGGGGCATATAGCAGGTGCTCCAAGTTGAACTGTTCTGAGAAAAATGAAAGTATCTGTGATTCAGAGCCACCATTCCAGCAATGAGAGTCCCAACAGCTATACATATTGAATCTCTTAATAACACCACTTTACTTCATGCACAATTAATGTTGCCAAACTCTGGGTGATACAGGCAGGCAAAGTTGAAAAGACCACATTATTATTATTATTATTATTATTATTATTTGAGACGGAGTTTCACTCCTGTTGCTGAGGCTGGAGTGCAATGGCACAATTTCAGCTGCAACTTCTGCATCCTGTGTTCAAGTGATTCTTATGCCTCAGCCTCCCAAGTATCTGGGACCACAGGCACACGCCACCACACCCGGCTAATTTTTTGTAGTTTTAGTAGAGACAAGGTTTCACCATGTTGGCCAGGCTGGTCTTGAACTCCTGACCTCAGGTGATCCACCCACCTTGGCCTCCCAAAGTGCTAAGATTACAGATGTGAGACACCGTGCCCAGCCATGAAAAGACCATATTATTTCATATTTGTTTTAGCTGTAATGTTCTGTACTCGTTGGTGCTCAGTCAATATAATTTTCAAATAAATAAGGACATGAGGCCATCTAAGTATGGATGAGCCCCAGAGTACAAAAGCATAGCAGAAAGATGAAAACAGCAGAAAGATGAAAATCAGCCCCTGAGGAGAAATGAGAAAGTAGCCCCGCGCATTCCCCTTCAGGGTAGTGGCTTTAAAAGAATTGAAAAACTTGTTTTTCTCCATAAAAGTCTTGAGTGCAAACATGTAGTTTGAAAACTATACGCTTTGAACTTCAAAACGTTAAGGTTCCTGTAATCTGGCCATAGCTAAATAGAGAAGAGCAATCCTCAAGATTAGAATCTCTCAGTTGCGGGGATTTTTCATGTTGGCTTTTTGCCCAGGCAGTCATTCACTCTACTCCCTTCCTCTTTTTCCTCTTTCCTTTCTTTTTGTTTTTCTTTCATTCTGCATATCTTTATTGAGTGTTAACTCTAAGCTAGGAACTCACTCTTCTAATTGCTTTATCTCATAATTTCTCACAAACCTCATGACAACTCTGTGATGTGGGTATTAGTATCTTCACATAAGATATGACAAAACTGAGGCTCAGATTTAAGAACTTGCCTAGGTCCCCACAGCCAGTAAGTGCTGGGATCATATCTGAATCCAGGCCTCAAGTTCCAAAGTTTGTATCTTGTTACTTAATTCCTACATTATAAGTCCCCACTATACAGATCAGTGGTTCTTCCCTCACATACCTCACAGACAGCTGGAAAGACAGCCAAGTGGGTCAGAGGTTAGCAAAGAGTAACTGTGGAACACAGAGAAGGTCATCTATGTCGGGGGCTGGTGGCAGGGAGGAGGATGGGCAGTGGCTTCCCAGGAAAAGGGTCACTCAAACTGAGATCTGAAGGGTAAGTGGGGGTTTGGTCGATCCAGACAGGAGCATCATCTGGACAGAGGTACAGCAAGTACAAAAACTCTGGGGGGTGGGATGCAGCCCCAAACATTCAAGGAACTGTATTTCTTTGGATAAAAATCTTAGTCATTCTGTTTTCAAATCGTTATTTTTTTTTTTATAGCTCACAGTGGCTAACTGTCTGTGCTTTTGTCCAAAAGTGCTGAAGTGTAAGGGTAAGTGGTCATCGAAATGAATTAAGGTTTTCATGTCGGTTTCAAATGCTTTTGAGATGACCAGTGCACTCTGATATCCAAATAACATAGCAAAGTGGTCAATGCCACGTGCCCTGCTGTTCCACCAAACTCAGAGAGCTGGGAAAGGGCGCTAGGATCCTTTAGGGACACAAAAATCCAAAATCCAGAAGGCAAAGGAATTATCATTTATCACTTGCACAGGATATGTAAGTAAATCATTTTATTCTCGTGATATCAGTCATGAAATTTGAAGTCCATTAAAAAAGAAATGATTCCAGGAGTCTCCTCAAACACTCAAATTATATTAAGATCTAAGGTAGTAGGTCCATGAGAATCCATTATACTATTTTCTCAATTTTTTTTTTTTTTTTTTTTTTTTTTTAGACAGAGTCTCGCTCTATCGCCCAGGCTGGAGTGCAGTGGCAAGCTCTCCGCTCACTGCAACCTCTGCCTCCCGGGTTCAAGTGATTCTCCTGCCTCAGCCTCCCAAGTAGCTGGGATTACAGGCGATCGTGACCACACCTAGCTATTCTTTGTATTTTTAGTAGAGAGGGGGTTTCAGCATGTTGGCCAGGCTGGTCTCGAACTCCTGACCTCTGCTGATCCACCGCCTCGGGCTCCCAAAGTGCTGGGATTACGGGCCTGAGCCACCATGCCTGGCCGCTCCCTAATTGTGTATACATTTTTCATAATAGTTTTCCTTTTAATTTTTAATAGACTGTTTGGGGCTGGGCGTGGTGGCTCATGCCTGTAATCCCAGCACTTTGGGAGGCTGAAGCGGGCAGATCAGCTGAGGTCGAGACCAGCCTGGCCAACATGGTGAAACCCCATCTCTACTAAAAAAAATACAAAAATTAGCCAGGCTTGGTGGCACGCACCTGTAATCCCAGCTACTCAGGAGGCTGAGGCAGGAGAATCATTAGAACCTGGGAGGCGGAGGTTGCATTGGGCCGAGATTGCATCACTGCACTCCAGCCTGGGAAACAAGAGTGAAACTCCACCTCAAAAAAAAAAAAAAAAAGACTTTTTTAGGGCAGTTTTAGGTTCACAGCAAAATTGAGCAGAAAGTACAGTGAGTTCCGATATGCTCCCTGGCCCTACACATGCACAGCCTCCTCCACTAGCAACATCTAGTATTGCAGTAGTTTTGTAAACAATATAATCTTTCAGATACAGATTACAGGTGCTCTATTTATTTAACGAACGTACAGTGAGAATCTCATCATTTGCCTGGCATTTTGCTAGATTTTAGGGCTATATCAGTGAGCAAAACAAACATGATCCCTGCCCGTAATGTTGTTTATAGTCTGGAGGAGAGAGATCCATTAAAAGATAATTTCACGTGGCTCACGCGTGTAATCCCAGCACTTTGGGAGGCCGAGGTGGGCGGATCATGAGGTCAGGAGATCGAGACCATTCCAGCGAACATGGTGAAATCCTGTCTCTACTAAAAATACAAAGAAATTAGCCGGGCTTGGTGGCAGGCGCCTGTAGTCCCCGCTACTTGGGAGGCTGAGGCAGGAGAATGGCATGAACCCAGGAGGCGGAGCTTGCAGTGAGCCAAGATCGTGCCATTGCACTCCAGCCTGGGCAACAGAACGACAGTCCATCTCAAAAAAAAAAAAAAAAAAAGAGAGAATTTCACAAAAAAACTAGTTATAAACTATGATGAGGGAAAGCAAAAGATACTCAAAGGTGTATGATAGGATTACTGCCTTAGTATAGGTGGTCAGGAGAGGCTTTGCCAAAGAAAATCAACAGGTAAACTGGGATCTGAAAGATAAATAGGAATTAACTAGGCAAAGATGGCAGGGGAAAGTGTTTCAGGCAAATGCAATAGCACATGCAAAGACTTAAGGCGAGAAGGAGGCTGACATATTTTAGGATCAAAGTTGAGCAGAAAATGACAGAGAGATGAGGCTGGAGAGCCAGGTGGCAGCCAGAGAAATTGGGTGCTACAGGCTATGTCCAAGTGTTGTCTTTGTTTTTACCCAGAGTGATAGGAAATCGCGATGGGTCTTATGCAGAAAGTGACACAAATCGATTTTGTTTTAAAACAATGGCCCCCCAGAAATCATGGTATTATAATAAAGTGGTGATAGTAGGAAGGCAGAAAAATGGGGGGATGCCAAAATAGTTTATGAGGTAGAAGCAACAAGACTTGGTGTTTGCTCCTCTTCATAAAGATAGGAGAGTGTTGGGTTTCTAGGCTTGCAAAATTGAATAGATTATGGTGTATGTACTGGGATAGGAGCAAGGGTGATGGGAAGATAAGGAATTTGCAAGGGCTTTATAGCTATGTTTTTTCTATTTCAAATAATAACCACTCTGTGCTAGGCACCATGGTAGGTAATTCACATTCAGTATCATAGATGCCCTCTTATCTGATGCAATAGGAACTGGCAGCAGCTTGATTCCCATACTACCATGGCGAAACAGGCTTTAAAAGAGTCCATTTACTGTCCTGTTATAATTTCTAGTGCACATTGTTTATTACCTAGGTACCACCCATTGGCATATGGATTTATGAATCTCGAAGTATTGTTTCCAAGTCCTATCCCACTTCTTTTTTCATGTGACTCACTAGGTAACTCCTATACCATTTTTCCTCTCTCTGAACTATACCTACTCCATGGTAACAGGTTTAACAGGTTTATCTAGGCATCTTTCCCCTCCCACTTCATGGTCAGTTAAAGTCCTCTTTATCAGGTCTGGTGATCACTGGACAAGCATGTTCTCAAACTCTTCATGATAGAAGTTCATCTTCTTTGATCCATTATCCCAAATCCTCCATCCCATTACAGTTCCATTTTTCTCTGGTCTTGCTTACCTTCCTAAGGCACTGCAGTAATTTGCCCACTGTTATGGAAATCAGTCCCCAAATTCTCACTTTCCATTTCAAAGCCCTAATCAGAATAGACTATTGCGTTATTTCCATCTTTATTCTAAACTGCCTCTCTATTTCTCTGAGGCCCTTCTGTTATTGGTTCTCATTAGTAGCAACCAAGAGCATACAGGATGTTTTCATATATGTTGTCCCATTTAATCCTTACAATTCTCTTTAGTCCCTTTCCTCATGCCTGGCATATAATAGTCATCTAAATATTTGTTGAATTAATGAATGAACTGGGCCAGGTGCAATGTATTCTCAGCACTTTGGGAGGCCAAGGCAGGGGAGGATTGTTTGAACTCAGGCATTTGAGAACAGCCTGGGCAACATAGCTAGACCTGATGTCTACTAAGCATTTTTTAAAAGTTAGCCAGGCATGGTGGTGCACACCTATAGTGCCAGTTACTTGAGAGGCTGAGGAAGGAAGAGCACTTGAGCCTGGCGGGTCAAAGCTGTAGTGAGCTGTGATTGTGCCACTGCACTCCAGCCTGGGTGACAGAGTGAGACCGTGTCTCAAAAAAACCAAACCAAAACAAAACAAAACAAAAAATAACTCTGTGTTGCTGGAAAAGCAAAGAATTTTTTGTTTGAAGAGACATCAGGCTCTAATTTCCATTTTAATAGTTTTAACATTTGTTTTCATAAATAACAGCCCATCTATAAACTGTTAATACTAATTTTTAACTATTTATTTATAATAGTATAATTGATTCTATATGAATGACTATACTGTTAAGTATGAACTTCATACTCCTAAGTGAATTATTGTTTAAATTACAGGCAAGACTATACACTACTAGAAAGTAACAATTTAAAATTAAAAAATAAAATAGTTGGCCGGGCGCAGTGGCTCATGCCTGTAATCCCAGCACTTTGGGAGGCCGAGTCAGGTGGTTCACGAGGTCAGGAGTTCGAGACCAGCCTGGCCAAGATGGTGAGACCCCGTCTCTACTGAAAATACAAAAATTAGCTGGGCGCAGTGGCGGGCGCCTGTAATCCCAGCCACTCGGGAGGCTGAGGCAGGAGAATCGCTTGAACCTGGGAGGCGGAGGTTGCAGTGAGCCGAGATCGCGCCACTGCATTTTAGCCTGGGTGACAGAGCAAGACTCCATCTCAAAAAAAAAAAAAAAAGATAAAAGAAAATATAATTTATTCCATGGTATCACCAAAACACCCATTTAGAATTTTAACTTTGACTGTACATTGAACATAGCTTAGATGACTATTTTTATAATACTTTAATGCCTCTTCTAGGGTTGCATCAGACAGCCGTGTTTTTGCCTAGATAGTGCCATATTATTGTTTTGTGCATCTGGTTACTACTTTATATTTACAAAATGCATGCCAATCATATTATTAGTATTTCAGCAAAGCCCTACTGTGAGTTAGTTCAGCATTCCTGAAGACAAGCACAAAAAGAAGTATGCAGTTATCAAGAGGATGCTGACAGGGTTCAAGTGAAATATCGATGAACAATAATTCACTTTATTCAAAACAGAAGTTTCTCTAGATACATTTCAGCAGAACTGTCAAAACCTCTTTCCGTATCATTTGAATTTCCAGCCTTAGAAATGAACCCTAATTTTCAAAGAAATAAATGATTATTATATTGGATCTTTCAATGTTACGGCTTCTGTTACTACTTAAAACTTACACACACAAAGGTCTAAGTTTATGAAGGCAATGTTTAAATCATTATTTCACATATCATAACTCACTTGCATTCTTAGCCAGAGAAACTTTTTGAAAGTCACATTAAAGTAAAAATTAGATGATCTTTTGGCAGAGAATCAGAATCATTCAACTTAATCGATTTGGGAGGGCCGCAAATTGCCTGGAATTTGCCATCTTAAAGATGAAATTTTAGTTAATTAGCCCAAAACACTTACCTATCATTACCTATATACAGACCAGCATAGTCCAGGAACCTGATCTAACGCAAGAGATGGCCCCAGTCCATAAAGGACTCAAAGAAAGAGAGGAGCAAACACAAATGAATGAAGTGAAATTATTTGTATCAGTTAGGGATTGTATTTGGCTGCCCTGAACAAAAACCTGACTATGAAGACGTAATCCAAAACAAGTTTCTTTCTCTCATGTACACAGAACCTTACAGGTGGGCCCTAAGGCTGGTATAGAGGCCCCGTGATGCCACCTAGGATTCAGGTTCTCCCTGTGTCACAGGCTGAATTGCATCCCTCTCCTCCAAACTCATATGCTGAAGTCCTAAACCCAGCACTTCAGAAAGTGACCTATTTCAAGATAGGGCCTTTAAAGTAGTAATTAAATTCAAATGAGGCTGGTAGGGTGAGCCCCCATCCAATCTAATGGGGCAGTTGGACCCACAGAGAGACGCCAGGGGAAAGTTCACAAAAAGGAAAAGTCATCTGAGGACACAGCAAAAAGGTGGCCATTTGTGAGACAAGGAGTCAGGCCTCTGGAGAAACCAAACTCTCCCACACCTCAATCTTGGACTTCCATGAACTGTGAGTCGTTTATGCCACTCAGTCTGTGGTATTTTATTACAGCAGCCCTGACAAACCGAAACACCCTGTTGATTTGCTTTGACAGACTCCACATGTGGCCTGTTTCATGATTCAAGGTGGAGGCTCTACCTCCAGCCTCTCATCCTTATTTCAGACAAAAAGAAGCAGAAACACGCTAAGAAGGAAGGGGACAACAACACAGACATCAGAAAAACAAGACTTTCTGGTGACTTCCCAGCAGACTTTCTCATAGCTTCAGTGGCAAACCTGAGTCACAGTCTTCCACCCCACCCCCACTCCTGCCCAGCACTGTGGAAAATGAGGAGTAATGTTTCTTTTTAAAAAAATAAAAACTAGGCATATTGCCATCCCAAACAAAACTAACGCTCTGCTAACAATGAAGAAAGGACAAATAAATATTAGGTAGGCAACCAGCAATGTCCACCATACTAGTTGTTTGAAATGTGAATGATAAAGACACATGAATGCATTGGTGCAAGAAAGAAAATGAGGATTGGTGATTAGGCCAATTAGAGGAAGAAGAGCTAGGCTAGAAGCAAAGGACCCAGACCCCATAATCCTGGCTTCAGGTTCTGCTGCTTCTATTTTCTTGCAGGTTGATTTTGAGAAATACACTTCATGTTTTTCAGCTGCTGTTTACTGTCCTGGAAAATAAGGATCATAAGGCTTTTCCTGTGTCCTCTCTCAAGGTTGTTATAAAATTTCAAAGTCGATAAAAATACAAAATTAGCTGGGCAGGGTGGCACATGCCTGTAATCCCAGCTACTTGGGAGGCTGAGGCAGAAGAATCACTTGAACCGAGGAGGCAGAGGTTGCAGTGAGCCAAGATCGCGCCACTGCACTCGAGCCTGGGTGACAGAGCAGGACTCCGTCTCAAAAAAAAAAAAAAAATAGATTTCAAAGTCGAATAATGTATATAAAGTGCCTTGTATAATTGTGATGCAAGCATAAGCTGCAGGTGGAGTATATTTTAAATGTTCCCAAGTGTGCACAAGGAGCTACATTCAAGAATGTTAATTCCAGCATTATTTTTAATAGCCAAAGTTCGGTTTAAAAAAAAAAACATACAAAACCAAATGTCCATCAACAGAACAATAGATACATTTTTGTTAATTCATGTAGTGTGGCATAGCTTACAACAGTTAAAATAAGTAAAATTTGACAAAGCTAGGTGGTAGGTACTAAGGTATTTGTTATGCTACTCTGTTTTTTTTTCTGTATGATTGAAACAGTTCCTAATTTTATAAATTAGCCAAAAAGAAAAAAAAAGCTTTGGGCAGTGTTTCTCAATATTTGGTCCACAAACCACCTGCATCAAAATCACTCCAGATAAATGCAGATTGCTGGACTCCTGCTAGGCCTAGGACCGGAGAAACTCTAGTCTGTATTTCAAACAAAACTACCAGGTGATTCCTAGAGGACAATTCAGGCAGGGATTGGGAGGAGAAAAGAGTTTCGTAGAAAATGATAAAACCTGGGGCTGAGGGAAGGTCTCAGGTAGAGGCTGGGGGAGTGCTGAAACTGTCATACCCCTCAGAGGCTAGGGTGGAACACTGGAGCTGGCTCTGCTGGACAGAGACGTGGAGGGGAGTTCATTAGTGAGCAGCATCTATTAGTTAGGATTAAACTGTGAGACGTGGAGAACCCCAAATATCAGCTGTTTAAGTGGAAAAGCCTCATATTTCCCTCTCGTGTGAAAGAAGTCTGGAGAAGCCAGGTTTGCTCCATACTGCTGCTCTGCTTGCCACACCCACCTCTTGGCCTTAGATGACTGTTGAGCTTCAGTCACCATGACCCCATTGCACCCAACAGGAAGGAAGAAAGGGAGAGAAAATGGCCTATTCCCTCCCTTTAAGGAAACTTTCCAAAAGTATCACAAACTATTTCTGCTTATATCTAGAGTGTAGTCACATGGCCACTCCTAGCTGGACAGAAGATGAGGACACTTTGTGTTTTATTCCGGATGGCCAAGTGCCTACCTAAAAATGGGGGTAGAGGAGGCTTTATCACCTTTGAGAAAGAGATGGAATTAGGAGAAGGCTAGTGGCTTCTGTCACACAAGTCCAGACGGTTAAGAGCCTAGGACAGTCTTGTTGAAAAGATCTAGTAAACGGCTGTGAAGACTACAGGATCTGAGAGATGCTGGTCAGGTGATTTCTGCTATAGCATTTAAGTTAGATCCTGGCTTCTCAAGTGTAATTCATGGGCCAGCAGCATGGACATCACCTGGAAGCTGGCTAGAACTGCAAAATCAGGCTCAACCCCAGCCCTGCTAAATCAGAAGCTGGATTTTAACCAGATCCCAAGTATGGGGCTAGAAGATCTCAGAAAAGAGAAAAGTTAGAAACTGGGGAGATTGGTAGTGCAGACTAGAGGCGTGGGAGTCTTGTAGGTAAAGTGATGGTTGGGCTTCTGTGTGCCAGTTGGCTCCTTAAGGAAGTGAATGTGAGACAGGAAAATAGGGAGTTAGGGTAACCAAGGGTTAAGATATTTGTTATGCTACAAATAGCAAAAGAACAGCAGGTGCAGCCAGTTCTAGGCAAGATTAGGCAGCATACAGGCCACATCCTCACTCTTGTGATAACAAGATAGAAGTTTCCACTTTAGCCTCAGATTGACCACAGGCCAAGTCTCCACTTCAGCTTCTGATTGGCTGCAGGCCAGTTCTTCATAGGGTGTAACCAACTGGAGGCCTCTAAAGGGCACCTAGGGGTGTTACCAAATTCTTTTAGTTTAATAAAAACTCTAAAGAACATGGCAATCCTGCCGTGCTTGGTGGCTCACACCTGTAATCCCAGCACCTTGGGAGGCTGAGGTGGGCGGATCGCTTGAGGCCAGGAGTTGGAGACCAGCCTGGCCAACGTGGTGAAACTCCATCTCTACCAAGAAAAAAAAAAAACAAAACACAGAAATTAGACCTGTGTGGTGGTGCACACCTGTGATCCCAGCTACTTGAGAGGCTGAGGCAGAAGAATCACTTAAACTGGGAGGCGGATATTGCAGTGAGCTGAGATCACACCACTGCACTCCATCCTGGACGACAGAGTGAGACTCCATCTCAAGTAGAAGTACATTGTAGTTGGGGTTCTAGAGCCGCTAGCTGGAGCCTGCTCCCACTCTGTGGAGTGTGAACTTTCACTTCAATAAATCTGCATTTTCATTGTTTCTGTCTTCTCTCATTGCTTCATTCTTTTGTTGCTTTGTTTGTGCATTTTGTTCAATTCTTTGTTCAATGTGCCAAGAACCTAGACAACTCACAGTCAAGACTTTCCATCCTGTAACAAATGCAGAGGTGGCCAGAAAGCTGAGTGCTTCAACTCAGGGATGAGAGTGGAAGAAATTGCCAGAAAATAACTAGGAACAAGAGAAAGAAAAGCACTTGGAAAGAAAGCAGTCTTGAAAACAAACTTTAAAAGAGTATCAGTGAAATACAGATTCAATTACCCTGCCCTGTGGACCAGGCAGTCCTTAATCCTCACAACAACCTTGAGTGGTAGGAACTGTGATTCCCATTTCACGTAATGAAACCGAGCTTCAGAGATGATGGCTTGCCAAGATCACACACTAAATACTGACATAGCTCACTATAACATCTTGTAGAGATCTGACTAGTTTACAAAGCATGATTAAATGTATTATCTAATTTAAGCCTCACAATTACTTTGTGAAGTAAACAGAAAGTGGCTGTTATTTTAATTTTGCAAGTAAAGAATTCCAGGACTTTTGATTCTCAGTCTAGTGTTGTTTTGTTTTTCTCTCATTTTTTTTCCCTTATTTCTTGACACATTGATGATAATGAAGAATAGATGTGAGTACAGGATTCCTCAAACCTGAATTTAACTGTGTTTGTGAGAGTCCAGCTCAGGGACAGACATTCAGTAAACCCTCCAATGATAACTGATATTGTTGTTTTTCTTATAATTACAACTATTGGCTTTGTTCAATAAAGCAATATTTATAAAAGTAATTTATTAGAATGAGAAGTACAGAAACCAAAAACAGAGGGGAAATTTGAATGAAGATACGATGTCAGAAATGAGGGAAGGAACTAAATAATACTTCAGAGTCTGAACTTTGGAGTTAGACAAGTTGAGTTCACATGCCAGCCCTGCTGCTTATCAGAATGGGGAGTTTGGGCAAAGTGGCTAACAGCCCATCACCTCCACTTCCTCATCTTCAAGGCTGCTACTTCATGAGATATTATTATGAAGATTGAAAGAGATAAAGTACATAAGATGCTAGCCCAATGCTCAGAATAAATATTTAATAATTATAGCTATTATTAAATCCTGGTTATGGATGGAAGAGTGGTAAAAGTCCAAGCCACAGCAGGTTCGAGAATAAAATAACCTACATTGACTGCTTTGAGTGTTTATCAGTTTGTAGACTTCATTTATATCAACTTTAAAAAGGATAATCTCCCTTCCTCAGGCCTACCATTTTTACACTCTGATTATAATTAACTTGCCTTTTAATGACACTGCATTCATGACTGATGTTTCCAAGTTGTAGGTTTTTTAATTCCTGTATTTCTCATAAATGTATTTGGTAACTGAATCTAGCAAATGAGTACAAAACAAAGAGTCATAGCCCTTTACCTTTAATGTCTATGAAGTGAAAGAGATCAAAGGGGAAACTCTGAACTTACTGTCTTATTTATGAGAAGCTTTGGCACAATTTATGAAGGCGACAGATGTTCTGCTTCCTAGAACCTTTTTGTTCTATAATCTATATTTTCCTTTAGTGTATTGATTTCTTGTTACAGAGCAGGAATGGCTATTAAATATCTTTATTTGGGAGCTTGGGGATACCAGCACGTGAGAGGAAAAATGCATCAGCAGCTAAAGGACAGTTGCTGGGGTGGGTGCAGGAGGGCCCAAGAGAAGGTAATCTGTGTCTGGGAAATTATTTACAATTTGAAAGGCACAGAGACTTGCCAGAGGAAGAAAAGAGGGAGCAAATGAGAAAAGCATCCAATCACGCTGAGCCCTTTGATGGATGAGGAAGATACTTTAAAAGATGAGAAAGCACTTTCCCTATCAGCCAGATGGCTCATCTAATCTCTCTTTGTAGCTAGCAGCAGAGGGGAAAGATCCAGTGTACAAAATTATGGAATATCTGTTGGGAATAAGCTAACGCAAACCAATCACAAATCGAAGTGTTTTTCCTTTCTGTTTTGATGAGGAGACACTGATTTCTCTTTGGGGGTGGGATTGGATTTTGACTACCAAACTGTAGCTGGAAATTGAGTTGATTGATTATGAACAATGTCCCAAACACTGTTTCTCTCAGCAATGCAAATAACATTTCTGTGGTGTATTTATAGTTTCAAAGCATCCTCATCTGCATTCTCTGATTTTATCTTATAAATAGCCCTGTGAAGTAGGTGTCATTATCCTCATTTTATACTTGAGATAAGTGAGGCTTACAGAAATTAATTAACAACAGTCTCCAAACTTGGGTCTGTTTTACTATACTAGCTTTCTTTGGGTCTTCCAACAAATGGCAATCTATGGCCACAGTTCCCACAAAGAGCTTTCTTTTTTTCTTTTTTCTTTTTTTTTTTTTTGGTTGGGGGAGGGGCGGGGGGCATCTCTGCCAAGCATCTCCTAGATTTCCATAATGTTTTTCCCTCCAAGCCAATTCCATGATCCTTTGCCTCTCTCAAAGGCCTGAAGAGCCCATCTGAGGTTGCCTGGAGTGAGAGTGAGTGCTAGGAGTGGAAAAGGGTAGCACAGTCCTATGAGCCACTAAGCTACTGCTTCCCTTGGCTTCGGGGGACCCTGTGTCCTGGTGACATCACTGTCCCCTTGCAGTGCCCTCTCTTGTATCCCCTTACAACCCCTGGGCTGCCTTCCAGCCATCCTAAGTACCCCATCCCTTCAAAGTCTGTTTACTTCCATCCCCCTCAGGACATCTCAGCCAGGAAAGCAATCACTTTTTGTACATTACTATCCCCTTAAGATAATTTCTAGCTTAGAGAACAAACAGCCAGGGAAGACAATGTCTTCCTTGGCCACACTGGACATGCTCCATGGGCAGAAAGCCTCCAGGCTTGAAGCTACTTCTCCACTTCCTCCCCTCCCGATAACTTCCTGGCCTGGTGGAACCTCTTTCATAGTCGGTGGTCAATAAGCTTAAAATTGTGCCTACACCCACAGGACAGGGAGTCTTGCATCAGCTTGGCAGTGCAGAGTAATGCCAGCCATAGTTACAGAGACCAGAATAGTTATTAGTTAGAATATAGATGTGCCTGTATTTGAACTTTGGTATCACCACTTGCTAACTGTGGTACGTTCTCTGTGACTCAGTGTATGCATCTTTCAAGTGGGGTAATAATATTACATATAGAGTTATAATGAGGATTAAAAGTGTTATATATGTAAAGTCCTTGGAACTGTTCCTGGCATAAAAAAAGCTCCATAAGGATTAGATCAATTAAATTGTTTAAATTCTACTTTTTGAAGTGCCTACTCTATCCTAGATTCTTTACATCTGAAATTCAGATGACAGCTGGAGTTATCCTGACCCCTCAGATGGAGATAAGTGGTTTAGACCTCCTTTTCTATGGATTATGGTAAACCAAATAATCTTCCCAAGACTTCTTTGAATTCCAAAGGGTTCCTTATATTTCTTGATTAGCTCAGGCTCCCAACACCAGCTTCTTCAGAATTATTCTCATAAGGGATTGTTTTGTTCTAGTCCACATTGCATCTCACAGATGTTTAACTCAAATTAATACTCACACGAAACTTATCGAGGCATTCACATATGTAGTGACACTTACTAAAGTTTGGAAAAAGGGAGGTTTTACATTACAAGAAACCCCGTCAATTTTATTTTATTTATTTATGTATATTTTTTGAGATGGAGTTTCGCTCTTGTTGCTCAGGCTGGAATGCAATGGTGAGATCTCGGCTCATCACAACCTCTGCCTCCTGGAACCCAATCAATTTTAAATTCAGTATCAGTCATCTCTATTCTTTAAGGCCTTGGACCGGGTCCACATTTTAAGATCTGGCCTCCTTTTGAATTCCTTAATCTTTCTCTCTCTTCCTTTTTCCTAGTGTCTCAGTCCATTCAGGCTGCCATACCAAAATATCTTATGCTGAGTAATTTATAAACAATAGAGATTTATTGCTCACAGTTCTGGAGGCTGAGAAGTCCAAGATCATGGCACCAGCATGGTCATGTTCAGATGAGGGCCCACTTTCTGGTTCATAGATGGTACCTTCTCACTGTATCCTAACATGGGGGAAGGGACAAATAAGCTCCCTTAGTCCTTTTTATAAGGGCACTAATCCCATTCATAAGGGCTCTCTCCCCATGACCTAAACACTTCCCAAAGACCACATGTCTTAATACTATTGCATTGGAGATTAAGTTGAAACATGTTAATTTTGGGGAAACACATGCATTCAGACCATAGCCCCTACTGTCTTTCCTCCTTACGCCTTCACTGCAGATTGCCCCAGACTCCAAATTCTTGTTCCATAATGCAGAAAAATCCATTAAGTTCTCTCTAACCAGCTGTTGAAAAATCTGGCCAGCTGGGTGCAGTGGCTTAAACCTGTAATCCCAACACTTTGGGAGGCTGAGGTGGGAGGATCATTTGAGGTCAGGAGGTCGAGACCAGCCTGAGCAATGTATTGAGACCCTGTCTCTACAAAAATTAAAAGATTAGGTGCAGTGGCATGCACCTGTGGTCCCAGCTACTCAGGAGGCTGAGACAGCAGGATTACTTGAGCCCAGGTGGTTGAGGTTGCAGTGAGTCAGGATTGCAACATTGAGCAACAGCCTGGGCAACAGAGCAAGACCTTGTCTCCAAAAAAGAAAAAAAAAAGAAAAAAGAAAAACCTGGCTAAACTTTTAAAGACCACTACTTCTGTCACTCAAAAACCTTGCTAAAGATTAAAAAATTATCCTTTTTAAGGACTTCATTAAATTATTGGCCAGAAATTAAACTCATTCTCATTTGTGTCTGTTTGTAGATGGAAAAGAGAAGAGGATTTTTTTTTTCTTGGAGATAGAGTCTTGCTCTGTTGCCCAGGCTGGAGTGAAGTGGCGCATGATCTTGGCTCACTGCAACCTCCACCTCCTGGGTTCAAGCGAGCCTCATGCCTCAGCCTCCTGAGTGGCTGGGCTTATAGGTGTGAGCTACTATGCCAGGCTAATTTTTGTATTTTTAGTAGAAACGGGGTTTCACCATGTAGGCCAAGTTGGTCTTGAACTCCTGACCTCAAATAATCCACCCACCTCCACCTCCCAAAGTGTTGGGATTACAGGCATGAGCCACTGCACTCGGCCAAGGGTGGTTATTAAACACACATTATCTCAATTAGTTCTCACAGCAATACTGTGAGGTAGGTCTGATTCCCCCCAGTTTTATAACTGGGAAAACAGAACTAGAGAAATTAAAGAATACACTCAAAGTCATCTAGTTGGGAAGGGGTGAACACAGTCAAGACCATGGGACCACGTCAGTCTGATGCCAAATCCCTTGCTGTTTTCATTACACCACACTGCCTCATATGTTATGGTTGGCCTTATGAATCTGAAGTATCCCAAGGTGATGACAGAGATTAGAGGAGACAAATGCAACTCCTCCCTGAGGGAGCCGATTGCATCTTGGACAACCCCAAGCTGTTTCTCCTGGCTGCCATCTTAATGTAGATGTCTTCATACACCATGCCCAGACCTGAGCCCAGCCTTCCAGGTGGGATCTGACCAGAACACAGGAGAGCAAAACCACCCACTATATTCTTTACTCTGGATTTCTAGTTATGAAATCTGAGGTGCCTTTGGCTCCTTGAACCCAAATTGCATTGCTGATTCTTTCCTGGTTTTCAGCCAGTGGAAACCCCTAAAACAAAGGTCCCCCTTAAGTTCTGGCATCAATCCCAGGGTGGATCCTTGCTTCACCACTTCTTATGAGAATTTAGGCAACTCAGCTCTCTTATTTAATCAAGGGTATCGTTGATTGCACTAAAAGAGACAACAATACTATTTATCTCATAAAATTGTTAGAAGAATTAAATGAATTAATGCATGCATGATGCTAACCCAGTATCTGGAACATTGTAAAGTTCAACAAACATTAGATGTAATAGTAATACTTACAAATGCCCATCTCTTCTCCCACTTCCAGACAAATTTGATCTCTCCACTTCCCCATCTTCCCCCACTCCCAACACATACACACACAAACCCATTACTGAAACACACTCTCCTAAAGCAGAAAATCTGGCTTCAGGAACCCTGGATTCAGTTTTTTTTTTTTGTTTTTGTTTGTTTGTTTGTTTGTTTGTTTGTTTTGAGACAGAATCTTGCTCTGTCACCCAAGCTGGAATGCGGTGGTGCAATCTCGGCTCACTGCAACCTCCACTTCCTGGGTTCAAGTGATTCTCCTGCCTCAGCCTCCCAAGTAGCTGGGACTACAGGCATGTGCCATCACGCCTGGCTAATTTTTTTGTATTTTTAGTAGAGACGGGGTTTCACCATGTTAGCCAGGCTGGTCTCGAACTCCTGACCTCAGGCAATCCGCCTGCCTCAGTCTCCCAAAGTGCTGGGATTACAGGCATGAGCCACCATGCCTGGCTGGATTCAGTTCTATCACATGCTAGCTGCATGACCTTAAGAAAGATGCTCAACTTCTCTAAGCTGCAGTTTCTTCCTCTGTAAAATGGAAACCATAATTGTGTATTGACTTAACTCACAGCATCATCATGAGGATTACATAAGGTAGAAATATCAGGAAGCTCCATATTTATTGCTACACTATTTCCATTGTCCTTGTAATGATGTTGGTAGTTTTTTAAAAAACTAATTACAGGTCTTTATACTAATCTCTATTAAAATGTATAGACTTATTTATGATTTATCAGATTAACATTGCTGCTCTATGTTCAGCCTTTGTATTTTTTTCTCGTGTGATACATTTATCTGTGAGTTTTTAAAAACTCTATTCATATTAAAATGACAGCATAGGACCCCTATCCCTGCTAGTCACAAATTTTATTCATTAACAATAAATCCACAACAACTGGCTACATTATACACTGTTCTGGGGGCAATGGCAGAGTCAAAGAAATAAAATTTGGGGTGCGTGCCCTCGAGTCTGTTAGTCCTTTGGGGAAATGACCTACATTCTTAACCTTAAATGTTAATATCTTTTTTTTTTTTTTTTTAGAAGGAGTCTCCCTGTGTTGCCCAGGCTGGGGTGCAGTGGCATGATCTCAGCTCACTGCAACCTCCGCCTCCTGGGTTCAAGCGATTCTTCTGCCTCAGCCTCCTGAGTAGCTGGGATTACAGGCATGTGCCACCACGCCCGGCTAATTTTTATATTTTTAGTAGAGATGGGGTTTCACCATGTTGGCCAGGCTGGTTTCTAACTCCTGACCTCAGGTGATCTGCCCGCCTCGGCCCCCCAAAGTGTTAGGACTACAGGCCTGAGCCACCGCGCCCTGCCCAAATGTTAGTATCTTGAAATAGTTATGTGTCATGCCAAAGAAATCTAGAAGACCTCAAACTCTCCAATCACAGAACAAACTTGTAACTTCGATGGCAGTTATCCTTAACAAGATTCCCTGCGGGCCCTCTCTGAAACGGAGGAGACGTGACATTATAGAACTGCAAAATCTTAGGATTCATCACCTAACTTTAATGCTGAAGGGTTTGGAGATCATTCGGACTAACCCTCATGTTTTACAGTTGAAAATAATGATACTGGAGAAGGACTTATCCCAAATCACCCGTCGGTAGCAGAGCCTGGACAAACCGATGTCTCCTCCCTTCACTCGTTTGGGGTTGCTGCTGGGCTGCAGGGACCCGAAGTAAGTAGAGAGGGGTACAGGGCACTGGAAGAAGAGGTATTTTGCAGGAGTCTGTTTTTTCCTTCCCCCAAATCGGTGGGATGTCAGCGAAGGATGGGTCTCTGGAGCAGAGGAGCTAACAAGGTCTTCTGAAAACCATCACTGAGGGTGCTGTGGTTGGGAACTCGAAACCTTGCCAGTTAAAAGCGTTTCTGCGAATGTGGTTTCTGAGGGCGAGGAAGCCCTCCCCCGCCCCAGCGCCGGCCCCGCCCGCCGGGTGCCCGACAGTAACCCCGAGGCGTGCGGCAGCCCCAGCTGTCTTCAACGTAGACATCTGGAAGACAAAAACCAGAAAATGTGCGCCTTCTCATTTGAAACCTGGTCTTTAGGTCCGGCCCCTCCCCAGCAGGAATGGGAACATTTAGTTTGCGCCCACGTGGCTCTTCCGCGGGCGTGTGCTCCACTCGGAAGCCCGGAGCTCTGTCCGGAATAGGCCAGACAGAGCTCCCTTCCCATCTGCCTTTTGCAGGAAGAAGGAATGCGGGGCAATCGGCACAGCTGAACAGAGGCCAGCTGTGGGAAAAGGGAGAGCGTGACAACGGATGGGGGGAGGAAGGAACGAGGGGTAATGGGGCGTCAGGGCCAGGGTGGCAGCTCAGAGGGCCCAATGTCGCTCCGCCAGACCCAGAAATTAGGGCACGTCTGCAAAGCTCACACCCTCCATCTGACAGCCGAACCGAAACCATCACAAGCTAAAAGCTCCGGACTCCCAGCCGCGGCAGGCAGCGGGCGGCGCGCAAGCGTGCGGGGTCCCGAGTCTGACCTCGAGTTACCCCGCGCGGCGAGTCGCGGCGAAGTAGGTGAAAGGTAACTAGCAGACGCTGCCCTGGGCGAAGGCCGCGGCGCGCGTGCGCGGGGCTGGGCCTTGGGTTCCGTTCTCCCCCAAGTTTCTCCAAGTCTGCACTTCGCCAAACTATGGGTGTGTCATGGGCCAGTGCATGAAGCGATGGAGTGGGGACATCGAGCCAATTTGGAAAATTCCTACCACCCACTCTCTGGAGAAATGAGGTCCAGGCGCGGTGCAGGGGAGAGAACCACTTACCGAACGCCGTGTGTGTGCGCGGCGGGCATGGTGCTGGGCGCCCTTCTTTTAATTCTCACAACCCTTTGAAAGACCTCAAAATGACCTCTCATGGAAGAGGAAACTGAGGCCCTGTGAGTTCATTTAATTTGCCCACGGTCATCCAATCAGTTAAGGGCAATTTCCATGAAGGGTCCGTGCTTCAAAGTGGGTTTTTGGCCCTAAAACACACAAACGACACCTGTAGCACATTTGGCAAGGCACCCTCATAGGCATTACTCATTCCATCCTTACCAAAAACCTATGAGGTAGTAGGTGCTGTGACTGTTTTCTTTTTGCAGATGGAGAAACTGAGA
The DNA here is from genome assembly GCF_028885625.2 of Pongo pygmaeus. Classification (NCBI taxonomy): domain Eukaryota; kingdom Metazoa; phylum Chordata; class Mammalia; order Primates; family Hominidae; genus Pongo; species Pongo pygmaeus. The sequence continues at coordinate 95,389,359 of NC_072386.2, forward strand.
CTCAAGGAAGTTGTTCTAGAATCCCACAGAGAATATCAGAGCTGAGATTTTCTGTCCTACTTTAGAGAGATAAAAAGCTGAAAGCTCAAAGTCACGTTCTCCCACGGCCAATCTGAAGACCTATGAGAGCTTCATGCTCTACGGGATGAGTGGCCCAGGCCATGCTAAAGACAAAGAAGTTCTCATTATTGGAGGTCTCCTTTGCGGGTTTCCATTACAAAATTACAAAGTCATCAACCCTTCTAGAAGACAGTTGGGTTGTTCACTTATTAAGGGCAGGGACAGAGTGCACTGCTCACTGTTGTTGAATTTGGTGTTCATTCGGTGAGCTTATAGCTGAATGAACTCATTTTCAATCCCAGATTATTCAAGGGGGAAGCTGCCTTTGTGTCAGGCAATGGGTGAAGTAGCTTGTTTGTGACTTTTCCCAGAGGAGGGTTCTTGCATTCACGCAGCAAACATACTTATTATGCACTCTGCGGTGTTTATATAGCTGGAAAACAGATGGGAACTTCAAAGGACAGGAATGCTTTGCTTCTCTTGAAAATTCTGCTCTGAGTATTTGTCTTAGTCTTCTCGCGCTGGGTACTTAAACAACAGACATTTATTTCTCATAATTCTGGATGCTGGAAGTCCAAAATCAAGGTGCAGGCTGATTTGATTCCTGTTGAGGCCCCACTTTCTGGCTTGCAAACAGCCATCTTATCACTGTATGCTCTTATAACAGAGACTTCTCTCTGGAGTCTCTTCTTATAAGGCATGAATCCCATCGTGGGGGCACCAACCTTATGACCTCATCTAAACCAAATTACCTCCCAAAGGACCCACCTCCTAATCATCATACTGGAGGTTAGGCCTTCAACCTATGAACTGGGTGGAAGGGAGCACAAAAATTCACTCATAACAATCCTAGATGTCTGGATGTTTGCCCATCTCCATGCATGGTAGAAGCCATGTAATCCCCCTACCCTGTCAGGGTTTCCTGTGACACAAGAAGTAGATCACCCAGGGAGGGGCACCGGAACCCAGTTACAACTCCTCCCACCCCACCAACCCCTTGGTGCCTCAGCTGCTCTTCAGAATCACAAAGGCCAGAAAACAGAAGCAGCTCTCCTCCTCTCCTAGGAGGCCTTGGAAACAGAGGGAGATGCAAATGGAAATTCCCCAAAAGGGAAATGCAAGGGAAGCAGAAAAAGCTGCAGTAAAGTGGGTCTGCCCCCGCTACCCTCATTTCTTTCCAAGAATCCCCTCCCTTGAGTGTGCCGTCAGAGAATTGGAATGTCACTGCCCTGTCCCCCAAGACTGTGTTGCTGCTCAGGCTGATAAAGACAAAGGCTGCAATTGGACTCGCTTTGCCCGAATGTAACCCTGCCTTGAAGCCTTCTGAGGTGACCAGGGGAGATCATGTGCTGCCTGATGCTGTCAAGATGCCTGTGTGAGCTGCCTGCCTGCTGGTGTTGGCAGGAAGAAGGCTGCTCGGGAACTTACATCAGCACCCTGTGGAGGGTTGAGAGCTTTGGCCATGCCGGGCCCTGTGCTGACACTTGTAGTTGAATTCCCTCCCATATGATCCTCCACAGCCCTATGCAGTAAGTGTGTGACCCCCGTTTTGCAGAGTATGAAACTGAGGCTCTGAGGAGGTAAGCGATTTCCCCACATCACCCAACCAGTAAAACGCATGGCTGAGACTCAGCTCCCTTCACTGCTCTAGGCATTTAAACCCAACACCCCAATAGGACAGGCTCTTGCAGCTGGCTGGGAAAATTGTCCCTAGGTTTCTTCCCTTCTTCCCTAATTATCCCAGAGAAATTTCAATAAAAATGTAGAACAAGGAAAATTCCAGGCATTACACACCATTAAATAATGAGTGATTTTATAGAGGAATAAATGAATGAAGGCAGAGAATGAGGGTTGATAAAGTGCCTGGAATTGTGCCTGACACATAGTAAACACTCAATCAATATTTCCCAAATGGTTGAATAAAGGAATAAGAATATCAAAGTATATGGAAGGGAAGAATTTCAGTGTGAGGTGCAAATATTTTAGGATAGCCATTTCCCTACCTTAAGCTCACAGATAAAGTTTATGATCCTGTTGAAATTTGAAGTTTTTTTTTTTTTTTTTTTTTTTTTTTTGACAGAGTCTCGCTCTGTTGCCCAGGCTGGAGGGCAGTGGCACAATCTTGGCTCACTGCAACCTCCGCCTCCCAGGTTTAAGCAATTCTCCTGCCTCAGCCTCCTGAGTAGTTGAGATTACAGGCGTGCGCCAATACACCCAGATAATTTTTGTATTTTTTTAGTAGAGATGGGGTTTCACCATGTTGGTCAGGCAGGTCTTGAACTCCTGACCTCGTGATCTGCCCGCCTCAGCCTCCCAAGGTGCTGGGATCACAGGTGTGAGCCACTGCGCCCAGCCTGAAGTTCTTATTTTTTAATTATTGGTGAGAGATTTACTGACCCTAGTAGGTTATCAATAAATATACAGAAAGTGGATGCAGCAAAGCCCTGGTCCATCTGGTCCATGTCCCCTCCCTGTTGAGTTGCTTCTCTGGGTGTCTCGTATGTGATTTGTGCTGCTGGCTTTTATCATTAGGAAAGGCTTTCATTCCATTCAAAAAGAGCTACTACTCTTTATCTCTTTATGAAGCACTAAGTAGGTTAGTACATAAGATATGGTCCTTGCTCCCTAGGTAAGGAAAACGTAAGGTCCAACGTTTGAGTCCCTGCTCTTCCTAAGGTGTATGTTTCAACACATCACTTAATCTTAGCAATCCTCATTTTCCCCATATATAAAATGAGTGTGCCGGGCGCAGTGGCTCATGCCTGTAATCCCAGCACTTTGGGAGGCCAAGGCGGGTGGATCACCTGAGGTCAGGAGTTTGAGAACAGCCTGGCCAATATGGTGAAACCCCATCTTTACTAAAAATATAAAAATTAGGGCTGGGCGCAGTGGCTCAGGCCTGTAATCCCAGCACTTTGGGAGGCCGAGGCAGGCGGATCACAAGGTCAGGGGTTCGAGACCAGCCTGGCCAATGTCGTGAAACCCCGTCTCTACTAAAAATACAAAAAATTAGCCAGGTGTGGTGGCACGCGCCTGTAGTCCCAGCTACTCAAGAGGCTGAGGCAGGAGAATCACTTGAACCCGGGAGGCGGAGGTTGCAGTGAGCTGAGATCACACCAGCCTGGGCAACAGAGTGAGACTCCATCTCAAAAAAAAACAACAACATATATATATGTGTGTGTATATATATATGTGTGTGTATATATATGTATATATGTGTATATATGTATATATATGTGTGTATATATGTGTATATGTGTGTGTGTGTATATATATAGCTGGGCATGGTAGTGGGCACCTGTAATCCTAGCTACTTGGGAGGCTGAGGCAGGAGAATCGCTTGAACCCAGGAGGTGGAGGTGGCAGTGAGCCGAGATTGTGCCATTGCACTCCTGCCTGGGCGACAAGAGTGAGACTCAGTCCCCCTACCACAAAAAATAAATAAATAAATAAAATGAGTGCATATATAAAATGAGTACTTTAAGGATAGCAAGGGAATTTAATAACATGTGATATGTAAAAAAAGGTGAAGGTGGGAGAAAGGGGTTGATAAGTACCAAATGCTATTAATTTAATTTAATTTGAAGAGAATATGGGGAGTGTTTTCTCATTAGTCATGAAGCCTAGCTTCTCCAGGAAAAGGGAATGGAGAGCTATACATTTGAGATGTAAGAGGGATTCTGGGCTAGGGGGTTTCCAGGCAGCACCAAGCATGGGAGAGCAGCAAGTTTTACTGCCTGGGAGTAGTGTAGAAACTCAGCAAATATGTCTTGGGCCTTGCATCTGAGCTTTGGGCCTGTCTGCCTCTTCCCTTCTGAGATATGAATGTGTCCCTTGACTACAGTGGCTGCAGGAGGAAGGAGCATCCCAGAACAGCTTAATTCAGTGAGAAATCTACTGTCTCACTGTGCCTCTGTCTTGCTTGGGTCAAGTCTGAATTCCCAGCAGCCAGAATTTATTGAGCCTTCATTAGATGTTACCCCCTTAACATTCAGAGTGGGCCTCAAACAAATATAGAATTTGTAAGGATAGAATGATGTAAGGGTTTAAGAGTGCAGAGATCAGTACAAAAAGAATAGAAAGAATGAAAAAGACCTAGTATTTGATAGCACAACAGTGACTATAGTCAAAATAATTGAACTTTTTTTTTTTTTTGAGGAGTCTCACTCTGTCACCCAGGCTGGAGTGCAGTGGCACGATCTCAGCTCACTGCAACCTCTGCCTCTTAGGTTCAAGTGATTCTTCTGCCTCAGTCTCCCAAGTAGCTGGGATTAAAGGCGCGTGCCACTACACCCTGCTAATTTTTTTTTTTTTGTATTTTTAGTAGAGACGGGGTTTCACCATATTGGCCAGGCTGATCTCGAACTCCTGACCTCATGATCTGCCTTCCTCAGCCTCCCAAAGTGCTGGGATTACAGGTGTGAGCCGCTGTGCCTGGCCCTTTTTTTTTTTTTTTTTTTTGAGACCGAGTCACTCTGTCACCCAGGCTGGAGTGCAGTGACACAATCTCGGCTCACTGCAACATCTACCTCCAGGTTCAAGTGATTCTCCTGCCTCAGCCTCCTGACTGGCTGGGACTACAGACGCCTGCCACTATTCCCAGCTAATTTTTCGTATTTTTAGTAGAGATGGGGTTTCACCATGTTGGCCAGGTTGTTTTCAAACTCCTGACCTCAGGTGATCCACCAGCCTCAGCCTCCCAAAGTGCTGGGATCACAGGCGTGAACCACCATGCCTGGCCTTTAATTGTACATTTTAAAATAACTAAGATAGTATAATTGGATTATTTGTAAGACAAATAATAAATGCTTGAGGAAATGGATACCCCATTTTCCATTATGTGGTAATTATGCATTGCATGTCTGTAGCAAAATATCTCACGTATCCCATAAATATATACACTTACTATGTACCCACAGAAATTCAAAATTAAAAAAAAAAAAAGTATAGAGGAACCTTGCATGCTGGGGAAGGAGAAATTCCCCCCAAAAGATGGCTTTTGGCTGAAATGCCAAGGATGGAGCCTATTTTGCCCAGGACAGAAGAAAACAAATGTGGGTTTATGCCTTTTAGCAAAAACAAAACAAACAAACAAACAAAAAAACTGAGTAGAATTCCACTTTGGCCATACCAAATATTTTCCTTGTTTTACCCAGAGACTTACAAGAGCTAGAATAAAAGAAAACCCTAGGGGATGCCTCTTGGTTATGCTGGAAGGAAAGTGAGCAACTAAACCCTTGCTGCCTTCGGTTTGACTCACTGACCGGCTCTGTGGCCTTGGCTTGTCACCTGCCTCTATGCCTCTTTCTTTGTCTATAAAATAAAGATTCTCATACCTTACAACATTGGTGTGGGGATCAGATAAGATGACAAAGGTAAAGTAGCCACCAAGATGCCAGGGACATGAAAAATTCTAGAAAAATGGCAGCTTCTTTTTCTTTCCCCCATACTGAGTAAATGCCAGATCAGGGGTCAGAGCTCAATAAGGCTGAGCTCATTCATTTGCATTTAGCCACACAGCTTCTTTTAAAATTATAGGCCCAAGAAAGGCTTCAGAGTCTCCTGCTAGACTCAGAATGTCTGCTTTCTTCCATCTTATCCACAGAAAAACTGATGCAAGTGTTGGCTCCTTGGGAAAAAACCAACTCTATTAATTAAGCATAACCCCATTCTGTCTGAAGACTGTAATTACCCTTCCGTGTAGATGTCTTGCCTTGAGATTCTGCGTGTTCTCTGGGGTAACCTGTCAGAGCTGGCTTCCTTAGGGTGGAGATGCGGAAGGGCTGGGATCTTAAAACCTGTCCACAGAGAACGAGCTCTAGTCCCCCTGGAAAGTTGTTGAAAACAATTAGTGTGAGCCCCATTTCTTCCTTGAGCTTGGTGACAATTCCAAGGACAACCACACAGAGGAAAGCTAAGCCTCTAAGGCATTTCTCGAATAATCCAAAATGCTGAGGTCTCAAGGAAACACCCAAGTCTAACCCATACTACTCTTTTTCCCTCTTCACACTTGAATTCATTGTAGTGAGTCTACAGAAAATTTTAATTCCCTAAGGGTTTTTGTTTTTTACAGAGTTAATTGTCATTGGGAAAAAGTGTCAGGGCTATTTAAAAAAACAGTAAGTTTGACTCCACGCTCAACACATCTCAGTGATTTAATGTGCCTTTGGGGGAATCAGGAGGCAGTCATTGCAAGAGTTTAGAAGGGGAGCCAAGGGACGGGGACCTGAGCCCTGTTTCTACCTCTATCGAGATGGGCAGGCTGGGTACAGTGGCTCATGCCTGTAATCCCAGCACTTTGGGAGGCCGAAGCAGGTGGATCCGCTGACGTCAAGAGTTCGAGACCAGCCTGGCCAACATGGCGAAACCCCGTATCTACTAAAAATACAAAAAAAAATGAGCCAGGCCTGGTGGCATGCACCTGTAGTCCTAGCTACTTGGGAGGCTGAGGCAGGAGACTCACTTGAACCCGGGAGGCAGAGGCTGCAGGGAGCTGAGATCGTGCCACTCCACTCCAGCCTGGGTGACAGAGTGAATCTCCATCTTAAAAAAAAAGAGAGAGATGGACAGCTTTTGCTCAATCATTTTCCTTCTCTCAGCCTCAGTTTCACAACTACAGACTCAGAGGTTTAGTTATTCAATCTTTAGATTCCCCTTTAATTATCAGTCATCTCTAGTTTGGATTTGTAGTTATGCTAACTGCCTCCAAAGAAGAGAGAGTTTTGAAACTAGTAGCTGATATTTCAGAAGCTTCAAACAACAAACACGGACATATATTAAAATTCAAGCACAAACAGCCACACACAATTGTAATCCAGGAACAAAGTCTAATTCAGTAAAATATGTACTTGAGAACAGTATGAGTATTATTTCATTCTTTGCCAACAGTTAAACTAAATTAAGTTAGATTTAAACTGTTTTTTGTTTTTTTTTTTTTGAGACAAAGTCTCACTTGGTTGCTTAGGCTGGAGCGCAGTGGTGGGATCATGGTTCACCGCAGCTTCGACTTCACTCAGGCGATCTTTCCACCTCAACTTCCCGAGCAAGTAGCTGGGATTATAGGCGTGCACCACCATGCCTGGCTAATTTTTGCATTTTTTTTTAGAGACGGGGTTTCACTGGGTTTCCAGGCAGGTCTCAAACTCCTAGGCTCAAGAGATCTGCCCACCTTGGCCTTCCAAAGCGTAATAGGATTACAGGCATGAGCCACCACGCCCAGCCCAAATTTAACCTTTTTTTTTTTATTTGATTTATTCTGCTATGTCTTGAGTATGTTTTTTAAAGGAAGCGCACACATTTGTTTCAGATAATATTGTGCCAACTTTTATTAATTAGGAGAAACAACAAATTTGTCTGTTTACCTTTCAGCACATGTATGTATTTAGATAAGGAATGAGGACCTTTGAAGTCAATAGCTAGGGAGAACAATGAGTACATTTATGAATGAACTTTTTTTTATATGAATAAAACTAGGAAATGGTTGCCTTGGTGTAGTGGACACTGTTGGGTGCCCTGTCTGGATTTACTGCAGTCCAAGCACCCGTCTGTCCCCTAGCTGCTTTGAGTGGTCACTGCTCATGGCTCACAATGGCTCACTTTTCCAGAAATTGCCCTCTGTCGAATGGAAACTGACTCTTCTAGAGGTTATATTCTCCACACCTCAGCTTGCAGCAAAAACTGACTGATATGGAGTTAAAATATCTGGCATCTCATCTCAGGGTAGAACAAACTCTGCATGTGATTTAGGCTCCAGAAACCCTTTGGGTCAGGCCAACACTGGGCTTTATCTGAATCACTATCTTTGCTTGACTCCTGGACCTTCCCTGTCCTGCTGCCCTCAGTCTCTTAAAGGTTTCTTTGGTGAATGATCTGTCAACAGATATACCCAAATCCCTGTCTCAGGCTCTGCTTCTAGACCTAAGATCAAACTTGACCTCACTCAAGAATGGTCTGTTATTATTATTATTACTATTATTTTTGAGACGGAGTCTTGCTCTGTTGCCCAGGCTGGAGTACAGTGGGGCGATCTCGACTCACTGCAACCTCTACCTCCTGGGTTCAAGTGATTCTCCTGTCTCAGCCTCCCGAGAAGCTGGGACTACAGTCGCACTCCCCCACACCCGGCTAATTTTTGTATTTTTAGTACAGATGGGGTTTCACCATATTGGTCAGACGGGTCTCGAACTCCTGACCGCAGGTGATCCACCCGCCTCAGCCTTCCAAAGTGCTGAGATTATAGGTGTGAGTCACCACGCCCAGCCTAGAATGGTCTGTTATTATAAGTAGCCAGTAATGAAAACTACATTTGCATTTCTTTATTCATTTATTTATTCAATCAATATTTATTGAATTGCAAACTGTGAATTTCAATACAGTAGGTGTTGAAATACCTACTGTTTCAGAGACTTGGAGAAACTTGCAATGGAAAAGACAGACATTGCCTCTGCAATAAACAATAATAAATGCTGTTTATTTTATAATGGGAAGACACATAATGATAAATAAAAATAATAATATTGAACAAAAATGAATAAGGCATTTAGGATTAATATACCTCCCCCCACAAGAGGAGTCTTGCTCTGACGCCCAGGCCGGAGTTCAGTGGCACAATCTCGGCTCACTGCAACATCCACCCCCTGGGTTCAAGCAATTCTCCTGCCTCAGCCTCCTGGATAGCTGGGATTACAGGCACCCACCACCACGCCTGGCTAATTTTTGTATTTTTGGTAGAGATGAGGGTTTCGCCATGTTGGCCAGGCTGGTCTCAAACTCCTGACCTCGAGATCCACGTGCTTCGGCCTCCCAAAGTGCTGGGATTACAGTCATGAGCCACTATGCCGGGCCTAGGATTAATTTTTTTAAACTGTGTTCCTGGATCATGTGCCATGATTATGAAATAAACTTTTAAAATTTGAGTATTATTTTTCTAGATAAGCTTTTGGCCCAGTGATTCTATACGAAGGAATTTACCGTATAGATGTACCCATACCAGTGCATAAAGACATATCTACAAGGCTGGTTTGTTTGTTTTGTTTGTTTGTTTGTTTTTTGAGACGGAGTCTTGTTCTGTCACCCAGGCTGGAGTGCAGTGGCACGATCTTGGCTCACTACAACCTCTGCCTTCCGGGTTCAACTGATTCTCCTGTCTCAGCCTCCCAAGTAGCTGGGATTACAGGCATTCACCACCGTGTCTGGCTAATTTTTGTATTTTTAGTAGAGATGGGGTTTCACCGTCTTGGCCAGGCTGGTCTTGAACTCCTGACCTCAGGTGATCTACCCACCTCGGCCTACCAAACTGCTGGGGTTATAGGCATGAGCCACCGCACCCAGCACAATGCTGTTTTTTGTAGAATTGTTTGTAGCAAAAGTTAGGAAACAGCTTAAATGTCCATCAATACAGGACTGATTAAACAAATTATGTTCCATTCATACTAGGGAATCATATGCAGCCATTACAAATAATGAGGTAGGTGGGGTACAGTGGCTTATGCCTGTAATTCCAGCACTTTTGGAGACTGAGGCAGGAGGATCACTTGAGCCCAGGATATAGAGGCTGCGGTAAGCTGTGATTGTGCCAGCCTTGGCAGCAGAGTGATATCCTCTCTCAAAATAATAATAATAATAGTAATAATAATAATAAGGTAACTGTATATTTGCTAATATGGAATGATCTCCAAGATATACTGATAAGTGAAGAAAAAAAGTGAAGTATAAGACTGTAATACTCTTCATTTGTGAAGGAATGAATGTGAATACACAAACACATACAAATAACTCCTATATCATAGAATATCTGGAAGGATACACAAGAAATTGTTAATAGTGTTGTTTCTGTAAAGAGGTACAAGATGTCTGGATTACTGTTCATCCCATACTGAATTTTGTAAACACGCACCTGTAGTATTTAATAAAACTAGTTGATTTTAAAGGTATTATATACTTAGTTTAGAAACCATATAACATACAGTATAATAAAAATCACTCATAATCCCATAATCCTGGCTGGGCACGGTGGCTCACGCTGTAATCCCAGCCCTTTGGGAGGCTGAGGCAGGCGGATCACAAAGTCATGAGATTGAGACCATCCTGGCCAACATGGTGAAACCCCATCTCTACTAGAAATGCAAAAATTAGCCAGACATGGTGGTGTGTGCCTGTAATCCCAGCTACTCTGGAGGCTGAGGCAGGAGAATCACTTGAACCCAGGAGGTGGAGGTTGCAGTGACCTGAGATTGCGCCACTGCGCTCCAGCCTGGGTGACAGAGTAAGACTCTGTCTCAAAAATCATAATAATAATAAATCCCATAATCCCACCTCTAAAATGTACCGTTATTGTAGTGTATTTCTTTTCTGTCTTCCTTCTCTTTGAAGACATAACATTTTCTTACAGGCCAGGCATGGTGGCTCAAGCCTGTAATCCCAGCACTTTGGGAGGCCAAGGCAGGCAGATCACCTGAGGTCAGGAGTTCAAGATCAGCCTGGTCAACATGGTGAAAAAACTGCCTCTCTACTAAAAAATACAAAAATTAGCTGGGCATGGTGGCAGGTGCCTGTAATCCCAGGTACTCAGGAGGCTGAGGCAGGGAGAATTGCTTGAACCTGGGAAGCGGAGGTTGCAGTGAGCTGCCATTAGGCCACTGCACTCCAACCTGGGCGACGGAGCGAGACTCTGCCTCAAAAAAAAAAATTTCTTACAAACAGGTTCATAATGTGCATGTATAGATTTGTATTCTGATGTGTTGACTCATATAATAAGTATTTTCTCACATTAATGAACTTCTTCCTTCCTTTCTCTTTCTTTCTTTCTCTCTTTTCTTCTTTTTGAAGGAGTCTCTCTCTGTCACCCAGGCTGGAGTGCAGTGGCACAATCTAGGCTAACTGCAACCTCTACTTCCCGGGTTTAAGCAATTCTCCTGCCTCAGCCTCCCGAGTAGCTGGGATTATAGGTGCATGCAACCATACCCAGCTAATTTTTGTATGTTTAGTAGAGACAGGGTTTCACCATGTTGGTTGGCCAGGCTGGTCTCGAACTCCTGACTTCAGGTGATCTGCCTGCCTTGGCCTCCCAAAGTGCTGGGATTACAGGCGTGAGCCACCGCCCCAGACTCTTTCTTTCTCTTTTCTTTCTCTGTCTCACTCTGTCACACAGGCTGGAGTGCAGTGATGCAATCGTGGCTCATGCAGCCTCCACTTCCTGGGCTCAAGGGATCCTCTCATCAGCCTCCCTGGGGTGGGACTATAGGCAGGCACCACCATGCTTGCTTAATTTTTTTGTTTTTTTTTTCTGAGGCAGAGTCTTGCTCTGTTGCCCAGACTGGAGTACAGTGGTGCAATCTCAGTTCACTGTAACCTCAGCCTCCAGGGCTCGAGCGATTCTCCTGCCTCAACCTCCCAAGTACCTGGGATTACAGGCGCCTGCCACCATGCCTGGCTAATTTTTGTATTTTTAGTACAGATGGGGTTTCACCATGTTGCCCAGGCTGGTCTCGAACTCCTGACCTCAGGTGATGCGCCCACCTCGACCTCCCAAAGTGCTAGGATTACAGGTGTGAGCCACCGTGCCCGGCTGCTTGCCTAATTTTTTAAGGCTTTTGTACAGTTGAGGTCTCACTATATTGCCCAGGGCTCGTTTCAAACTCCTGGGCTCAAGTGATCCTCCTACCTGAGCTTCCCAAAGTGTTGGGATTACAGGCGTGAGCCACTACGCCCCACCAACATTTAAAAAGTATGTATCATTTGTAACAACTGTTTAGTTTTCCATTGTATAAACATACAGTAATTTTTTAATCAGTTTCCTGTTGATGGCCATTGAGATTGTTTTCTATTTTTTGCTATTGTATAATGCTGCGCATATCTCTTTATCTGTGTGTCTCTAATTGTTCCCTTAAAACAGATTTCTAGACATGGATTTACTGGTCAAAGAAAATGCAAATTTTTAAAACTTAGAATAATATAATTGTCCTCTCCACAATTTGCAACAGTTTATGGTCCCACCAGCAATATAAATGAGTATTAGTGAGCCCGCAAACCATCACTGAGTACAATAGACTCTTGGCATTCTTGGGCTTATCATTCTCAAATTTCCACCCATTGGAACTACCCAGAAGGTTCCTGACATGTAGTAATTGGTAATTGGTTGAAACAGGAGTGGGAAACTGTCACGACTGATGTGAGGCGATCACTTAGCACTCTGTGAGTCTAGCTGAGGTCTCAGAGTCTCCATTTGGTGGAAGAGCTCTGAGCAGGGCCTTGCTGACTGTACCCTGCAGTGTGGCTGCATCTCAGTGCTGCCTCCATCCGTCAGCGCATTAGTGGGCAGCAGCAGTCATCGACACCCATCATCATCCCTGAATTTTTGTACATTCAGGTAAGCTCATGATTCACTTTATTTCAGTAATGATGTCATAATATAGTGTCAAGTTTATTTCCGTAGCAGAATTTATTTTAAAGGCCTTGTTAAGTTAGTTTAGTCTAGTAGTTATAGGTTTATTAAGGGTTTAATGAAGGTACTTCAATGTCTCAGTCATTCCTTAATGCATTTTCTGGGGAAAGTTATATGCTACAGTGATGTTTGACAATTGGAATTTCCAAATTCTGGAGACATCCCTTACAGGTGTCAAGAATCTTCTGTTATTCCAAATGAAACGGAATTTCATTACTTGATTGCTTTCAGTGGGCATAGAAACTATGGCAATGAGTAAGTGCTTCTAATGTCCCCTTTCTGTCTGTTTCACACCTCATGATCCAGGGGTGTGAATCAGGGGTGTGACCTTTATGGACAGATCTCTAGTTAGCCTAATAAATGCACAATCCCACAATCTGGAAGTTTCAGGTTCTAGTACCAGGTCTAGTCCTGACTAGCTGGGTGTCTTCAGGAGACTTACCCCTATGGGTTTCAAGTTCCTCATCTTTAAAAGAGAAGTTTATTCTCAAATAGTGATTCCCAGACTGGGATCCTAGAATATCACTGGAGTCTTAAAGATACTAATGGGTATTAATAAGCTAAACTATTTCTAATATTTTAGAAACCCTCATGGAAATGTACATTTATCCTATATTAGGTTTGGTAGCATAATAATGGAGGCCCTTTTCTTTGTTTGGTCTGTGATAATGCAGGACTCATCACAACTCTATGAGGTATGTACTATTGTTATCATTAATCTGCAGACAAGGAATTGAGGCACAGAGAGTTAAGGAATTTGCTCAAGGTTGTACAGCTAGTTGGTGTTGGAGGGAAGATTTAAACTCAGGTAATCTGACTCGAGAATCAATAGCCACCTTACCGACTGCTAATTCTAATTACTTCATGATAATTGGAAGCTCTGATTGGCAGTAATATGTCTTTAAAATATATATATATTATTATAATAATTAATAATTAAATACAGTTTGTTTGATAGGCAAAAGTCTTCCAGAACCTTCAGTCCATAGAAAGGAAACGTTTTCAAAAGTTATGAAAAGAATGGAAATGTTTAACTAGCATTGGGTTAGATAATACCCAAGTTCTCTCCTAGTTCTAATGTTTTGTAAGATTCAGGAGGAAATGTAGATGTGAAAGAAAAATAACTCCATGAAATATTACCCAGAGTGGTGCATTTACCTTCTAAGAGTAATAATGAAAATACTATTTCTTTGTTAAATGGTGCAAACAAGTTTAATCTTAAAAATTGATAATCAAATGAGATTCAGTAGACTTGACTATTATGAATTTTTAAGTCAAAAGCAAGAAGGCCTGGCCAGGAGTGGTGGCTCATACCTGTAATCCCAGCACTTTGGGAGGCCGAGGTGGGCAGATCATTCGCGGTCAGGAGTTCAAGACAGCCTGGCCAACATGGTGGAACCTCATCTCTTCTAAAAATACAAAAAATTAGCCAGGCATGGTGGCATGTGCCTATAGTCCCACATACTTGGGAGGCTGAGGCGGGAGAATCACTTGGACTCGGGAGGCGGAGGTTGCAGTGAGCCAAGATCATGCCAAAAAGAAAAAAAATGCATTAGAAATGCATTTTCATGGTTGACTTTTAACATATTAACATTGTGCTGGGGAATAATCTTACATAATACTTGTGAACACACCAGAACTACTTTATAAACATTCTCTTTGTTCCCTATAGCAATCTGCATGTTTGGTGACCAGGGTAAGTATAGTCCATGTGGACTATTTAATAGTAGGAAAGAAAAAAATAAAGACAAAGGTAAGGTCTGTCTTAGCTCTCTAGCTAGCATAGTGCTGGCACGTGGTAGAAGCTTAGTAAACATTTGTCAAATGGATGAAAAATTCACCAAGGTGTTACTGGTCCCTGGCAAAATTTCTACTCAGTTGCCGTATATCCATAATGCAAGTTTAATACCATGTAATGCCCCCCAGTGCAATTCATGTTCAATAGCCATGCATGATAGTACAATTTAATAGCTGCTAAAGTGAGACAAGATTTTTAAAGCTCCGTGTTCATAGAAACTGTGATCCTATCATAGTATTCCAATTTTACTTCCTCTTCTCATCAGCTCTAATAATCCTTGTCTTGCTCAGAGTTTGCATTATATTTTGCACATATATAATGATTCAGATTCTTATCCTGACATTCTCAGGGAAATAGAAAGGCCCAGATTTGAAGTCATCTCATGGATTAATGTCTTTTCACCCTCTTTTATCCAGAGGTAGGTGAATGACTTCTGGTAACCCTGCTGATTTTAACATAGGGAACAGCCCCAACCTCCAATTCATTGTGCAATGGGGAAGTGGTTTGCTGAGTGGGTCTACACAGAAAAAGCAATAACTGTATTGTGCGTTATATATGTGAGTCATATCCCTTGCTCCTTGCTCAAGAAGAATTATATCAGAAACAAATGATGGAATGCCTGGGCCAGGCACTGCCGGGGCTTCTGAGATGAATAAGAGGCAGTTCCAGCAATCATATGACTCGGGGGCTGTATGAGGCTGGGGAGGGTAAATTAAAAAGAAAAGAAAAAACAAAAAACACTCACCAGTAACTATGATTCAAGGCAGAATGTGGTCAGAGCACTCTTAGTTCTCACCAGAGGGAAAAATTATTTCCAGCTAGAGGATCAAAAAATGTCATGAGAAAAGGGTCGTGAGGACTGGAATTCCCACTTTCCATGAGCATTTATTTACTGAGTTCTGCTGCTCACCAGTCTCTGTGCCAGGCACTGGAGATTCAGCGGTGAAAGTGGCACATTTGTGCTCATTGAAAAGCTCCCAGTCTAACCAGGAAAGAGAAACTCATAAAAAGAAAAATCTTAACCCTCCTTGGCAAATACTCTTTTAGGAAAAAGAAGAAAAAGTCACTGGAGCACAGCTGGTTCTGCCTGGGAACCCTGTGAAGATTTCACCAAAAAAAGTGTAAATAAGAATTTGTAAGAGATTTGGCATTTGACCATCCACAGTGCAGCAGGTGCTGTGCTTGGGGCCTTACATTGTCTCCTTGATTCTTAACAGGAACCCTGTGAGGCACTTATTATTTTTCCTAATCCACAAATGGAAAAACTACAGCTCAGAGTTTCAATAACTTGCAAGTTGCCTAAAGTCATATAGCCAGTAAGTGGAGATGCAATAGGATTGAACTCTAGGTTCTATTGGCTATCTCCAATTGCCTGGAAAGAGAGGGAAGAAGGCTACAAGAAGAAAGAAATTTGTTCTAAGAGCTTGATCACAGGCCATGGAAACAGGACAGCAAAACTCTGTTTGGGATAACATATAGTATAGGTTTCCTAGTGTGCAACTGCCTAGTAGTTCAGAATATAGCTGTATAATTATATGTTGTATATACATATGCCAGTGTATATATCATATACCACTATATGTATACTATTATATACTAGTATATACATGTATACACTATTTTTATGCTATATATGCGGTATAGATAAAATTATATACCAATCTTCTTGAGATTGGAGGTTTATTTGCAAAGTTTTTCCTGTATTTATTTATTTATTTGAGACAGAGTCTCACTCTGTGGCCCAGGCTGGAGTCCAATGGCACAATCTTGGCTCACTGCAACCTCCATTTCCCAGGTTCAAGCGATTCTTCTGCCTCAGCCTCCTGAGTAGCTGGAACTACAGGTGCCTGCCACCATGCCTCGCCAATTTTTGTATTTTTCATAGAGATGAGGTTTCACCATGTTGGCCAGGCTGGTCTCAAACTCCTGACCTCAAGTGATCTGTGTGCCTCGGCCTCCCAAAGTGCTGGGATTACAGGCATGAGCCACCATGCCCGGCCCAAGTTTTGTCATTTAAAGCAGCTAACACCACTAACCGAAAAAAAGAGATAGTAAATGATTGGGAAGAGGAGGGTGACTGTTTTAGATTAGTGATAAATAAAGACCTCCCACTGAAGAAGTAGCTGGGCACTTGTAGTCATCGGGTTTTATTCTAAGTGTGGTAGGAAGACAGAACATTTTGAAAATATAAATGAGAAGTTTTAACATAACTCCTAAAACTTAAATGGAGGCTTAGCCACTAATTATATTTTACTGCATTTATCTCTAGTATTTTTTTCCTATGTATATAAAAGAGGTAAATAAATATGAGTTTTTTTAATGCTTTACTCTTTTAAATTAATGATTATACTGTACAGGAATTTGAATCCTATTTTTATAACTTCTTATTTTGATATGGTTTCAAATATTTCATCCAGAAAAGTTGCAAGAAAAGCTCAAAGAACTCTCATATACATTTTACCCAATACATTGTACCTCATTTCATTTGTTTTATCATTAGACGTGTATTTATATTTATGCACATTATTTTGTATGAGTCATTTGAGAGTAAATTGAAGACATCAATGTGTATTTCCTAAGAATCAGGGCCTTCATTCTGTTATGTAACCACAGTACAACTATCAAAATCAGGAAATTTAACATTGCTGCAAGTCACAGTTCACAATCTATATTCAAATTTAATCAGTTGTTGCATTAATGTCCTTTATAGATTGTTTTTTCTTGGTTTAAGATCAAATCTTAGGATAACACATTGCATTTAATTCTTATATCTTTTTAATCTCCTTTAATTTGGAACAATTGCTCACCCTTTTGTGTGTGTGTGTTTCTTGACCTTGACATTTTTTGGGGCTTTTATTTTAAATTCAGGGAATACATGTGCTGGTTTGTTGCCTGGGTACAGTGCGTGATGCTGAAGTTTGGGGTATAAATGATCCCATCACCCAGGTACTGAGCATATTACCCAACAGTTAGTTTCTCAGCTTTTACCTGCTCCCTCTCACCCCCTCTAGTACTCCCCAGTGTCCATTATTCCCATCTTTATATCCATGATTACCCAGTGTTTAGCTCCCGCTTATAAGTGAGAACATGCAGTATTTGTTTTTCTGTTCCTGCATAAATTCCTCTAGGATAATGGCCTCCGGTTGCATCCATGATGCTACAAAGGACATGATTTTGTTCTTTTTTATATGGCTGTGTAGTTTTCCCTGGTATATATGTAGCACATTTTCTTTATCCAATCCACCACTGATCGGCACCTATGTTGATTCCATGTCTTTGCTACTGTAAATAGCATTGCAATGAACATACAAGTGCATGTGTCTGTTTCGTAGAATGATTTGTTATCTTTTGGATATATACCCAATAATGGGATTCCTGGGTCAAATGGTAGTTCTGTTTTCAGTTAGCTGAGAAAACTCCAAACTGCTTTCCACGGTGGCTGAACTAATTTACATTCCCACCAGCAGTGTAAAAGTGTTCCTTTTTCTCCCCAACCTCGTCAGCATCTGTTATTTTTTGATTTTGTAATAATAGCCATTCTGACTGGTGTGAGGTGGTATCCACTGTGGTTTTTATTTGCATTTCTCTGATGATTAGTGATGTTGAGCATTTTCTCATATGTTTGTTGGCCACTTGTATGTCTTCTTTTGAGAAGTATCTTTTCATGTCTTTTATCCATGTTTCAATGGGGTTATTTGTTTTTTGCATGTTCAATTGGTTAAGTTCTTAATAGATTCTGGATATTAGACTTGTTGGATGCATAATTTGTGAATATTGTCTCCCATTCTGTAGGTTGTATGTTTACTCTGTTGCTAGTTTCTTTTGCTGTGCAGAAGCTCATTAGTTTAATTAGGTCCCACTTGTCAATTTTTGTGTTTGTTGCAATTGCATTTGAGGACAAGGCTCTTCCCCAGCTCTTCCCCAAGGCTGGTGTCCAGAATGGTGTTTGCTAGATCTGCTTTTTTTTGAGACAGTTTCACTCTTTTTGCCCAGGCTGGAGTGCTGTGGTACGATCTCGGCTCACTGCAACCTCCACCTCCCGAGTTCAAGCGATTCTCCTGCCTCAGCCTCCCAAGTAGTTGGGATTACAGGCGCCCGCCACCACGCATGGCTGATTTTTTTTGTATCTTTAGTAGAGACGGGGTTTCACCACGTTGACCAGGCTGGTCTTAAACTTCTGACCTCAGGTGATCCAACAACCTCGGCCTTCCAAAACGCTGGGATTACAGGCGTGAGCCACCGTACCCAGCCTCCTAGATTTTCTTCGAGGGTTCTTATAGTTTGAGGTCTTACATTTAAATCTTTAATCCATCTTGAGTTAATTTTTGTGTATGGTGAAAGGTAGGAGTCCAATTTCATTCTTCTGCATATGGCTCACCAGCTATCCCAGCACCATTTATTGAATAGGGAGTTGTTTCCTTATTGCATATTTTTGTCAATTTTGTCAAAGATCAGATGGTTGTAGGTGTATGGCTTTATTTTGGTGTTATCTATTCTGTTCCATTGGTCTATGTGTCTGTTTTTGTACCAGTACCCCATGCTGTTTTGGTTACTGTAGCCTTATAGTATAGCTTGAACTCGGGTAATATGATGACTCTGGCTTTGTTCTTTTTGCTTAAGATTGCTTTGGCTATTCGAGCTCTTTTTTGGTTCCATATGAATTTTAAAATAGTTTTTTTTCAACTCTGTGAAAAATGACATTGGTTGTTTAATAGGAATAGTGTTGAATCTGTAGATTGCTTTGGGCAGTATGGCCATTTTAATGATGCTGATTCTTCTGATCCATGAGCATGGAATGTTTTTCCATCCATTTTTGTCATCTATGATGTCTTTTAGCAGTGTTTTGTAGTTCTCCTTGGTTAGATGTATTCGTAAGTATGTTTTTGTGTGTGGCTATTGTAAATGGGATCATATTCTTGATTTGGCTCTCAACTTCAGTGCTACCGATTTTTGTACATTGATTTTGTATTCTGAAAGCTTGCTAAAATTGTTCTATCAATTCTAATAGACTTTTGGTTTTCTAAGTATAGAATTATGTCTTCAGTGAAGAGAGATGATTTTAATACTTCTTTTCCTATTTAAATGCCTTGTGGCCGGGCGCGGTGGCTCACGCCTGTAATCCCAGCACTTTGGGAGGCCAAGGCGGGCAGATCACCTGAGGTCAGGAGTTCAAGACCAGCCTGGCAAACATGCTGAAACCTTGTTTCTACCAAAAATACAAAAAATTAGCCAGGCATGGTGGCAGGTGTCTGTAATCCCAGCTACTTGGGAGGCTGAGGCAGGAGAATCGCTTGAACTGGGTGGCGGAGGTTGCAGTGAGCAACATGGTGCTATTGCACTCCAGCTTGGGCAACAAAAGCGAAACTCTGTCTCAAAAAAAAGAAAGCCTTTTGTTTCTTTCTCTTGCCTGATTCCTCTGGCTAGTATTTCCAGTACTATGTTGAATAGGAGTGGTGAGAGTGGGTATCCTTGTCTTGTTCTAGTTCTCAAGTGGAATGTTTTCAGCTTTTGCCCATTCAATATGATATTGGCTGTGGGTTTGTCATGGCTGGCTTATTATTTTGAAGTACGTTCCTTTGATGCCTATTTTCTTGAGGGTTTTTATCATGAAGGATTTTATTGAAAGCCTTTTCTGCATCTATTGGATGATCATATGGTTTTGTTTTTACACTTGATCTTAGCCCAAAGGCCAAGAAATGATACAGTTTTTGTTTTGAAACCTGTTTATGTGGTGAATCACACTTATTGATTTGCATATGTTGAACCAACCTTGTAACTCAGGGATGAATTATGGTGAATTAACTTTTGATGTGCTGGTGAATTTGGTTTGCTAGAATTTTGTTAAGGATGTTTGCATCTATGTTCATCAGGGATTTTGGCCATTAGTTTTCTTTTTTTGTTGTGTCTTTGCCAGGTTTTGGTATCAGGGTGATGCTGGCTTTGTAGAATGAATTAAGGAGGAGTCCCTATGGCTTGATTTTTTGGAATAGTTTCAGTGGAATTGGTACTAGCTTTTCTTTTTTTTTTTGAGACGGAGTCTTGCTCTGTCACCAGGCTTGAGTGCAGTGGCACGATCTCGGCTCACTGGAGCCTCCGCCTCCTGGGTTCAAGTGATTCTTCTGCCTCAGACTCCCGAGTAGCTGGGACTAGACGTACCCCACCACCATGCCCAGCTAATTTTTTTGTATTTTTAGTAGAGACAGGGTTTCACCATGTTGGCCAGGATGGTCTCGATCTCCTGACCTTGTGATCCACCTGCCTCGGCCTCCCAAAGTGTTGGGATTACAGATATGAGCCACCATGCCCAGCCTGGTACTAGCTTTTCTTTGTATGTCTGGTAGAATTTGGCTGTGAACACATCTGGTCCAAGGCTTTTTTGGGTTGGTAGGCTTTTTATTACTGATTCAATTTCAGAACTTGATATTGGTCTATTCGTGTTTCCATTTCTTCCCGATTCAATCATGGGATGTTATATGTTTCCAGGAATTTATCTGTTTCCTCTAGATTTTCTAGTTTGTGCACATAGAGGTGTTCATAAGAGTCTCTGAGGATCTTTTGTATTTCTGTAAGATCAGTTGTAATGTCACCTTTGTCGTTTCTAATTTTGCTTATTTGGATCTTCTCTCTCTTTTTTCTTTGTTAACCTAGTTAGCAGTCTGTTGATCTTGTTTATCCTTTCAAAAAACAAACTTTTGGTTTCATTCATTCTTATACAATGAATTATACAAAATGCATACAGGATTTTTCGGTCTCAATTTTCTTCAGTTCAGCTCTGATTTTAGTTATTTCTTTTGTTCTTGTAGCTTTGGGGTTAATTTGTTCTTGTTTTTCTAGTTCCTCTAGGTGTGATGTTAGACTGTTAATTCGAGATCTTTCTAAGTTTTTGAGATGGGTAGGCATTCAGCACTATGAACTTTCTTCTTAACACTGCTTTTGCTGCATCCTAGAGATGTTGGTATGTAGTATCTCTGTTTTTTTTTTTTTTTTTTTTTGAGATGGAGTCTCGCACTGTTGGCCGGGCTGGAGTACAATGGTGCAACCTCGGCTCAATGCAACCTCCGCCTCCCGGGTTCAAGCAATTCTTCTGCCTCAGCCTCCCAAGTAGCTGGGATTACAGACGCCCACCACCATGCCTGCCTAATCTTTTCTATTTTTAGTAGAGACGGGGTTTCACTATGTTGACCAGGCTGGTCTCAAACTCCTGACCTTGTGATCCGCCTGCCTCGGCCTCCCAAAGTGCTGGGATTACAGGCGTGAGCCACCGCACCCGGTCTTGTTTTCATTTCTTTCAAAATATTTTTTTTAATTTTTCACTTGATTTTGTTGTTTACCCAAAAGTTATTCTGGAGCAAATTGTTTAATTTACATGTAATCATGTGGTTTTGAGAGATCTTCTTGGTATTGATTTCTGTTTTTATTCCACTGTGGTCTGAGACTGTGCTTGGTATAATTTCAGTTCTTCTGAGTTTATTGAGACTTGCTTTATGGCCAAGCATGTAGTCCATCCTGGAATATGTTCCATGTGCAGATAAGAATGTATATCCTGTGGTTGATGGGTAGAGTATTCTATATGTGTCTATTAGGTCCAAGTGATCAAGTGTTGAGTTTAAGTGCAAACTTTATTTGTTAGTTTTCTTCCTTGATGATCTGTTTAATGCTGTCAGTGGAAGGTTGAAGATCCCCACTATTATTGTGTGGCTAAGTCTTTTTGTAGGTCTGGAAATATTAATTTTATGAATCTGGAGGCTCCAATGTTGGGTGCGTATATATTTAGGATGGTTTACTCTTCTTGTTGAAGCCTTGACATTTTTGAAGAGTGCAAGCCAGTTATTTTGTACAATGTCCCTTGATTGGAATTTGTCTGATTAGATTTAGATTTTATCTTTTTGGCAGGAATCTCACCAAAGTAATGCTGTATCCTTATCAGTACATCCCATCAGGAGAAAAATGATATTGGTTTTTTAAAGTTGATCACTTGGTTAAAATGGAGTCTGTCAATTTTCTCCATTCTAATATTACTATTTTTCCCTTTAAAATTAATATGTGATGTATGAGGAGATACTTTGAGACTGTGTAAATAACTATTCCTCATTAATTTTCATCTGCTAGTTTAGCAACCATTAATTATTTTCTATCTCCATCATTCCATCTATATTTGTCAGTTGGCATCCTACTAAAAGAGCTCTCCTCCTTTTTCATTTTTTATTTACTCATGAATTCATTTATTGATATCAGTATGGTCTCATAGGTTTTAATTTTATCTAATGCGCTATCATCCATTACTATCATCATTTATTTTGTCGCACAAATTATCTCATATTTGGCCAGTGGTCTTTGAGTTATCTCCCATGTCTTTTTGATATGTTCCCTTTTTTCTTTAAGAAATGCCTTACTTTCTGGTGTAAGATGATCTATGTTCATCTTGTGCTTCCCTGACCTAGCCCTGGAATCAGCTATTTCTCTAACAAGCCTTGGTTTTTTTAATTGGAGAATGGTATTTAGAAACCAAGTTCTGGGTGGCAGGTGTGCTCATTGTTACTACTTAGTTATTTCTTTTAGGCTCTCCTAGCTGACAGAGCTAGGAAATCTCTCTCTCTCTGTCTATGTATTTATGCTATTTCTATATTCATCTCTCTACACATCATATAATATGTTATATATATATAAAAGCCATGAATTCAAATAATACCTCCAGTTCCAATCCAACACTTTGGAGTACACTCTAGACTTCCACTATTCACACATGTAACTCTCTGCTTTAACAGTGAAAAAAACTGGTTCCTGTTATCCTCAGTTTATCTACCCATTCCTTAAGCCTAGGATACACAGTAGTTTCAGAATTGCTAACTCATCTCTACAAAAAGCAAATATCTTGACTAAAGCTCAATATTTGTTTGTAGTTCATTTCTATATACATTTAGTGTGTGGTATAGAGACAGTAAAATGCATAAATCTTACATGTACAATGTGATGAGTCTGACAGCTCCTGTGTCCTATTTTTGACCCAATATGAGCAATTTCTCATGTCATAAAAATATAAATTTTTTAGCTGGTAATTATTCCATAGTATGGATGTATCTTAATTGATTTTGTCATTTCTTATAATTAAATGATGTTTTTCATTTTTTCTATTGAAAGTAGTCCTGTAATGAATATCTTAATAACACTGCCTTAAAAAGAATATAGTATCACTATGTAAGCTATAGTCCTGCCACTGTTCCTTTACTAAAAGAGATATTATGTTGAATGAATTAATAAAACTTCAAAGATTTTAAGATATTCCCAATGTTATTCCTACAACTAAATTGGTTCCTGCCCAGTGTATTAATTTCCTAGGACCACTATAACGTATTATCACAAATTGGGTGGCTTAAAACACTAGAAATTTACTCTCACAGTTCAAGAGCTCAGAAGTCCAAAACCAAGGTGTTCACAAGGTTGATTCCTTATGGAGACTCAGGGAACAACTGTTCCTTATCTCTCTTTTAGCATCACTCCAATCTCTTACTCCATCATCACATGGCTTTCTTCTCTGTGTGTCTTCACTTATAAGGACACCAAGTCATTGAGTTCAAGTCTCACCCTAATCCCATATGACCTCATCTTAACTAATTACATCTGTGAAGATGTAGCATGCTGGGGTTCTTCATATATATGTTAATATACACTGTTATTAAATATTATTAAATATCTGGCTCCCTTTGCAACTTGATAATCCCTTATCTGAATTCTTGGGACCAAATTATTTAAGATTTAGATTTAGATTTTAGAAAGAAAATATCAGGTATATACTATATATTACATAATACCCCAGTAAGATCTGGAACAACACCCCACAATCAAGCACATTACTATTTCTGCAGTCAAGAGTATGCACATTCATACCAAGTAAGATGAATAAAGACAATACATAATTTCATATTATTTCCAGTTTTTAAAAATTTGGCAGCAAGTTTAGACAAAAATAAAAAGTTTTCAATTTTCAGAGGTTTGGGGATTTCAGAATTGCAGATTCTGTGGTCCTGAATTTGAGCTCATTTTCAGGCCCCAATTTTAAGCCCAAGTCAACAGTCCACTTACTGTGGTAGTCTAAGGCAAATAGTCCAGGTACATCAACTTACAAGTACAAAAGTGGTCACAATATTATTCATACCTGATATCCACCAGCTCCAAAGTTATTTCTACTCATGTAAGTTTTGCAATACATTGCAAAGCTCTCTATTCCTCAGATACTTTTGGAAACTCTCAGAATGTGCAGGGTCCTATATATATCCACAGAGCCATCCTCGACACTTGCTAGTATAGCTACTGAGCCAGGCATCTCAGCTGAGAATCAGCATGCAGAGGCCTTCCTCTGAGATGATCGTCTGCTGTCCTGAACTGAGGCTGTTCTATGTCCCTGGAATCAGAGCCCATTCCCATCACTGTTGTCTCCCCTGATTCCTCAGTGCCAGTCCCTGGAATATACCCCAAAGTATCCCGATGAGAAGGAAAATGTGGCCCCTTCCTGTGATAAGCTTAGTTAGAGGTTGTCCTACATATGGCTACCAAAGTGTTAGAGAGTTTACTGAAAGAATTCTTCCAGTTTGCTCATATAACCCTTTTTCTCCATGGTTTATACTCATGGTTCAGGGTAGATTGTTTACTGTATTAGTTTCCTATTGTTGCTGTAACAAATAACCACAAATTTAGTGGCTTAAAAAACACTAGGCCGGGCATGGTGGCTCACGCCTGTAATCCTAGCACTTTGGGAGGCTGAGGTGGGCAGATCACCTGAGGTCAGGAGTTCGAGACTAGCCTGACCAACATGGAGAAACCCCATCTCTACTAAAAATACAAAACTAGCCGGGCATGGTGGTGCATGCCTATAATTCCAGCTATTCAGGATGCTGAGGCAGGAGAATCGCTTGAACCCGGGAGGCGGAGGTTGCGATGAGCCGAGATCGCACCACTGCACTCCAGCCTGGGCAAGAGCGAAATTCCGTCTCAAAAAACAATCAAACAAAATAAACCACAAACATTATCTTACAGTTTTGGAGGTCAGAAGTTTGAAATGGATTTTAGAGCTAAAATCAAGGAGTCGATAGGGCTTTCCTTTCTAGAGGCCCTGAGGGACTGTTTCTTTACCTTTTCTACCTTCTGGAAGCTGCCCTCATTTCTTGGCTCATGGCTCCTTCCTCCATCTTCAAAGCACATCACTCCAACTTCTGCTTCTATTATCACATCTCTACTCTCTAAGGACCCTTGTGATTTCTTTAGGCTCCCCTTGGATTATTCAGGATAATCTTCCCATGTCAGTGTTCTTAATTTAGTTATATCTGCAAAGTCCCTTTTTCCATGTAAGGTAACATATTTGCAGGTGCTGGGGATTGACATGTGGACATTTTTGGAGGGTCATTATTCTGTTTACCACATATTTAACTTAAAACCAGCCCTCATGCTCCATGCCAGCTCACTTTGCCACTCATAAAGTAAACTCTCCCTCTGTGGTCCGTCATGCACCCTGCAATCTCACCTTTAGCCAGTCCATCTCTCTACTCCTCATCATCCCCAATTTATCAGAAATATTTTGTTGAATATAGAAAGGAAAACAACATGATTTCCTAGTCAAACCTTTCCACATTTTATTAAGATCCTCTTCAAGTTCCCCTTGATTCAGATAATGTTCTCAGATGGAATGGATGAGAATCCTTGACTCTCTCAAACAATGCAGAATAACAATTTTATTTGTCAAACAATTTTAAATTTACAATTGACCCTCACAAAAACCTAATCAATATGAAGAGGAGGAAATGAGAAGTTGCTGTTCAATGCATGTTTTATTCCCATTGAAGTTAAGGAAACTGAGGCTCTGAAACATTAAATCCCTTGATCAAGGTTATATTACTAGCAATCAATTTTATCAGATGATAAAAAAGCCAAAGGAAGGGCCAGGCATGGTGGCTCACATCTGTAATGCCAGCACTTCGGGAGGCCGAGGCGGGCGGATCACTTGAGGTCAGGAGTTTGAGACCAGCTTGGCCAACATGGTGAAACCCTGTCTCTACTAAAAATACAAAAATTAGCCAAGTGTGGTGGCACGTGCCTATAATCTCAGCTACTAGGGAGGCTGAGGCAGGAGAACCACTTGGACCCAGGAGGCAGAGGTTGCAGTGAGCCAAGATTATGCCACTGCACTCCAGCCTGGGCAACAGAGCAAGACTCTGTGTCAAAAAAAAAAAAAAAAAAAGCCAAAGGAAAAAAGATAGAACTCACCCAAAAAAGTGTCAAATTATAAAATTAGGATAAAATATATAAATTATATACTATGTATATTAATTATAAATTATAATAAAATATGCATATGGATGTGCTTATATTTGTGTTGTACGTGTAACACAAGACAACCTTAAGACAATTGAGAAACTAGAGAAACATGATCTCAGGGCCCTCTTGCTGCCCCCAGTTGTCCTTCCTCCACCCACTTCACCAACCCTTTCTAGCCCTAGCACCTCGCCCTTATCTTGCCCTTTGGCTACTGTGAATCCTTCTAGAAGAACTCTGTGAAATAATAATATTATCTGAGTCATATATCTAATTTTAATTTTTTCAGTTTTACTTTTTAAAGAGTGAAAAGAGACATACAGTTTATTTTAATAATATATTTTATGTAACCCAATGTATCCAAAATATTATCAATTTGACCTGTAGTCAGTATTAAAAATTGTTAATGAAATATTTCCATTCTCTTCTCATTCTAAGTCTTTATTCAAAACCCAATGTGTACTTTATATTTATAGCACATGTCAGTTTGAACTAGCTGCATTTCTTTTTTTCCTTTTTTTTTTGAGACAGAGTCTCATCCTAGGCTGGAGTGCAATGGCACGATCTCTGCTCACTGCAACCTCCGCCTCCCAGGTTCAAGTGATTCTCCTGCCTCAGCCTCCTGAGTAGCTGGGACTACAGGCACATGCATTTCAAATACTCAGTAGCCACATGTGACCAACAGCTAACCATATTTGTGATTGCAATTCAAGGACCCAAAATATTCCAACTGTCCCTTTTCTCTGTTTTAATCTGACTTCTACCGTTATCTCCCAGTAAAACTCTGGTGCTCTTTTGTCCTAAGATGTCTATTAGTGGCTCTAACAAAAGTGTTTATGTATTCAATGACTATATGAGTGTTAATAATCTTCTCTTTGGATAAAAAAAAAAGTGTAGTCTTCTAAAAATAGAACTACACCCCACAATCTGGGTGTGACCAGGCGTGGTGGCTCATGCCTATAATCCCAGCACTTTGGGAGGCCGAGGCTGGTGAATCACGTGAGGTCAGGAATTTGAGACCAGCGTGGCTAACATGGTGAAACAACCTCTCTATTAAATACAAAAAATTAGCCTGGCATAGTGGACCATGCCTGTAATCCTAGCTACTTGGGAAGCTGAGGCAAGAGAATCACTTGAACCTGGGAGGCAGAGGTTGTAGTGAACCAAGATTGCACCATTGCACTGCAGCCTGGGCAACAATAGCAAGACTCTGTCTCAAAAAAAAAAAAAAAAAAAAAAAAAGGGCCAGGCACAGCGGCTCACACTTGTAATCCCAGCACTTTGAGAGGCCAAGGTGGGCGAATCACAAAGTCAGGAGTTCGAGACCAGCCTGGCCAACATGGTGAAACCCCGTTTCTACTAAAAATACAAAAATTAGCTGGGCGTGGTGGTGGGTGCCTGTAATCCCAGCTACTTGGATGCTGAGGCAGGAGAATCGCTTAAACCCAGGAGGCAGAGGTTGCAGTGAGCCGAGATCATGCCACTGGACACCAGCCTGGGCGACAGAGCTAGACCCCTTCTCAAAAAAAAAAAAAAAAAAAAAATAGAACTACCATTCAACCCAGCAATCCCATTACTGGGTAGATACCCCAAAGGGAAACAAATCATTCCAACAAAAAGACACATGCACCCGTATGTTCATCGCAGCACTATTTACAATAGCAAAGACATGGAATCAACCTAGGTGCTCATCAGTAGTGATCTGGATAAAGGAAATGTGGTACATATACATCATGGGATACTACACAGACATAAAAAAGAACACAATCATGCCCTTTGCAGCAATATGGATGCAGCTGGAGGCCATTATCCTAAGCAAACTAACATAGAAATATAAAACCAAATACCACATATTCTCTAAGTGGGAGCTAAATGTTGGGTACTCATGGACATGATGATGGAAACAACACACTGGAGAATACAAGAGGGAGGAGGTAGTGAAGAGAGCAAGAGTTGAAAAACTACCTATTGGATACCATTTTCACTACTTGGATGACAGGTTCAATCATACTCCAAACCTCAGCATCACTCAGTATATCTTTGTAACAAACCTGTATATGTGCCCCCTGAATCTAAAATAAAAGTTGAAAAAAAAACGTGTGTTCTTGTCCATTTAGTTTCTCTCTCTCTTGGCTGGGGTAGTTCCCTGAATTTTGAGATGCAGAATCTATAGAATGAGTAGAGATATAAGAAACAGGGGAAGAATTTAATAAGATATCCAGTTTTATAAGAGATTGAGTTTTTCATAAGAGCTGGGCTATAGTAGAAAAGGAGACAGAAGAAAATGGACCGTGAGGGCATTATGCTAAGTGTAATCAGTCACTCACAGAAGGACAAATACTGCATGGTTCCACTTACATGAGGCATCTAAAGTAGCCAAACTCATAGAAGCAAAAACAGACAACCACCAAAAATGGTGGTTGCCAGAGACTGGGGGAGAGGGAAAGTGGGGAGTTGCTGTTCAATGGGTAGCAGTTTCAATAACGCAAGATGAAAAGTTTCTAGAGAGCTGCTGTACAACACTGCACCTATGGTTAGCAATAACGTGCTATACACTTAAAAACTGAAGACGGTAGATCTCATATTACTAGGGTTTTTTTTTTTTTTGGTTTGTTTTTTGTTTTATTCCTATTTTAAAAAGGAAGTAGTAGAAGAAAATGGGGCCAGGGCTGAAGGCGGAGGATGGGAGTTTGGTACATGAGAGACTCCAGAGCAGATTCAAGATATAACCGAATTGGAGAGTGGAGGAAGGAGGTTTTGAGAAGTGCGGTTCTGCACTGGGAACTGGATCCCCTTCAATAATTTATAAGAGACATGAATAAAAAAATAGAATCAATTTTTAATAACTTTGCAGGGAATTCTTCTTTCTTCTTTAAATGTGACTGTGGATAGAATGAACTGCATGAACATCCGGGATTTGTTACAGTTACATATATTATGTCCTGTCTACAATTAGAATGATAAAGTCTTGGGGTAAGTGCAGGCTCCAAGTCAAGTTAAATAGCCTCTGCCTCTTACTAGCTCTGTGATGTTGGGCAAGTTTCTTCCGTTGACGTGGAGGTCATAATACCTACTGCGTAAGTCTGTTTGGAGTACTCAATGTGAATGAAATTACATAAATGATAGCACCTATAGAGAGTCTGACAAATAGTAGCTATACCACAACTGTGATTGCTTTTAGAATGACTCAGACCAGGGAACCTGTTATGGTCACAAGGTCTCAAACTTCAGAGATCATTCTAATACTTAAGGAAAAGGACTATATTAACTGCTTTCCAAAGAAATGGAGGCAAGAGATGGCTCAAATGCTCTAAATTCTGCAATCTCACCATGCAGTACACATCCCTAAAGCTTTGTAAGTTTAAAAGTTCCTCTGTGCAAATTTAAATTCCAATGAGTTAACTATTTATTCACCCATCAGATTGGCAAAGATGGAAAAACTAATAACACGTGATAGCCAAGAGTGTGGAAAAATATGCACCTTCACACATTGCTGAAGACAGCACAAAATAGCATAACCTCTGTGTAAGGTAATTTGACAAGATCTATCAAAATTTTAAATGTACCTTTTAACAGCAAGTTTATTTCTAGTAATTTAGCTTACAGATATTCTCCCACAAAATGATATATGTATGATGGTAATATTTGCAACATTATTTGTAATACCAAAAGCTTGCAAACAACATATATGTCAATCTAAATGAAACTGGTCTAATAATATATGACATTTTTATTTTATTTTATTTTATTATTTTTTGAGACACAGTCTCACTCTGTTGCCCAGGCTGGAGTGCAGTGGCTAGGTCTCTGCTCACTGCAACCTCCGCCTCTAGGTTCCAGGTGATTCTAGTGCCTCAGCCTCCTGAGTAGCTGGGACTACAGGCGAGTGCCACCACGCCCAGCTAATTTTTGTATTTTTAGTAGACATGGGGTTCTGCCATGTTGGCCAGGCTGGTCTCAAACTCCTGACACTCAAGTGATCTGCCCGCCTCGGCCTCCCAAAGTGCTGAGATTACAAACATGAGCCACTGTACTCAGCCCCAAACATATTTCGACAATGGATTCTATGCAGCATTTAACAAAAATAAAACAGCTCTGGGCCAGGCGCAGTGGCTCACGCCTGTAATCCTAGCACTTTGGGAGGCTGAGGCAGGTGGATTACCTGAGGTCAGGAGTTCAAGACCAGTCTGGCGAACATGGTGAAACCTTGTCTCTATTAAAAAATACAAAAATTAGCTGGATGTAGTGGCACATGACTGTAATCCCAGCTACTCGGGAGGCTGAGGCAGGATAATTACTTGAACCCGAGAGGCAGAGGTTGCAGTGAGCCGAGATCGCACCACTGCACTCCAGCCTGGCGACAGAGTGGAACTCTCTCAAAAAAAAAAAACAACAACAACAGAAAACAAAAAACAAAACCATACTGCAGGCCGGGCATGGTGGCTCATGCCTGTAATCCCAGCACTTTGGTAGACAGAGGCGGGCGGATCACCTGAGGTCAGGAGTTTGAGACTAGCTTGTCCAAAATGGTGAAAACCCATCTCTACTAAAATTACAAAAATTAGTTAGGCATGGTGGCGGGCGCCTGTAATCCCAGCTACTTCGGAGGCTGAGGCAGGAGAATCGCTTGAACCCAGAAGGTGGAGGCTACACAAAACTGCGCTGCTGCACTCCAGCCTGGGTGACAAGACCAGAAATCCGTCTCAAAACAAAAACAAAACAAAACAAAACAAAAAACATACTGCAGAGGGAGGGAGTATTAAAGAGAAGCCTGCAGCTTCTACAACTCAAACCAGGAGCTCAATGTCCTTGAATTGACAAGGTCTAAAGTGACATCTCTCAGCTCTGCTTCTCTCTGCAGCTGGCCTCTTCTACAGACAGTTTCTCCACAATGGCTTCAAGCAGCTAGCACTTGGATCATCCACACAGCTTGCACCTCAGAGAAAGCTATCTTTCTTGATAGCTCCTGGAGAAAGGTCCAGTTTGGGCAATGTGCCTGCCCCTGAACCAATCATTGTGGCCAAAGAGATGGAATAGTCTGACTGGCCAGGCTTGAGGCTGAGGTGAGCTAAGCCCCACCCAAATAGCATGGAATGGGGGAACCAGAAAGTTATGTGCCATTAATATTCAGCCTGGGGTTGGGTGCAGTGGCTTACGCTTGTAATCCCAGCACTTTGGGAGGCCGAGGTGGGCGGATCATTTGAGGCCAGGAGTTCAAGACCAGCCTGGCCAACATGGTGAAACCCTGTCTCTACTAAAAATACAAAAAATAAAATTAAATTAAAAAATTAGCCAGCCATGGTGGCGGGAACCTGTAATCCCAGCTACTTGTGAGGCTGAGGCAGGAGAATCGCTTGAACCTGTAAGGCAGAGGTTGCAGTGAGCTGAGATCATGCCATTGCACTCCAGCCTGGGCAACAAGAGCGAAACTCCATCTCAAAAAAAAAAAAAAATCAGCCTGGGCAAGGAAGAGGAGAGATAGTAGCTTTGATAAGGAGAAACCATCTAGGCTGAGTTATAGGGGCTAGGAATTAAAACGGAGCCACCCAGGTTTAAAAACGGGTCTCAGAGCTGAATGAAAAGATCTCTGTGGTTCCATGTAGCCTTTTAACGCCACACTCTTTTCAATTCAGGAGACAGCCTTCCTGGGCATCTACAGCGGGGCCCAGTGCAACGCTGTGAGCTACAATGGGCAGCCACAGGGATGCACCAAGCAGTCTTTCTCAAAATTGACTAATGCAATCTCCTCTTTTGCTTCAGACATTGAGTCCTAACCACTATTGGTCATCACCTAAACCGTTGGTAGTTTCTCAAAATTTTTCCCTGTTTAACACATCTGAAGGAAATAATGCACCACTGTATGTAAAGTGGCCTTTATTATATCAGTGATTTGGGAGGCAGAGGATGCTGGAATTTTCAGAGGGAAAAGGCATTCCCTGGCAAAGAATGTTAGGATGCTGTGGAGAAAGAAGGGAGGATTAACATTTTTAAAAAGTCGCCTGGGTGATTCTGCTATACCTAGGTAGAAAGGCATTCCTCCCTCTGTCCCGTGCTACAGGGGAGAATCAATATTGTTCCAAATACAAAACTTTAACCCTATAGGTCATCCAGTGTGACACCACCCACCTACTCATGGTAATCGCTAACAAGGCAGCCACTTGTAACACAATCTAAATCTTGGGATTGGCCAGGTGCGGTGGCTCACATCTGTAATCCCAGCACTTCGGGAGGCCGGGGCAGGCAGATCACCTAAGGTCGGGAGTTCGAGATCAGCCTGGCCAACATGGTGAAACCCCCGTCTCTACTAAAAATACAAAAATTAGCTGGGTGTGCTGGCAGGTGCCTGTAATCCCAGCTACTCGGGAGGCTGAGGCAGGAGAATCACTTGAACCCGGGAGGTGGAGGTTGCAGTGAGCCGAGATCGCGCCACTATATTCCAGCCTGGGCGATAAGAGCAAAACTCCATCTCAAAAAAATAAATAAATAAATAAATAAATCTTGAGACTTTACAAGTCCCAAATCCATATCCCATGAGGGCATTTGCAAACATAATGTTAAATTTCTTAATGTTATGCCTACTCTCTGACCCAGTAAGTCTACTTCTGAGCATTAAATCTAAAAGAAATGGAAATAATCCATACAGAAAGAGCTTTATTGACAAAGCTCTGTAAGGAATTACATATAATAATGAAATTACATGTAAGAATTTTCATTAATTACATATAATAAAAAAATGAAGTAGACTAAATTCATAGGAAGAAAGTGATAGGAGCTGCTCTGTGTACATCAACTCATCTAACCTATTTAATTCTCACAACAACCCAGTGAGGTTGGTATTATGTTTATTTTATGTATTTATTGTTTTACAGTTAGGGATTCAAGGCACCGTGTAGCAAATACTGATTATAGTTTTATGCATATAAATTTTGCATAAATTATATATGCATAAAACTATAATCAGTGTTTGCTATAATACGAATTTATGCAAATTTATAAATATAATTATTAATAACTTGTATAACAGAAAAATTATTAGGTGGCAATATTAAGTGGAAAAACAAACGGATGATATAATATCAGTTATATAAAATATGCATTAAAAAGGACTTTAAAACATATTAAAATGTTATCAACAGCTATCCTTGGATGGTGAGTTACTTTCTTCTTTCTGCTTTTCTATATTCTGTAAACTGTCTATATTAAGCACGACTGATTTTTAATTTTAGTAAAAATAAAACAAATTGTTTAAGAGTTACCTTCATATACATTAAGACATTATAGTGAATATCCCTGGGTAAGTGGAATTGTGGAGTCTGTTGTTCTTTGTAGTTTCATGTTTTCCAGTAATAAATATTCATTATTTTTGAGAAAAAGGAAAAAAATAATAAAAGAAACATTTTAAAAAGAAATGTCACTTTGGACCATGTCAACTCAATAATTCATTCAAAGCATTTAGGGTTGCTTTCCCTATCCCCTTGCCACCCAACTCTTTGTAACTTAAAATAAAAGGCCATTATCCATTTTGCCTCATAGAAAGTCATTTCTTGCAGGATTGTAAACCACAAACAACAGGAAGACACACTCACTGAGCTGTGCATTTGCAAAATGCATGAAGTCAGGAGTTAGTGTGAGCAACGTTTCTCTAAGAGGAACAATGCACATAACTCCCTCCTGCAGAAATGTTTTACCAGTGCCTCATAAATGTGGGCTCAATGTAACTGAGGACAAAAGAAATCTTCAGGTCCTTTGAAAGAGCATTCAGCTTTCAGAAGCCAACAGACAGAGTTCAAAAAGTTCCAAAAATAAGAATCTTCCGTAAGATATCCTCATTCCCAGCCAGTGAGGTGCAGTTTCTGTGGCAGAGGAAAGAGAGCAGATTCTGGAGTCACAGTCCTGTCATTTATCCCACCAAGAAACAGGTAGATCTTCGACTTCCATCCTTCCTCAGTAGAATCTTAGCCCAAGACCCTGTCATCTCTCACTTGGATTGTTGACATGTCCGCCTTGCTTTTCTCAGCACTTCCACTCTTTCATTTTTCTAACCTTTTTCTTTACAGAAAAGCCAAAGTGATTATTTAAAAAAATAAATTACAGCATTTTGCCTCCTGTTTGAAACCCTTGAAGACTGTCCCATTCCATCACAAATAAAATGTATATTCCTCTTCTTAGTTAAGAAATCTGATAGGACTAGAGCTGCCTTCTCTCCACTGTCATCCTGGGCCTCTGTGACCTCACCAGCATTCCTGCAGCTATATTGGAGTATTTTTGGTTCCTTGGGTACATTGAGCTTCTTCCCACTTCTGAGCCTTTAAACCAGCTGTGTGCTCTACTTGGAAGAACTCTGCCTTCTCCTTTTATGGTTTCAGCTAAATTTCAGCTCCCTTGAAAGGCCTATCTCTAAGTAGCTCTCCTCCTCCCAACCCTGCCCCCAACATTCTCTACCATTGCACCCAATCATTTCCTATACAGCACTTGTCACAACTTAAAATTGTGCATTTCTACCTTGGTTTACTTGCTTATTGTCTGCTATCCAGAGTGTAAGATTCATATCTGGTTTATTCACCACTGTATTACTTTCAGTGTGACTCCAGAATAATGGCACTTAGTAGCTGTTAAAAAAAAATGTTGAATGAATTAATTAACTCAACTGCTTATTTCTAATGTGTCCTTGCATAGGTTTCTTGTCCTCTCTAGGATTCCGTTTCTTCATCTGTGCAATGAGAATACTAGTTCCCTATCTATAGATAAATGTTTATAAAAGGCCAAGCACAGTAGTAGGCACAGAGAAAGCGCTCCTGAAACTACCTTTGTTATGAAGGCTATTATGGGCCGGACAGGTAATAGAGAAATCCCATTTTTATCTTGTGAACTGATATATAAGCTACTGGTGTTGTAAAAAGCACATAATGGGTCCTTGACAAATGTCTGATCGATGAATCAATTACCAGCTAAAAACTTTAAAATTCTAACCTATAAAAAGTTTACCATATGCACTGTTTATAACTTTTAAAATTGAATACAATTTAAATGTCCATCAACAGAAGAATAGGGAAATAAGTCTGGTACATACATACAATAGAATTATGTCTCAACATAGATTGGGCTATAAAAATTATTATTTACAGCCGGGTGTGGTGGCTCATGCCTGTAATCCCAGCACTTTGGGAGGCAGTGGCAGGCAGATCACCTGAGGTCAGGAGTTCGAGACCAGCCTGACCAACATGGAGAAACTCCATCTCTACTAAAATACAAAATTAGTTGGGCGTGGTAGCACATGCCTGTAATCCCAGCTACTCGGGTGGCTGAGGCAGGAGAATAGCTTGAACCTGGGAGGCAGAGTTTGCAGTGAGCCGAGATTGTGCCATTGCACTCCAAACTAGGCAACAAGAGCAACACTCCATCTCAAAAAAAAAATTATTATTAGTTTGTGACATATAAAGATGAAATCACCAAAGCATAAGGAAAAGAGAAACCTTGGCAATAAACACGTGAATTTATTTTAAAAAAATACAATCCAGTGTGTCCAGATTGGCTGTGAACTACCTTTAAATTCACAAAGGGAGCTTGGGATAAAATTAGCATTATTTTAAGAGTCAAGATCTGGCTTTTCTTATCTTGACTGTGGCATCAAGTAACTACTAGATCTTGGGTAGGTCCCTGTCTCTCTCTGGGGCCTCATCTTCTAAAACGAAAGGCTTGGACTAGATGATTGTTAAAGTTCTGCCAATTTCTTAGAGTTTATCACTTCATCCACTATTCACAGCCCTCATTGTTAATTAACCATCATTTCCTCATTAACAATGGTGGTGGTTTATCTACATTACTTAGTCTCATGAAATAATTAGCAATACTCTATTTGGTGGTGGAAGAACTCAACTGGGGTCTATACATGCTGCAAATAAAGTATTACTATAACATTCTGATTCTTTTTTTTTTTTTTTTTTATGAGACAGAGTCTCACTCTGTCAGCCAGGCTGGAGTGCAGTGGCGCGATCTCAGCTCACTGCAACCTCCACCTCCCAGGTTCAAGTAATTCTCCTGCCTCAGCCTCCTGAGTAGCTGGGACTACAGGCACACGCCACCATGCCCGACTAATTTTTGTATTTTTAGTAGAGACAAGGTTTCACCGTGTTGGCCAGGCTGGTATCGAGCTCCTGACCTCAAGTGATCCACCCACCTTGGCCTCCCAAAGTGCCAGGATTACAGGAGTGAGCCACTGCTCCCAGCCCATCCTGATTCTTTATAACCCGAAATTCATATTTGCAATCTAGAGCATGACCTCAAATAACTGCATATTAGACCTCAAAATTTAAAAATCCTCAATTTTCTAGGTTGCTGCTCTGCAGAGTAGTAATTCACTAAATAATTGTCAATTCTTACCAAGGACTTTATATGACAATCTTATCACCCCTAATGCAGATGACAATTCCCAAGAACT
Organism: Pongo pygmaeus; assembly: GCF_028885625.2. Lineage (NCBI taxonomy): Eukaryota > Metazoa > Chordata > Mammalia > Primates > Hominidae > Pongo > Pongo pygmaeus. The sequence goes on from NC_072386.2 coordinate 95,426,400, forward strand.
CAAACCATGATCTGTAACTTGTAGTAGTATACAATGGTACAAAGAATGCAGCTTTATTTATTGAAATAAAAAAATTTTTTAAAAAGAATAACTACCACAGCTCTGGTGACTAAAATTGAGTGTAGAGTAGAGAATTACATATGGAATGCTTGGACGTAAATCTGGAAAGGTCTGTGTGTTGAGGAGAGATTATTTTTTTTTTTTTGGAGATGGAGTCTCTCTCTCTCACCCAGGCTGGAATGCAGTGGAGTGATCTTGGCTCACTGCAACCTCCGCCTTCCAGGTTCAAGCGATTCTCCTGCCTCAGCCTCTCGAGTAGCTGGGACTACAGGCATGCACCACCATGCCTGGCTAATTTTTGTATTTTTAATAGAGATGGGGCTTCACCATGTTGGCCAGGCTGGTCTGGAACTCTTGACCTCAGACAATCCACCTGCCTCTGCCTCCCAAAGTGCTGGGATTACAGGTGTGAGCCACCATGCCTGGCCCAGATTATGTCTTTAAAATAATTACTCTGGATTTATTTATTTACGTATTTATTTATTTATTTTGAGATAGAGTCTCACTCTGTTGCCCAGGCTGGATGTGATCTGAGCTCCCTGCAATCTCTACCTCCTAGGTTCAAGGGATTCTTCTGCCTCAGCCTCCCGAGTAGCTGGAATTACAGGCACCCACTGCCACACCTGACTAATTTTAGTATTTTTAGTAGTGACAGGGTTTCACAATGTGGCCAGTCTGGTCTTAGAACTCCTGACATCAAGTGATCCACCTGCCTCAGCCTTTCAAAGTGATAGGATTACAGGCGTGAGCCACCGCACCTGGCTAAAATAATTACTTTGGAAGCTGGGTGTTTCCAGAATAGGAGCAGAAAGGAACTACACCAGAAAGTTGCACTAATCCAAGCCAAAAAAAAAAAGGTCTGAACTGAAGCATTGGCAGTGGCAATGGAGAGGGAAAATTTTATTTGAGAGTCATTTAAGAGACACACGAAATGAGAACACAAAAGATTTGTATGTGAGTGTATCACCGTTGCCTGTTTGCTGCTTTTGCTAAACTGAGCTGCTAATATTTAGAGCCATGTCTTAAACATCCTTGTCTCTCCTGTTATGGCACATTTTCTAGCAGTGATATTAATACATAGTAATGCTAAGTAAATGTTTACTGAATGAATGGTGCAGAATGAAGGGTGGGAATTGTTGAGGATGGCAGTAGACTTTTTTAGCTTGGATACTTGGATGGTTGATTGGACTGAGAGTGAAACATATGAGGACGATAACTTTGGGGTGGAGGGAAAGGAGTTGCATATGGGTTGGGACATGTTGACTTTTTTTTTTTTTTTTTTTTTTTTTTTGAGACTGAGTCTTGCTCTGTCACCCAGGCTGGAGTGCAATGGCGTGATCTTGGCTCACTGCAAGCTCCGCCTCCTAGGTTCAAGCGATTCTCATGCCTCGGCCTCCCAAGTAGGTAGGATTACAGGTGCCTGCCACCTGCATTTTTTATTTCTAGTAGAAATGGGGTTTCACCATGTTGGCTAGGCTGGTCTCGAACTCGTAACCTCAAATGATCTGCCTGCCTCAGCCTCCCAAAGTGCTGGGATTACAGGCGTGAGCCATCACGCCCGGCCAGATATGTTGAATTTGAGGTACCAGTGGTACAGCCCAGTAATGGTTGATATCCAGGGCTGGAGCTCTAGAGAAAAGGATGGGCTAGAAAATAGGTTTGGGAATGGTAGAAGAGGGAAATGCTCAGTGAAATGGGGCAAAGAAATCAGGTCTTCCACGCATAGATAGAAATTTGAGCCTCTCTTAATAGATGTTCCAAGACTTCCTCTTTTTTTAATGCTTACTTGTGCTATTCCCTCTCCCGTCATCTGAGTACCAGCTCAACTCTTCTTGGAGGCCAGCAGACTCCAATTCCCCGTGTGAATCTCAGAGCAAGCACCCCAATTGATTCTACAAAGCCTCTATAACTTCCTCTTCTTGCCATGATCCAGTCATTATTAAGTCTAGATACTATAGAAGACTTACATCCATCCCTATTCATTCTTTTTTTTTTTTTTTTTTTGAGACGGAGTCTCGCTCTGTCACCCAGGCTGGAGTGCAGTGGTGCAGTCTCGGCTCACTGCAACCTCTGCCTCCCGAGTTTAAGTGATTCTCCTGCCCCAGCCTCCCGAGTAGCTGGAACTATAGACCTGCGCTACCACACCTGGCTAACTTTGTTTTTGTTTGGTTTTTTTGTTTTTGTTTTTTGTTTTTTGTTTTTTTTGAGTTGGAGTCTCGCTATGTCACCCAGGCTGGAGTGCAGTGGCTCGATCTCAGCTTACTGCAACCTCCGCCTCCCAGATTCAGGCGATTCTCCTGCCTCAGCTTCCTGAGTAGCTGGGACTACAGGCACGTGCCACCATGCCCAGCTAATTTTTGTGTTTTTAGTAGAGACAGGGTTTCACGATGTTGGCTAGGATGGTCTCGATCTCCTGACCTCGTGATCTGCCCGCCTTGGCCTCCCAATGTGCTGGGATTATGGGTGTCAGCCACCACATCTGGCCATTTTTTTGGTATTTTTTAGTAGAGATGAGGGTTTCACCATGTTGGTTAGGCTGGTCTTGAACTCCTAACCTCAAATGATCTTCCTGCCTTGGCCTCCCAAAGTGCTAGGATTACAGTCATGAGCCACCACACCTGGCCTCCTGTTCATTCTTAACACTCCCACAGTTTTCCAACTGATTAAGGATCTCATGAGAAATGATATAAGAAAGAGAACTGGCCGGGCATGGTGGCTTAAGCCACTGTGAGTGTTGGGAGGCTGAAGTGGTCAGATCACATGAGGCCAGGAGTTCGAGATTAGCCCAGCCAACATGGCGAAACCCTGTCTCTACTAAAAATACAAAAATTAGCCCACCATGGTGATGCACGTCTGTAATCCCAGCTACTCAGGAGGCTGAGGCACAAGAATCACTTGAACCCAGGAGGGGGAGGTTGCTGTGAGCTGAGATCATGCCACTGCACTCCAGCCTGGGCCACAGGGCTAGACTCTGTCTGGAAAAAAAGCAAAAACAAGAACAATAACAACAAAAAAAAAACAGAAAGAGAACTCGAAAGTTCTGTTTTGCAACAGTAAAAATTATAACCAGTCCAGAAACACAAATATACGTTCTAAAATTTCTTATACAGAGGTAGGGAAACTGATGTTTAATCACAACATTAGATCAATGATGACCTACTACTTTGCTCTTCCAGATAAATAAAAAAATTAGCCTCTAACTTCAAGTATTCTCAGAGATCAAAACTTTGATATAAAAAGATGATTTAACCTTGTCAATTATAGGTTACCATGTGAATCTCTAGCTTGTAAAAACAGCAGGATCTTACATTTATCAGAGGCCATTTTATTTCAGCAAAAATCAAATTGTTTTAATGAATTTATTTTACTGCACCCCAAACCATTTATCGATGGCAAAAATAAGGCATAGGTAGTAATCTTTAATTTTGCTGAGCCAACCTAGACACAGTTATCAAAGAGTGGTCTAAGGCTGCATAAGACAGCACAGAATTAATATCTCAAAACTTAAATCAGAAGTTGAACATGTGTTTCAGTCCTTTGCCTCTTAGACCAGGCTGCCTTTCAGTTTTCCAGTGTTTCCTAAGCTCTAACAAGAGTTTTTTAACTAGAAGAAGGAAAAAAGATGTTTTAAGAATCTTAGGGAAATATATGGCATCTAAACCGTCTATGATGAGGAAACAAAGGCCTCTCTAGGCCTTGCCCAATGTCATAGATATTGAGAAACAGAGCTAGGTATTATAAGTCCAGAACTTTTAATTCATTTTTCAAAAACTGTGGCTCTTACTATTTTTATAAAAAATAATGCTTAACAATTATTGAGTATGTATTAAACTGCCAAACACTGTTCTAAGTATTTATTTGCATTAATTTATTTAATCCTATGATTATGTTCATTTTACTGACAAAAATCCTGAGTATTAGAGAGAGTACATTTGCTTAAAGCTGTGTAGAAAGTTAAGCAAAGGAGCCAAATTTTGAATCCAAGTCTGCATGATTAAATCTAAATTCTTTGCAACTATGCAATGCTGCCACAATGCCACAGAATTTAAGAATCTGAAGGAATCTCATTGATCATTCTTCTCAGGCTCCTCCACACCTCTGATACATAATGATCTACCTTTTGTTTGAATACCTAGTGATAAAAAGTTTACTATCTAAGAAGGCAGCTCTTTAATTTTAGGGCAGCCAAAACTTGCTTCCCTCAGCCTTCTACCCAATGGAGCAAGTTCTGGATAATAATGGAGCAGTGTCCCCAAAGGACTTCAGGAAAAACAGGAAAAAAAGAAATGGCAACTCCAAATAAAGCCAGTTCAATTTATGTGGTCAATAGGCAAATTAGAAAGATACAACCTTTCTAGTTTTATATCTCTCTGATCTCATAGAGATATTAATCTAGCAACAATTCAAAGAAGATACTCCCATGTGTAAGGATAACTCTGAAGTCCTCAGGACCAGGAAGTAAATAGATGGCTCCTGTGCCATGAACAATTCGTAAACCCTGAATGAATACCTGTGGACATGTGGAAACTTTCTCAGTTGCAAGTCTCTGTAACAGCTTTAAGGCCACTTCCTGAGAAGAATCTGTCACTATAGGCTTCAAAAGCTCCAAAATTCACCAGTTGGAAGTGGGTATTTTTTGAAAGACATTTGGCTTATGTTTAAAAATTAACTGAAACCTGCTGATGGGAGTAGGAAGACTCTGAAGGCTCATAATTATGAGATCCAAATTAAAAAAAAAATCCACATTTTATCCTCCTCTTTTGTCTGGGGCTTCCTTTAGAGCCATGAATATGCCCATGATGGGGCTTAGAACAATGCTCAGATTGTGTGTAAATGTGTAAATAGCACACAACAGACCTGATAATACTGGAATTGGGAATTAATTTTACTCTTTTTCCAGTTGAGTTTTGAAGACCTTTGAAGGGTTTTGTCGAGAACAGAATAATTCCTAGTATGTAAAAGCTAAGTGGGTTGCTTAATAGTTACACAGTTTCTTTTGGGGAATAATGGGAAAGTTTTGGAAATACTGGTGACGGTTGCACAACATTGTGAATATAATTAATGCCACAAAATTATACACTGAAAAATAGTTAAAATGATAAATTGTATATTATATATATCATGATATATATATATTGCCACAGCTAAAAAAGTAATGTATCAAAAACCATTGAACTGTACACCATAAATGGGTAAATTAAATGGTATACGAATTATATAGCTCAATAAAGCTGCTTAAAAAAAAACCCTAAGTGAAACCTTAGAAATTATTCAGTCATTAAACTTCATGTTATAGTTGAGGAAATAGAGGCCCAGAGTAGGGAAGGAACTCCATGGAGGCTGCAGATATTTTTCATGTTAAAAAATACTTCATTTTGGGCCAGGCACGGTGGCTCCTGCCTGTAATCCCAGGACTTTGGGAGGCTGAGGAGGGCAGATCACCTGAAGTTGGGAGTTCGAGACCAGCCTGATCAACATGGAGAAACCCTGTTTCTACTAAAAATACAAAATTAGCCAGGTGTGGTGGCACATGCCTGTAATCCCAGCTAATTGGGAGGCTGAGGCAGGAGAATCGCTTGAACCCAGGAGGCCGAGGTTGAGGTGAGACGAGATCATGCCATTGTACTCCAGCCTGGGCAACAAGAGTGAAACTCTGTCTCAAAACAAACAAACAAACAAAAAACAAAAAAGAAAACACTTAATTTTAATTTTAAGTATATATACTTTGCCACAATAAGAAAAAATATTTTATTTATATTTTGCCACACAGACTTGTATGCATCTTAATAAATCTTTTTTTTTTTTTTTTTTTTTTTTTTTTTGAGACAGAGTCTGGCTCTGTCACCCCAGCTGGAGTGCAATGGCATGATCTCGGCTCACTGCAACCTCTGCCTCCCAGGTTTAAATGATTCTTGTGCCTCAGCCTCTCAAGTAGCTGGGATTACAGGCATGTGCCACTACATCCAGCTAACTTTCTATTTAGTAGAGATGTGGTTTTGCCATGTTAGTTGGGCTGGTCTCAAACCCCTGGCCCCAAACAATCAGCCCACCTCGGCCTCCCAAGATACTGGGATTATAGGTGTGAGCCACTGCTCCCAGCCTTAATAAATCTTAAGAAATAAAATTGTAAAATATGATTAACTTATTAAGATTGTCTTGATGCGCAGGAAGATACCTTAAATAAAACATAGCTGACTAGCTTCTCTTTAATAATGTGCTGTAAGACGATTTGAACTCCAAGACCAAGAAGAGAAATCACAGTTTCCTGGGAAGAGAGGAAAACATGCCGACTTACACTCTCTTTTTGGGGCCTTCACAAAAGAACTCTTAGGTCTTTTGTCTTCAGTCCTTTGCCAGATGAGTGTTACAAGATGCCAAATGTTATTGACCAAAAGGTCAATCACACCCCATGAACAACTTACACATTAATTTTCAGCCAGAAACTAAAGAGTTTGTGGACCAAGTGAAGATTTGAAAAAACTTCCTCACTAATTCAAGAAAAAAAAAAAAAAGAAAAGAAAAAAAAAGAAACGTTTATATGGGAAAACTAGATGGAAAGTTTTACTAAAATTCCTGAGTTGTTTGACTAGCTCCCAAATACTTAACAGTCATGTCCCACTATATTTAAATGTAGAAGTCAATTGAGAGATGCCTCATTATTATTAAAAATTATCAAAGTGCCAATGTTTGAAAATCATTTTTTTTTTTTTAAAAAAAGTCAATAATTTCTGGCTGGGCACTGTGGCTTACATCTGTAATCCTAGGACTTTGGGAGGCTGAGGTGGGCAGATCACCTGAGGTCAGGAGTTAAGGAACAGCCTGGCCAACCTGGTGAAACCCCATCTCTACTAAAAATACAAAAATTAGCCGGGAGTGGTGGTGCGTGCCTGTAATCCCAGACACCCAGAAGGCTGAGGCAGGAGAATCGCTGGAACCCAGGAGGCAGAGGCTGCAGTGAATCAAGATCATGCCACTGCACTCCAGCCTGGGTGACAGAGCAAGATTCTGCCTCAAAAATAGTAATAATAATAATAATGACTTCTGTGTAACCTACATAAAGCTGGGTCATTTCATGACCCAGCCCCTACTTAGAGTTGCATTCAGTGATTCAATATAAATATGACAAAATGAAATTATATATTTGTCTCTACTCCTCCTAAAACCCAGATAAAATGACATTAAATAAAGAAGACTTTTTTAAAACCCTATGAGAGTAAAGACAGTGGAAAAGGATAAACAAAGGATGACAGAGATCATAGAATTCTTGGAAGATAAAAAGCAAATACAGATGCTTTTTCCTCAGTGACTTGGCAAACAAGAGGAAGTTTCAAACAAAGTTACTGAAAAGAAGAATATAGATAATATGTGAAGTGATTTTTCCAGTGACTTCCTCAGGAAAGCGTCAGCATTTGGAAACAGCAGCCCACCACTAGAGAAGTTTGAAGTCTGGGGTACACTGATGGTAATAATAAGAACAAGAAAACCCAAACCCAGCTCAAGTCCTGATTAGATTGATTCAATCCCCCAATGCTAATGGCCTGACAGAAGAGAGGTGTACATATATTCAGGTGTAAATACTGTTACCTCAGTTTCTACTGTTCTACACATGGTACGTGGCAGTCAATCAAAAATTATGAGGCCAAAAAGCAACAACAACAAAAAACCCAAACAACTCATTAGTGGGAGATAAAATAATCAACAGAACCAGACTTAGAGATGACCCAGATATGGGAAATAATGGATACCAGAGAGATAAAACCTATGAGTCAAATAGAACTATTAGAAATAAAATATATATCAGATATGATTAATTTCTTGTTTGGGCTTGTCAACTTAAGAAAAGAATCAGCAACATTTAAAAAGGTCCACAGAAATTATTCAAATAGAAACAGAGAGAAAGAAAACAAGTGAATCAAACAGAACAATGAATTCAAAAGCTGTGGGACAATATCCAGCAGTTTAATACATACGTCACTGAAGTCACAGAATAAGAAGAGAGAGAACAAGCAGAAAAAGAAGGAAAGTGAGGGAGTGATGTCATTATATGTCTGGAAAAAGATATCAATGTAGAAGTACTCCTAGCCTCTCTAGTCCCTGGCAAAGAAGAATTCTCTTTGCCCACTGGTTTGGGCATTTCTTGTGATAAATTAGAGTAACAGGCAGAGATGAATTAGGTGCTTCCAAAATTAGCTTGATTTTATTTCAACTGGAAAGAGTTGGGATTTACTCGTGAGAAAAATAATATATTGAGAAAAAAGTAGTGATTTGAATTAAGAGAAAATTTGGAGAGGGATTTGGACAGAGGGAGGAAAGAGTTAAGAAGAGAAGTTGCTATGTTAGAGAGAGATAAATTGGGAAAGAGAAGGTTACATTCTGCCATGCATTGTAAACTTAATCCTTTAATATAAATCAAGAGTTAAAAATTTAAATTTTATTTTAGCAAAGATTTAAATTACTTTCCGATTATCGATTGTTGAACTGGTTGTCTGTTTTTATTTAGTTTCTAGTTTTCAAAGAATATATGCATATAATTAATTAATTTTTAAATAATTAAATAAATTTTTAAAAAATTAAATAAATAAGGCTTATGAAGAAAAAACAGCAGTTCGTTTTGTCCTTCCTCCTACTGGTCCAATTTTGCTCGCCAGAGGCAATCACTTTTCTCTTTTATACCTTTATTGACATCCATATTTTGAAATAAGCTTGTTACTTTTTATTGATTCATTCATTTTAGACATTATCTACTAACTTTCCAGAGTGGCAAGTGAATATTTAGGTTTATTTTACCTCCCTACTCAATTTCTGGGTTTTCCAACTTCCAAGTAGCCTCATATTACAATCTTTTGTTAAATCAATAGTCAATGTTTACTTAATTACAACTATAAACATTCTTTACTGCTGGGCCATGTGCTGTATTTTGATTATGATTCCTTTCTTCTATATGTTGGGTTTTCTAAGGTTAAGCTTTAACTACTCAAATGCTCCAACTGGCTCATAAATTCTTCTCAAATTCCCCAATAGATTTATAAAACCACTCTTAATACTAACTTCCACATTAAAAAATAATCATAAAATCTCCCAGATCCAATTTTCTAGTTCTTTTCCTAGAAAACTCATTTTTAGGGCTTATCATTCTCCTTTTTCAATTAGGACTTGCTCTTTCTGCCTACCTCTACCCTGAACTGTTTTCCTGGGACTTTCCTTTGGTTCATTCCTGAGTTGGATCTTGTTTCCTGGTCTCACACCTCCCTCTTTCTTAATTTACTCCTCTTTTTGGTGAAGCCCTTACTCCAGGGGCTTCTGGAGAAATTATGATTGGGAGGTAAATTAGTTTGTGTTTTTGCATGACTGGTAATGTCATTTCTCTGCCCTCTTACTTGATTAAAAATTTGGGTTTCAAAATCAGTGTTTAAAATCATTTTCCCTTAAAATTTTAAAGGTACTACTTCACTAAGTGCTGGAGTTTTTATTGAGAAACCCAATGCCATTTCTTGTTACTAGGGCACGTGGGGCCTCTTTTTCCCTCTTTTGACACTTTTAGAGTCATCTTTAGTCCTCGTATTGCAAAGCTTAATAAGAGGGTGCCTGGGTTGGACCTTTTTTAATTCATTGTGTTGGGTTGTTAATGGGCTCTTTCAATCTGGAAACTCTTGTCCTTCAGTTTTGGGATTTTTTTTTTTTCTGTGGCATCTTTTATATTTTCCTTCCATGTATTTTTTCAGTTTGCTTTTCCTGGATGTCAGACTTCCTAAATTGATTCCCAAATTTTCTTAACGTTTTTATAGTTCTTTTCTATGTCTTCTTTTCCACTCTTCTCTCTAAAAGATTTATTTCAATTTTATCTTTCATATTTTCTATCAAATTCTCCATTTCAGTCTGCAGGAAACAGTTAACATAGCAGGCCCAATACTGCTATCTCTAGGAGGTTTGGGAGATGGCCCATGAGAACTTGGCCTCTGGTATGTTCCCTAAGCTATGAAGTGATAAGGTTGTTTTTGTGCCTGGAATGTCGCATTCTATACCAGCCTGCCTAGAGTGCATATGCAAATAACATGATTTATGACGAACACCTGCTTTCCTTCTGAGGGTTTGGAACTTTGGTAACGTGGCTTGTTGCACAGGCAGAGAATACTTGAATGACCAGCATCAAAAACCCCAGATTCTGAGTCTTAAATGGTCTTACCTGGGTAGAAACACTGCATATGTGTTCCTGCATTTAACTGCTTCAGTATGTTATGTGAGATAACCACTGCTCCACCCAGAGGAAAAACTTTGGAAGCCTGTGCTGGACTTGTCCAGACTCTGCCTGAGGTGTTTTTCCCTTGTTGATCCTGTGTGTTCTTTTGTTGTAATAAACAAGAGCCATGATTACAACTGTTTCTGAGTCCTGAGTCTTTCTAGAGAATCACCGAATGTGTGGGTAGTCAAGGAAATGCCCCAAACTATCAGTTATCTCATATATATATGTTATTTCTATGAATTCTATTCTGTTCTCTGGTAGCACCTCTTCTTAAAAAGCATAGCACTCTGCTCTTGTTTAAGGTATACAATATCTTCTCTTACCTTGTGGAGAATTTTAATTCTACGCTTTGTATGTATTGCTCCATATGTTGCCTTTCTCCCCCTCTACTTGGTTTTGGTCTCTCTCTTTAATGTTGGAGACTTCCCTTATATATTTGGTGATGCCTGCTTGTCCATTCGTGGTTAATGATGAAGCACCAAAAAGCTGATGGAAGCTATGTTTGCATGGGTAGATTGTTGAATGAGCAAACTGCCTTTCTTCATAGGGAGTATCAGTATATAGAAGCTTTTCACCTGGGAATAGTTTCTCCAGAAAATAATTCTTTAATTTTCTACTTGTGAGGCACTTGCAGGGCTGCTGGGTTTTTGTGACTAGAGTAGGCAGTGGTTTTTAAAAAATCTGGAGATAAGTATATGGGACTCTCTTAGTTCATTTAGTGGTACCATATGGTGCTATAACAGTATACCTGAGGCTGGGTAATATATAAAGAAAGAGTTTTTTGTTTTTTGTTTTTCTCACAATTCTAGTGGCTGGAAAGTCCAAGGGCACAGTGCTAGCATCTGCTTGGCTTCTGGTGAGGGCTTCATGTTACATCATAACATGGTGGAGATGTGAAGGGGAAGCAAGCATGCCAAAAGGACCAAACATAAGGAGGAACCTTGTTTTATAACAGCCCGATTTCCAGGGACCTAATCTAGTCTCAGGAGTGAGTACTCACTCCCAAGAGACAAGATGGCTTTAATCTATTCATGAAGAATCCAACCCCATGACCCAAGCACCTCCCCCTAGCCCCACCTCCCAACACTGCCACACTGGCAATTAAACTCTCTTGAGTTTGGTGGGGACAAAACACATCCTCTAGGGCAGCCATTCCTCCCTAATCTGGCACAGCCCCTTCCCTCCTCCTTGTGGCCCAGGGATCATCTGCTTTCTACTCTGTCTATAGATTCTATACCCCTTCTTTTGTGCTACTCCCACTCTCACCTCTGTCAGACAGGTTATGGAACAGGATGTAGTCTCCTTTGCTTCTCATTTTCGGCTCCCCCCAGATAAGTCCCTTTTCCCATAACTATCACTTCTAATGAAGTTAGGGAAATGGAAGGATGGCAAAAAATCACAAAGATGAGACCAGAACAGAGGTTTCTGAACTCTTATAACATTCTCAAAATTACTGTCCCTAATTTTTGGTCCCTAATTCTACTGTTGCACCCCACACCCACTTTGCTGCCTCCTCCACCCCACACATGTTATACTCTAAAAAATAAGAAGAAAAGGCCAGGTGCAGTGTCTCACGCCTGTAATCCCAGCACTTTGGGAGGCAGAGGCAGGCGGACCACCTGAGGTCAGGAGTTTGAAACCAGCCTGGCCAACATGGTGAAACCTCGTCCCTACTAAAAATACAAAAATTAGCCGGTCCTGGTGGCGGGTGCCTTTAGTCCCAGTTACTTGGGAGGCTGAGGCAGGAGAATCGCTTGAACCCAGGAGGTGAAAGTTGCAGTGAGCCAAGATCGCGCCACTGAACTCCAGCCTGGGTGACAGAGCGAGACTCCGTCTCCAAAAAAAAAGAAAAGAAGAAGAAGAAAAATAACCTTTTTAACATAGGGTTGTAGTAAAAAATTCCAGATAACATTCCGCATTCCCTACCACATACCCGCACTCAAATTGAAATTTAAATTAAAGTCCTCTATAACTTGTTCACCCACCGTTGTTAACATTTTGGTGTTATTTCTTTCTAGGCTTTCTTCTACTCAAAATGTTAGATTATGCCCATATATAAATCATATTTTGCAAAACTGGGATTTTACTGTTCATATATATATATATATATATATATATATTTGAGATGGAGTTTCATTCTTGTTGCCCAGGCTGGAGTGCAATGGTGTGGTCTCGGCTCACTGCAACCTCTCCTTCCGAGGTTCAAGTGATTCTCCTGCCTCAGCCTCCTGAGTAGCTGGGATTACAGGCGCATACCAACACACCCAGCTAAATTTTGTATTTTTGTACAGATGAGGTTTCACCATGTTGGTCAGGCTGGTCTCAAACTCCTGACCTCAGGTGATCCGCCCACCTCAGCCTCCCAAAGTGCTAGGATTACAGGCGTGAGCCACCGCACCCGGCTGTTCATATATTTTTGTAGCTGCTCTTTTTCTTTAATAAATAATGGGCACCTGCCTGGATAAATAAATACAATTCACAAGCCCATATTAATTATCTGAATTATATTGACTTAAAATAATTTGTCTAACTAAGACCAGATGGATGGATATTCAGGTTGTTTTCAATTGTATGCTGTTATAACTATTGCAGGGGTTAGCATACTTGCATAAATATCTTTGCACATTTGTTCACTGTTAAACCTAGGCATGGAAGTTGAAGGAGCTCTAAATCAAGGTATACTAATTTCTATCTCATCAACAGTAGCCCCTTCTGCCACATCATTGCTAACATTGCATACTAGCACGCTTTTAAGTTTTTGATAGGCAAAAGTTGCAACAATTACATCTTGTTTGTATTTGCATTTCTTTGCTACTGAATAAGTTTCCACATATTTGTTGGTCACTTATTTTTATTTTATCGCTTTCTTGTTCTTGCCCATTTTTAAAAGTTAGGATGGTCAGCTTGTTTTATTCTTTAACAGTTCTTTGCATACTCAATATATTCACTTTTAGTTTAATACATAGATTGAGAATTTTCTTCAGTTTGTCATTTGCATTTTTATATGCTTATGGTACTTTTGGATATTTAGAAGAAATAGAATTTTCATGGTCAAATCTGTTTGTGTTCCTCTTTCTGGTTTCTGTCTATGCTGACATTTTCTAAAAAGACCTTCACTCTCTCCTGCCCCTATCAAGATATTTGTTAGTATTTCCTTCTAGTACTTTTATCTTTTTATTTGTTTATATTTAATTCCTTAATCCATTTGAATTTATTCTGATATATGATGTTGCATGTTAGTGATCTCCAGAAAAACAGAACCAATAAGATATGTATATGGAGAGAGAGAGGAGAGAGGGAGAGAGAGATTTTAGGAATTGAGCCAGTTGTGTGACTGGCAAATTCAAAGTCTGCAGAGCAGGTGGCAGGCTAGAGATCCAGGGAAGAATCAATGTCGTAGCTTGGGTCAGAAGGCAGTCTGGGGTGAATGGCTCATGCCTGTAATCCCGGCACTTTGGGAGGCTGAGGCAGGCAGATCATTTGAGTCCAGGAGTTTAGGACCAGGCTGGGGAACATGGTGAAGCCCAGTTTCTACAAAAAATACAAAAATTAGCCAGGCATGGTGGTAGTGTGCCTATGGTCCCAGCTACTCAAGAGGCTGAGGCCGGAGGATGACTTGAGACCAGGTGGCAAAAGTTGCCATGAACCAAGACTGTGCCACTGCACTCCAGCCTGGGCAACAGATACCCTGTCTCAAAAAAAAAAAAAAAAAAAAAAGAAGAAGAAGAGGAAGAAGAAAGGAGGAGGAGGAGGAGGAGGGGGAGGGGGAAAAGGAGGGGGAGGAGGAGGAAGAAGAGGAAGTTCAGAGGCAGTATTTTCTCTTTCTCAGGAGACCTGAATCTTTTCATAATCTTAATGCCTTCAGCTGATTGGATGAGGCCCACCCAGTTTATGGAGGGTAATCTGCTTTCCTCAAGGTCTACTGATATAAATGTTAATTTCATCTTAGAAATATCTTCACAGAGATCTCTTGACTGGTATTTGACCAAATAGCTAGATATAGTGGCCTAGCCAAGTTGACAAACAAAATTGCCGTCACAGTGTGAGTCAGGGATCTAACTTTATCTTTTCCCTATTTTCTTTCTGATAGGAGGTCCCACAAAGCCCCGATTCCCTCATATTCTCTTCTGTTAATCTGTAGGGGCTAAAAAAAGGTATTCAACAAACTTCCTTCTCTTCTCTTAGTTTGGCCTTCCCTTCTCTAGATCCTACAGATGTCTTTTAAAACCTCAAATGACGAATAGAGGAAAATAGTGGGTGTGATCTAGTCTATTTGTCTCCAAAATTCGGGAGCTTGACCCATAGCAGACAAAAGGCATGCCCCATCTTGATCTCTGGGGGGATTTTTGCTCATGACAGCATCCCCTTAGACACTCTGAAGATATAGCCACAAAAGTGTGAAATTTCTACTTATCTTCACACTCTAGTAAGCCCTCTAACCCTTGTTTCTCAAATACAAGGCAGGATCCAAGAGTTCTAGAGCTTTCTACCCAGGGCATTGTGAGGACATGGAGCCCACAAGGAAAATTTCTGCCCAAGCATATGACATCATGATTAATAAGCATTAGCCATTAAGTATTTTGAGAGCTTCAGATGAAAGTTTCACAAACAGGCCAGAGTGTCATATAATAAGGATTATAAGCTTCTAAGTATTTCATACTTGCCTTGTGATCAAAACAGAAAACTCTTCATGTATACGTTATTAATAAATTTGGATGCCCCTTTAAAGGTGATTAATTAGGTCTGAGTTTCCTTCAGACTCCATGATCACACTGAAGATCTACACACTGGTCTGTCTGCTCCAGAGCTCCAGGCTTTTGTCTCTCTGGTTTGGCAGGAATCTCCATGGGAGGCCAGTCTTAGCCTTGAGTGCGAAGGGTCACCAGTGGGGCATCATCCCCTGCTTTCTGGAGTGTGCTGAATGCCAACTCCCATTACATGGGGACCAAAATGAGCTCAGGAGCATTGGTATCAGGCCAGACTGCCAGACTTCCACTCAGGCATCTCGGCCAACCTGCAACAAACACTGCCTGGTCTAGCTATTTAGAACTGAATAATTGGCACAGACATAGATGCCTGCTGACTTGCATTTGGTGCTCCCATTTGAATTTGAATTCTTTCATTAAGCCACAAAGCATCCTTTTTAAAGGTCCAGATCCTCCCAGGATAATTAGACTCTTCCTACAGCAAAGGGAAGGCTGAATTATTCTTTCCGTCTCCCTGATCTGGCTGCATTTAAACAAGTTGGTAGGAACTTTCTGAAACAATTAGAAGAAAAGGGATAAGATGAGTGAGGCTCAATTCCCTTTTCAAAAAGTGCAGACAATGGCGGGCGCGGTGGCTCATGCCTATAATCCCAGCACTTTGGGAGGCTGAGGCGGGCAGATCACTTGGGGTCAGGAGTTCGTGACCAGCCTGGCCAACATGGTGAAAACCCATCTCTCCCAAGAATATAAAAATTAGCCAAGCATGGTTGTGCAAGCCTGTAATCCCAGCTACTCAGGAGACTGAGGCAGGAGAATTGCTTGAACCCAGAAGGCGGAGGTTGCAGTGAGCCGAGATCATGCCACTGCACTCCAGCCTGGGTGACAGAGCGAGAGTCTATCTCAAAAAAAAAAAAAAGAAAAAAAAAGTGCAGACAAGAGATCTAAAAATGCTTCCTGCTATCTAGTAAGCATGGATGTGCCTTCTTGTGGGCTACAGAAGGGTAGCCTTGAAAAATTGGATTTTTGCTGTGTACTACCCAGTGAATCAAGGCACTGGCATCCCTGGGGGGCTCTGCAAGGTTATGGTCCTGAGGTTTGTGTCTGAGAGTCCTGTTGCTGTTCCAGTGCATTTATAAGCCCTTATTGAGACAGCAGGTGACTAGAGGGAAAAGGACTCCTGTTGAGTATTTTTTTTTTTAAGAAATCTTTTAGGAAGCTGGATTAGGCTACATGGAAATGTAATTGTGATTCTCAGCAGGCTGAGACTCATTAACAAAGAGCCAGAATAATGGGTTTTTATACAAGGTATTCATTCATTCAGTTTTATTCATTTATTCTTTTACTGAATGTCTCTGCTAAGTGCCAAGCACTGGGTAGGATCCAGTCCCTGTCCTCAATGAGCTGAAAGTGTTTATATGGGAAGGGCAGTGTGGGTGAATGAAGAACAGAATGCAGGAGAGACAGACAAGTAAATAGGTTATTAATACACTGTGATAATTACTAAAACAGTGGTAGGTACAAGCATCAAAATTTAGATGGGGAATAACGCATTAGAAACGGTGTAGGGAAAAGTATGAAGGAGAAGAAAGACTTGACAGTGGACATGAAGCTGTAGCTGAGCCTTTTTTTTTTCTTTTTTTTTTTTTGAGATAGGGTCTTGTTCTGTTGCCCAGGCCAAAGTGCAGTGGTACGATCATGGCTCACTGCAGCCTCAACCTCCTAGGCTCAAGCAACCCTCCCACCTCAGCCTCCTGAGTCACTGGGACTACAGGTACATGTCACCATGCCCTGGCTAGTTTTTTTTTATGGACTTTTTTTTTTTTTTTTTTGAGATAGAGTTTTACTCTGTGGCCCAGGCTAGAGTACAGCAGTATGATCTTGGCTCACTGCAACCTCCACTTCCCGGACTCCAGCGATCCTCCCACCTCAGCCCTCCCAGTAGCTGAGACAAGTAGGCACCACCATGCCTGGTTAATTTTATTTTTTTGTAGCAATGAGATCTCATTGTGTTGCCTAAGCTGATCTTGAACTCTTGGCTCAAGTGATCCTCTTGCCTCATCATGCCAAAGTGCTAGAATTACAGGTGTGGGCCACCACACACAGTCTTTTGTTGAGTCTTGAATGACGAGTAGGAGCTTGTCAGACAGATCAAGAAGCAGGTAGAAGAGAAAGGAAGGCATTCCAGTCAGAGATAAGAAAAGGCAAAATGAAGGGGGCATAAAACGACATGGTGTATGCACAGTACTATGAGTTGGTATGGCGAAATGCTGGAAGCATGGGGAAGGGGACAGAAAACAAATGAGACTAGAGAGGTAGCCAGGGGCCAGATCTACAAGTGCTTTCAATACCATGAAATACATCCCTGAGGCAATGTGTCTAATAAGCTGTACCCTGGAATTTCGGGTCACCTGGCACAAACTATGGCTACCTATATCTATCTCTTCCTAAAGGTCTGTGGACCAAGGAGCTCCCCAAAGAGCAAAGGATATGGCACATCCATTGCTTGACCTGGTATATGCTAATAAAGTATGGACAGGCACAGGCCCAATACTAATGCCCTGCAGCAGCCACAAGGGGCTTGCTTCCATATCACTTTCCATTCATTAATTGGTATCCACTGGGTATAATTATGAAGCCACCGCATGATACCTGTATCCAGCCTCTCTTTCCACGTTTTGCATTCAATAATGTCACATGAGACATGTCTGGCTGTCATCTGGATATTCTGTGCTCACTCCACGTATCTGCTCAACCAGTCTAATGGCCTTAATCAGAAAAGGAAATTAGATTACTCTGGCATGACCTGTTTTACTGAAACGCTACTGGCTTAGAGGGATTGCTGCTTAATTTGTAAGCACTCATAAGCCATTAGTAGAATAATCTCTTATGGAATTTTGCCTAGGACTGGTGTCAAGCTCATGAATCCATAGTGGGTGAAAAAGGGAGGGAAAAATTAATTATATTTCCTAAAAATCAAGGCATTTGTCCATCCTTAGTCCTCCAATATGATTCCTATTTTTCATCAGTCCCTGAGATTATCAGCAGCAGTCCTGTGCTCTTACTAGCAAACATAGTGATAGCTTGAAGAGTGATTTGTTTAGGCCAAGAGACAAAGTCCAGACAGCTGTTACCTCATTTCTCCCCTCTGAGAAGATTTCATCTCTTTAATTAGTTTGTGCCAGTCTTTTTAGTCAGAATATCCTTATTCTTGACAGAGAAGAAACAACAACATTGGACCTACCCAATAATCTTTCTGATTCTTTCTTTTGTTCTGTCTCTTGAACAGCTTTTATCTGTTCTTGGTGAGTCTAAATTTTTTTCAAAGGTTGACTTGCTTAGAACATTAACTCTCATATTCCATATATTTTGCCTCAATATTTACCATTCCCCAACATCCAAAGTCCACAGGACAAGTGTTTCCAATGCGACAATTGATGGTCCCTGAAACCACACATCTGAACTCACTCTGAGTCACATGGGGATTTAGTGCTTCAGGAATTATCTCAGAGGTAATACATCATGAGGAAATCTGTAGGGACAAGAGTCTTGCAAATCAACCTTGACAGGAGAGAGCCCTTGAACTCATTCACTTCTGTACAATTCCATTTCGATATGTCTCTTTTTCACTACTAGAGTAAAAGACAGACTTAGGGTTGAGAAGACAAATTATCTCTATGGACCTCAGTCTCTTAATTTATAAAATGAAGAGTTCTGGTAAGATAACTTTTAAGATCTGTTTCAACTAGAAAGTTATACAGCCCCAGAAATCTGAAGAGAAGAAGAAGAATTAAGATTCCTGGAGGACCTATGACAAACTAGACGTTGTGCTAAAATCATAATGCCCGAGACCTCTTTTAGGGCAGACAACTATCTTATGAGCTGATCCCATTTGGCAGATAAGGAAGATGAACTTTACTGATATTGCATACTTTATCCAAGGTCACTAAACTACTAATCATAAGTAAGGGGCAGAGTATGAATTCATATCCATCTACATCATTGATTCTCAACTGGGGGTGATTTTGCCCCCCAGTAGGCATTTGGCAATGTCTGGAGACATTTCTGGTTGTCACACTTAGGGAATTGCTACTTGCAGCTAGTGGGTAGAGGCCAAGGATGCTGCTAAACATCCTACAACACACAGGATAGCCCCCACAACCAGGAGTTATCTGGCCCAGAAAGTCACTAGTGCTGAGGCTGAGAAACCTAATATGGATAGAAAGCCCAAGTGATATTGAATTGACCTAAATCACTTGTCAAATTCAGAAAATATTATCATTGCTACACACAATTTTCTATCAAAGGATTTCCAGTCACAAAGAACAAACACACATCCCCCAAAGGAATGTAGCTATTATCAAGTCTGAGAATTTTACACTGTATCCCATTATATGTCCACATTATGTAATAGAAAACAAAATTTTCCAATGCTTTTCTCCCAAATCTTCTTTTGTTTTTGTTTTTGTTTTGAGACGTAGTCTCATTCTGTTGCCCAGGCTGGAATGCATTGGGGTGATCTCGACTCACTGCAACCTCCATCTCCCAGTTTCAAGCGATTCTCCTGCCTCAGCCTCCTGAGTAGCTGGGACTACAGGCATGTGCCACCACATCTGGCTAATTTTTCTATTTTTAGTAGAGATGGGGTTTCACCACGTTGGCCAGGATGGCCTCGATCTCTTGACCTCATGAGCCGCCCACCTAGGCCTCCCAAAGTGCTGGGATTACAGGCGTGAGCCACCACGCCCGGCTCTCCCAAATCTTTCAGTAAAACTGATGGCCCTGGAAGACAGCATGCTTATCCCACGGCTTCTGCTGTCCACTAACTCACCACTCATAAGTCATGAGTAGGTGGTAAGGTGATATAGCTAAGCCTATTGGCAACACTAGCCATATCCACAAGGTCTTTGACAACAAACAATTGGAGCTCTAAACATAAGTGTTACAAAAGAGAGAGGAGAAAAATGAGTGGAATATGAGGAAAGACCTTAGAATTATCTATTTTGGCAATCTCATTTTGGAGATAAGGAGCCCAAGGCCTAGAGAAGTTAAGTGGCTTGCCAGAAATACACAGAGAACAAAGGCCAGGTCCAAACATCATACAGCACTCAGCTGTAATTAAAAAATTGGGCCAGGCATGATGGCTCATGCCTGTAATCCCAGCACTTTGGGAGGCCAAGGTGGGCAGATCACCTGAGGTCAGGCGTTCAAGACCAGCCTGGCTAACATGGTAAAACCCTGTCTCTACTAAAAATACAAAAATTAGGGCTGGGCACGGTGGCTCACACTTGTAATCCCAGCACTTCAGGAGACCAAGGCGGGCACATCACGAGGTCAGGAGTTCGAGACCAGCATGGCCAACACAGTGAAACCCTGTCTCTACTAAAAATACAAAAATTAGCTGGGCATGGTGACGGGCACCTGTAATCCCAGCTACTTGGGAGGCTGAGGCAGGAGAATCGCTTGAACCTGGGAGGCGGAGGTTGCAGTGAGCCGAGATCGTGCCATTGCACTCCAGCCTGGGTAACAGAGCTAGACTCTGTCTCAAAAAAAAAAAGAAAAAAAAAAAAATACGAAAATTAGCAGGACATGGTGGGAGGTGCCTGTAATCCCAGCTACTTGGGAGGCTGAGGCAGGAGAATTGCTTGAACCTGGGAGACAGTGGTTTCAGTGAGCCGAGACCGCACCATTGCACTCCAGCCTAGGCAACAAAAGCAAAACTCTGTCTCAAAGAAAAAAAAAATTGTTTCTTCAGAAAATAAATCAATCAGCCAGACCAGAGAACTCATATGTTCTCTTCACAGCTGCTATCAGCCTATGTGGCAGACCCTGTCTGTTACCAACCTGGCAGCCTCTTCTCCCGGTGATCAATCATCTAAGCTAGTCATACCTTCCAAATCACACCACAGAGTTGCCCCAGGGGTCCCAGTTGCCCCATGCCTCATAACTGTTGCATAGCTGGGCAGAGACAGCCAGCTCACCTCATGGTTATGGGGTCTGGAGATCATCTCTAACACCTCTGACATCTCCAGGAACTGCATGCATCTGTGAACACCATCACCAGGGTGGATTTCATGGCACCTCTTCTTTATGTCTCTAGCATCCAAAACAATTCTAGTATGTCTGACTAATGGAATTGGATTCCTGTGTCTTCATCCCAGCTGCAAAGGAAGCTGGGAAGGCAGGTTTCTGGCCTTTCCTTTGGGTTGGCATGGGCCTGAAAGGTAGAGAATTCTCCAAACTTGGTGAAGTATTTAAATGAAAGATGTCTAGTCTTTTAAAGAATAAAATTAATTTGATCATCATCCTGATGTTGTGAGGAAGAAGTAACAGAGAGGGAGGTGTCACTTGGGAGCTCCACCATTTAACAAGTTACCTAAGCAAGAAACTTCATCGCCACCTGGTCTTTTCTTCTCTTCCCTTCCATATAAGTCCTACCAATTTACTCTTGAACCCTCTCTAGTGTTTGATCCTTCTTTCCATCCCCTCTGCCCTGGTTTAGGTCCTTAACTGTTCTCACCTGGACTGCTGAAACAGTCACCTAACTGGCTTCCCACCTCTAATTTGATTCCTCGGGTTGCTCTGTGAATGATGTTTGTGAAACACAAGCCTGATTGTGTCACTCTGCTTCTTAGGGGTTCATGGGTCCCACTGCTGTCCCACTTAAGTCCCATTGCTCACAAGATAAGATGCAAAGTCCTTCATTACCTGACGGTGCTCACCTTTCCAGCTTCATTTCCTGCCACATCCTTTATACACCCTGGTGTAGAGAACACACACCCTAGTCACAGTGAACTTCACAGAATCCATGATGACATTTTTTGTTTACATGGCTTTTCTTCTGTTCCCTTTGCTAAGAGTGCCTGCCCCATCTCTACCTGGTGAAATCCTTCCCTCATTGATGGCCAGCTTGAGAGTCATCTCCTCTTGGAAGCTTACAAAATTCCTCTAAAGAGAGTTTGAGGTTCCTTCTTCCCGTGTACTTACAGCATTTTGCATCTAGGTCTCCAGTAACCCATCTTGCTGTGTACTTCTGGCTTGATTCTATGGATGTTCCCTCTCTAGATAGTGAGTGTCTTAAGGGCACGGGTCTAATTTCAGTGCTCACTGAACTCTTGCTGTCTGGAAGAAGGCTGAAGGTTGGAGTGATAACCAAATAGGAAGCAACTTGGATTTGATCTGGCCTCCTTTCATTGAATATTCTGGTTTTAAGATAGAGGGTTTTGAAATTTGACATCTCAAACTACTCCTTTTATGCAAACACAAAATCCATTACCTTAACATTTTAGGGAAATGGTTGTGTCAACAATTTTTTTTTTTTTTTTTGAGACAGAGTTTCGCTCTTGTTGCCCAGGCTGGAATGCAATGGCGCAATCTCAGCTCACCACAACCTCCACCTCCTGGGTTCAAGCGATTCTCCTGCCTCAGCCTCCCGAGTAGCTGGGACTACAGGCATGTGCCACCACGCCCAGCTAATTTTTTGTATTTTTAGTAAAGACAGGGTTTCTCCATGTTGGTCAAGCTGGTCTCGAACTCCTGACCTCAGGTGATACGTCAACCTCAGCCTCCCAAAGTGCTGGGATTACAGGCTTGAGCCACCGCACCCGGCCAACAATATTTTTAATACTTCATTGTGTCAGCAGCTGGATATGCACCCATTACCAGGAAGCAACCTACCTAAGAAGCCCTAGAGAGTGCTTTGAGTTCTGAGAGTAAGAGCTTCCTCTGCAGGTGGGTGGGGCTAGGATGATTAGAATTAAGATTGTGTTTGTCTTAATGCTGCTTTAATGCACATGACCCACACTGGATACACACTGGATATGCAGGATCCACGGGAGCAGTGATGATTGCTGGTTTTGTTCATAGATATATCCTGAGTGCTTAGCCTGGTGCATAGTAGGTCAATAGTAAAGACTTTTTGAATGAGTGAATGAAAACAGGGCTGGAAGTCAAGATTGAGACTGTCCCTAAATTCATTGACCTCAACATCATTTTACATCCACTGAAATAGGAAACGAATTTCCTAGGCTAGAAGGAACTAAAGAAGAGGGATGAGGGTTGTTGTCATAGCTCGGCTGGTCACGGAAGGCCGGGGTAAAGAGGGGGACATTTGCACGAGACATGAATGATGAACATGAGGAAGGAGCCATGAGTATCTCAGGGAAGAGCATCTAGCTTCCCCTCCTGACCACACACATACACCAATCCCCGCCCTAGCAGCTAAATTATTAAAATACAAAAAAATGTGTCTTATTCTCACTTCTACAGGACCCCTTGGAGGTTTGCTTTAGTTTATGACATAATTTATACGTCAGGAAAAGACTGATGCTCCTCTAGCTAGGTTGGGTCAAAATCCCCAGTCAATGCCCTGTGGCAGTTCAAAGGCCCCTGCTGAGACTCCATGGCTTTCCAGGAGCTCACAACATTCCAAGGGTCACTTTCCGATATATGTCTTACTTCCACACACCTGAGGTCTCCACGTTGATCCTGGATCTATGTCTTACTTCCACACACCTGTGGTCTTCAAGTTGACCTAGGTGTACAACAAGAACTCTTCTGAATATTATAAAATTAATCAGAGAAGAAGGGAGAACGAGAAACTAAAATAAACGAAGCTTGCTGCATGTTCAGCATTAATCATTAGGTAGCTTGCTCTCCGACCTGCTTCACCATATTTAATAATTGTTTGTTGCCTGCTGTCCTAGAATCAAGTAAGATTCTGTTACAAGATGATAGTTCTGTTAACTGCTCTGTAGATAACAACTTGAACATAATGAAACATTAAGTTTTCCCTTTGAGATATTCTTTCAGGTCCTGTATAACAATGGAACTACTGGTATCAGTTGCTCTGAAGGACTCCACTGACTCAGTTGAGCAGAGGAACACCACGAGCAACTGACTCACCAAAGAAGGTGATTTCCACATTTTGATGATTTCATCACCCTTGCCCTGACCAATCAATTACCCCAATTTTTAAGTCCCTTGCTCACCACAATCCCCCTAAAAATCCCAGCCCAGGCCAGGCTCAGTGGCTCACGCCTGTAATCCCAGCACTTTGAGAGGCTGAGGCTAGCAGATCATTTGAGGTCAGGAGTTCAAGACCAGCTTGGCCAACATGGTGAAACCCTGCGTCTACTAAAAATTTGAAAATTAGCCAGGAGTCACAGCAGGCACCTGTAATCCCAGCTACTCTAGAGGCTGAGGCAGAAGAATCACCTGAACCTGGGAGGCAGAGGCTGCAGTGAGCCTAGATTGCGCCACTGCCCTCCAGCTTGGATGACAGAGTGAGGCTCTGTCTCAAAAAAAAAAAAAAAAAAAAAAAAAAAAAAAAAAAAAAAAAAAAAAAAAATCCCAGCCCAGAAATCCTTGGGGGTATGGATTTGAGGGCCTCCTCCCATCTCCTCACTCAGATCCCTGCAATCATTAAACTCTTTCTGTGCTGCAGACCCTGCTGTCTCAGTATAATTTGTCTGTTACTGCACAGTGGGCATATGAATCTGTTGGTCCCATAAACAATTTTGGTGAGCCTAACCTAGAGCCCCTTGTGAGCATCTGCCCATGGCTCAGTGCCCCTTTGTCCTTGGGACAGACCTGGAGACAAGTCCAAACAGTTGCTTTGTTCCATTGAACTGGGGGCTGTCTCCAGTGCCTTGCTTGTCAATGGGACAGTGGTGACCTTCAGTGCATAAATAGCTTCCAGCAAAGAAATAGTTTCTGGTTTTGAAAGACATCTTTGGTAGGTTTTCTCTGTGCAGCCAGCACCTCTTCCCCCTTTCCTAGTTTGCTGGCCTCCTCAGAGGTCTTTTGAGCTTTTCTGAGGTTTTGTTGACCCTCCCTGGCAACAGGAAGGGCCTTCTTTGAGGGGATTTACCCTAAATTGGAAGGAGAATAAAGGGCACTGCTTGGGAGAGATACTCTTGATTTCTGAAAGTTGGAACTTGGTTTTGGAGGGCCTTTTGTTTGTCTTTGTCTAGTTATGTATGTTTATGTTTATGAAAAGGATTTCAGAAGGAATTTCTAGCAGGTGACCTAACCCAGGTGACCCATCCACTTCCCCATTTTGCCCAGAGACCACCACAGCAAAATCTACTCATTTCTCCCCACTTTGAGTAGAGCAAGGGCTCTGGAGGCCAGGTCTTGCCAGGTCAAACTTAGGCACTCAATGATGTGACTAGTGTCTGTGTTTTGTTGATTGTGCATTGCCTTGGCTGGAATGGGAAATGTTGATTTCAACATGTTGATTCCAAGCAGTCCATTGGGCTGCATCCTGCCGAATTGGGAAGACAAGATACATCCTCATCAGGTCAGCGCAATGGGTAACTTTCCCATTAAAGGCAGGAGTCCTATGAAAAACTATGGGAAAGGTCAAAGGCATGCCAGGTTTTCTAGAACTCCAGCTGGTTACATATTATGACTCATTCTTGTATACATTTTTAAACTGATGAGCAAATTACAGCAAGGAAAATTCAGAGCTCACAACTGCAACTATGGAGTTAAAATGTACATTAAATATAGAGTCTTTTAAAGCTACTTTTCTTCTCTGACTGCTTTGAATCTGTTGTTATTAAGCTACTGGTATTGAGATGAGACTCACTGTTTATGGTATTACTAATTCAAAACTACTTGGAGATTTTGTTTTTCTTATACAATTCAGCCAGTACTACCTAACATGTAAACATTGAAAACTCATTTAAAACTGAAAAAAAAGGGGGGATCACCTGAAGTCGGGAGTTCAACCAGCCTGGCCAACATGGTGAAACCCTGTCTCTACTAAAAATACAAAAAAATTAGCCAGGCGTGGTAGCCCACGTCTGTAATCCCAGCTACTGGGGAGGCTGAGGCACAAGAATCACTTGAACCAAGGAGGCGGAGGTTGCAGTGAGCCAAGATCGTGCCACGGCACTCCAGCCTAGGTGACAGAGTGAGACTCTGTCTCAAAAAAAAAAGAATTTGCTATAGGATTAAGCTGGGTATAATGAAAAGAAAATTATTTATAATAGCCTTTATAATTTTGGTCCCCTGGCCAGGCGCAGTGGCTGATGCCTGTAATCCCAGCACTTTGGGAGGCTAAGGCAGATGGATCACTCGAGGCCAGCAGTTCGAAATGAACCTGGTCAACATGGTGAACCCTGTCTCTACTAAAAATACAAAAATATTAGCTGGTTGTCGTGGCATGTGTCTGTAGGCCCAGCTCCTTGGGAAGCTGAGGCGTGAGAATTGCTTGAACCCAGAAGGCGGAGGTTGCAGTGAGCCAAGATCACGCCACTGCACTCCAGCCTGTGTGACATAGCAAGACTCCGTCTCATTAAATATATATCATATATACATACATATATATATATGTCTCCTATATTAAAACAAGTTTTTCTTAAGGCATTGCTTTGCTCTTAATAAAATTTTGAAGTTTTTAATTTTTAATTCTATAACCTGTTTCTTTTTGAAAACTTCTCAGATTTCCATCTCAGGATTTCAACTTCTGCTGAGGCTCACCGCTTTTGGCTTTTT
Organism: Pongo pygmaeus; assembly: GCF_028885625.2. Taxonomy (NCBI): domain Eukaryota; kingdom Metazoa; phylum Chordata; class Mammalia; order Primates; family Hominidae; genus Pongo; species Pongo pygmaeus. The sequence goes on from NC_072386.2 coordinate 95,452,908, forward strand.
CTCCCTTTGAGAAGGCATGAGATGATAACTCTCTCCTTCAACTTCTTTGTGAGCTCCAAAAACTTTTTTTCTCTGGTTCTAATTGCTATTTTAACCTGATGCTAAAATGTTTATCTTGAAAGTCTAGAAAAGCAATGTCTTCCTCCAGTGTAACTTGATTCTCTACTCTTGGCTGTCCTTGATATGTCTGAATTGTTCCATGTAACCAGGAAACTTATCATGCTGTTACTAAGAGTCATGGAGATATTATATGATAAGTGCATAATATAATGTTCACTCATGACCCTGAACACACTCCTTCTATGCCTAAACAATTCTAATGCCCTCTTCATCAGGATTGACTTTCAGGTTATCTAAATGGGCTCCCATAAGGAGGAGCAATGACACTGCAGAAGGTTTTTCTTTGCCTGTTGGTGACTGGCCTAAGAAACAAAGATTTTACATTTTATCAAGATCATTCCTTTGCTGTCTTTATTAGGGTTTTGACAACTTCGGAAAACTGAGCTTAAGAAGAAAAGTTTTTACATTCATGTAACTTTCTTTTCTTTTCTTTTTGAGACGCAGTCTTGCTCTGTTGCCCAGGCTGTAGTGCAAGGGTGCAGTCTCGGCTCATTGCAACCTCAGCCTCCCAGGTTCAAGTGATTCTCCTGCCTCAGCCTCTCGTGTAGCTGGGATTACAGGCACACACCACCATGCCTGGCTAATTTTTGTATTTTTAGTAGAGACGGGGTTTTTCCATGTTGGCCAGGGTGATCTCAAACTCCTGACCTCAGGTGATCTGCCCACCTCGGCCTCCCAAAGTGCTGGGATTACAGGCGTGAGCCACTGTGCCCAGCCAGCATCCATGTAACTTTCTATATTGCCTTCAAAGTCTTTGGTTCAGTGAATAACCATTATCTTACAATGACCTGTGATTCTGTTTTGACCAAACATTTAAAGCCATTAAATATATTTGATAAACGTTCTCAAAATCCAATCCTAAATGAAGTCTTATTGCTGGGGCTTATCAAAGCTATAAAACTAATCCCTAGCCAGGCACAGTGGCTCATGCCTGTAATCCCAGCACTTTTGGGAGGTCGAGGCGGGCAGATCACGAGGTCAGGAGTTTGAGACCAGCCTGGCCAAGAGACCAGCCTGGCCAATATGGTGAAACCCCATCTCTACTAAAAATATAAAAATTAGCCGGGCGTGCTGGCGTGCACCTGTAATCCCGGCTACTCAGGATGCTGAGGCAGGAGAATAGCTTGAACCCGGGAGGCGGAGGTTGCAGTGAGCCGAGATCGTGCCACTGCACTCCAGCCTAGGTGATGGAGAGAGACTCTGTCTCAATAAATAAATAAACAAATAAACCCCACAAGGTTGTAGAATCTCTTTACTGCTTTCAGTCAAACTAAAGGCATTCCAGTGTCACCACCTTCAGCCTAATAATCACATATACTGGAAAAGACATCAGTTAAAGGCCTTTCTTTGGCCCCCTTGAAAGGGTCTTATCAGGTGCTGTTACCTAATCTTTGTGCTGAGTTATAGGGTTTCGACTCCTGAGTACACATATCTCATCTGAAAAAGGCACTGGACACCTGCTAAATCTTGAACGTGGACACCAGTATCTGATACCAAACTTAAGTTAACCAAAGACTTGTCTTCAGACCCAGGGGAAGTTGACAATCAAAATGAATCCTTTCATGAGACATAGGGCCGGAAATTAAAACTGTTCAATCCCTTTAGGCCCAGGGATTATCACAGAAAAGGTGAGCATGTGAGATTGTAAGGGCTGGTTTTGAGGGATAAAATTAGTTAAGACCCTCCAAATCAAGGATGGGCACACAGATGCCTAAAGAGCTAATGGCTCAACATATGCAACTTATAGATAAGTCCGTTATGTAACCTTAGTTTTTGGCTTCTGGTTTTTTGCTCTTATATTGCTCAAAAGGTTTTTTGTTTTGTTTTGTTTTTATTTTTTTGGAGACGGAGTTTCACTCTTGTTGCTCAAGCTGGAGTGCAATGGCACCATCTCGGCTCACCAAAACCTCCGCCTCCTGGGTTCAAGCGATTCTCCTGCCTCAGCCTCCCAAGTAGCTGGGATTACAGGCATGTGCCACCACACCCTGCTAATTTTGTATTTTAAGTAGAGACAGGGTTTCTCCTTCTTGGTCAGACTGGTCTCAAACTCCCGATCTCAGGTGATCCGTCCCCCTCGGCCTCCCAAAGTGCTGGGATTACAGGCAGGAGCCACTGCGCGTGGCCAGCTCAAAAGGTTTTTAAGGATTAATTAGTGCCTTCCCACTTCCATACCCATCTGGCCTAGAATGTTTAATTGGCTATAAGCCTTTGGCTGTCAGTCCCTCGGCCATAGGGGTCCCACCAATGGACTGGATGGACCTGGGGCAGGTAGCCCCAGCAATGATATAAAACAAAATAAAACCGTAGCCATAGATACTGTCTCTGGCAAATTTCGACCCAAAAGGAGGTAATATAAACTAAAAAACAAAATCCTAAGCCCCCCTCCACTGACTGAATGGACCCCCTTGTGGCCAAGGGGACCCCCACATACACAAAACCCTTAAAACTGAGATCCTGACCATGACAGGATGAGAGGTCAGACATTCCCCATTATACGCCTCCTTTTTGTGGTCTAGACACAACTGACCAACATTAATGTTAAAATGAAGATCATAAAACTGACAGAACAGATTCTTTGTGACAATAAGATCTCGTGGATACCCCCAATGTTTTCAGTCTATTTTACAAGGACTTTTTTGAAATTAGGACTCACAATTCTGACAATAGCACTTATAATTTATTTTATAGTCTGGTTAGAAATTATTTATTTCATTTTGAAATGGAGTTTCACTCTTTTTGCCTAGGCTACAGTGCAATGGCATGATCTCAGCTCACTGCAGCCTCCACCTTCCAGGTTCAAGCGCTTCTCCAGCCTCAGCCTCCCAAGTAGCTGGGATTACAGGCGCCCATAACCATGCCCGGCTAGTTTTTTTTTATTTGTATTTTTAGTATAGACAAGATTTTGCCATGTTGGCCAGGCTGTTTTCAAACTCCTGGCCTCAGGCAATCCACCTGCCTCGGCCTCTCAAAGTGCTGAGATTACAGGCATAAGCCACCACGCCTGGCCAGTCTGGTTAGCAATTAAATGTGCCCCATGCTAAGACAGTGGACAGGAGCACTAATGTGTTCATGCTGCACCCCCAAAATCCCCAACCAGGCACTCATGAATACTTACAGGTTACTGCCAGGCAGTTTCATTCCTCTAATCCTGACTATGGTCTGTGCCCCTTGCTAGCAGGAAGAAGCTAGAGTGATCTTCAGCCAATTCCCACCATATTAGTTCTCACCTCAGGACTGAGGTATGATCAAGCCCGGGGGGACTAAACTGTCCTTATAAACTTTATAAAATTAATGATGTAAGAAGGGAGATGGGGAAATGAAAATAAACCAAGCTTGCAGCACATTCAACGTTAATCATTAGGTAGCTTGCTCTCTGACCCACTTCCACATTGTTGTTTGTGGCCTATTGGGTGTGAATCAAGTAGATCCAAGCAGTTCCTAAGATTATAATTTCCCTTAACTGCTCTGTCTACAGAGCAAGAAATTTTCAGTGTCTTGCTTTAAATAATTAAGCTACATTTACTGCATAAGTACTTAAAAGTAAAATTAAAATATGAGGAAAGAAGTAAGTATAACAACTATAACAAGGAAAGATGTTATACTTACTTCTTTCCACAAGAAAAGGAGTATAACAACTATAACAACTTCAACATTTTGAAACATTAAATTTTCCCTTTGAGATATCCTTTCAGGTCCTGGATACCAGTGGAACTACTAGTATCAGCTGATCTGAAGGATCCCATCGGGAACTGATTTATCAAAGAATGCAGTTTCTTTTTCTTTCTTTCTTTTTTTTTTTTCGAGATGGAGTTTCACTCTGTTGCCCAGGCTGGAGTGCAGTGGCATGATCTTGGCTCACTGCAACCTCTGCCTCCCGGATTCAAGCAATTCTCCTGCTTCAGCCTCCTGAGTAGCTGGGATTACAGACATGTGGCCAGTTAATTTTTTATATTTTTGGTAGAGACAAGGTTTCACCATGTTGGCCAGGCTGGTCTTGAACTCCTGACCTCAAGTGATCCATCTGCCTCAGCCTCCCAAAATGCTGGGATTACAGGTGTGAGCCACCACGCCAGACTAAAGAGTACAGTTTTTACATTGTAATTATTTCATCCCCCTTGCCCTGACCAATGGATTACCCCAATTTCTTTTCTTTTTTTTTTTTTTTTTTTTTGAGATGGAGTCTCACTCTTTTTCCTGGGCTGGAGTGCAGTGGTGCAATCTCAGCTTACTGCAGCCTCTGCCTCCTGGGTTCAGAGGTTTCTCCTGCCTCAGCCTCCCGAGCAGCTGGGATTACAGGTGTGTGCCACCACACCTAGCTAGTTTTTGCATTTTTAGTAGAGACAGGGTTTCACCATGTTGGCCAGGCTGTACTTGAACTCCTGACCTCAAGTGATCTGCCCATCTTGGCCTCCCAAAGTGCTGAGATTACAGGCGTGAGCCACCATGCCCAGCCTATTTTTAACCTGCCCTCCCTCCATGACCCTCAAAAACCCCAGCCCAGAATTCCTTGGAGATGTGGATTTAAGGGTCTCCTCCCATCCTTCCCTGAGAGCTCTGCAATCATTGAGCTCTTTCTGTGCTGCAAACCCTGCTGTCTCAGTGTAATTGGTCTGTTACTGCACAGTGGGCATATGAACCTGTTGTTCTTATAACACTTCCACAAACTTCCCCTCTCCACAGGCACAAACACATAAACCCACTCCTATAATGATTCGTGAATATTTCAGGCTTTACTGAAGATTGAGAGATCCAGGGGAGAGGAGGTCAGAGTGGTTTGCCTCACTTAAAACAAACAAGCTTGACACTAAACATGTGGCCTGTCTATTCAAAATGTCTTCTGGCTACCCCACCCCAGAGGAGTCTCCACCGGCCCTTCATTCCACAGGGTCCTTTACACTATCATCCCAGCTTCTCCTACTGCCTCGCATCTTTCTCTTCTTGTCTCACTCAGAGCAGTTTGCTCAGCATCTTTTGCTGCTTTGGTTCCTGCTCTCTGAACCTCACATTCAACCCAGGAAGATTCTCAAGGCATTTCTGCCAAAGTATCTTCCAGTAGCGAACTCACAGTGCCAGCTGTTTGATCCATTTTTGTTTTTACTTCATTACACCTGAGAAGAGGGAATCCCAGTATTAGTTCTACCTTAGGGATAAACAGAGGGCCCTGAAGAGGGACCCCTAAGCCAGTCTTGGAGGGGGTATCAAGTGAAAGGTTTTCCAGAGGAAGAGACATCTGAAGGAGGAACAGGAGTTACCCAGGACAAGAAGGGAGATGGCACAACTCACGGAGACTGGAAAATTTAGCACTGATAGAGTAGAACATACACATAAGGAGTGAGGCTATAGAGTAATGGGGCACGCCGGGCGCGGTGGCACATGCCTGTAATCCCAGCACTTTGGGAGCTGAGGCAGATCACCTGAGGTCAGGAGTTCAAGACCAGTCTGACCAACATGGTGAAACCCCATCTCTACTAAATACAAAAAATTAGCCTGGTGTGATGGCACATGCCTGTAATCCCAGCTACTTGGGAGGCTGAGGCAGGAGAATGAACCCGGGAGGCGGAGATCGTGCCATTGCACTCCAGCCTTGGCAACAAGAGCAAAACTCCATCTAAAAAAAAATAATAACAGGGCAGCCCACAAGTAGAGTGCATCAGCTAAGGGACTGTCACTGCATTTAGAAAGCAATGTGGAGATGGTGAACGATTTTGAAGCATAATACAAGCAGATTTGCACTTTTTTTCTTTTTCTTTTTTTTTTTTTTTTTTTTTGTTAGAGGGGATGGAGTCTCGCTCTGTTGCCCAGGTGGGGGTGCAGTGGCACAATCTTAGATCACAGCAGCCTCCACCTCCCAGGTTCAAGCAATTCTCCTGCCTCAGCCTCCTGGGTAACTGGGATTACAGGGGTGCACCACTACTCTCCACTGATTTTGTATTTTTAGTATAGACAGGGTTTCACTATGTTGGCCAGGCTGGTCTCAAACTCCTGACCTCAAGTGACCCACCCGCCTCAGCCTCCCAAAGTGCTGAGATTACAGGTGTGAGCCATCATGTCCAGCCTACACTTTTTTCTTTCTAAAAATCACTGCAAGAATTCCCTTGAGGTTGCAGGAGGGGAGAGATCCCAGAGGCAGAGTGCGGTGGACTGGAGAAGGAAGATGCAGCTCCAGAGTGCTGGCTGGAGATGGAGAGGAGGGGAAAAATTAGGGAGCTATATCAGAGGTAGACTGGAAACCACCTAGTGATTCATTGGCAGGGGTGTGGTGGTGAGCCAAGAGGATACTGGATCATGGTGAGGATTCAAGGGTCAAGATTGCAGCAGGTTTCACTGGTAGATGGTGTGGCCTTCTGCTGGGAGGTGGGGCATTTGGACACAGCTGATGAATTGATTCCCTCTAGTCCTCCCTTGATGGGCTCCTAACCTTCAGGGTATTTGCTTCTCTCTATCCTTGTCAGCTGCAGTGGGGGACGACAACTCCTTGAGTTCTGCCCAGCTGCAGTCGGGCAGATTTTTGAACACTTCTGCTCCTGGCTGATGGCTGGTGGCTTGCGGCCTCCCACAGAGAGAACAGATTGAAGCAGCTGGCACTGCAGCCAGAGACGGATGCAGTTGAGCAGAGAGAAGAGGACACAGAAGGCACCGTGAGGAACTCGGAGCTGCTCAATGGTTGTGTGACCCTAGGCAATTCAGTTACCTTCTCTGAGTCTTGGATTCTCTATCTACACTTTAATGATGGGGGAGAATACTTACTTCAGACACGTGTTTTAAAGATTTCACATAAAGCGGCGGGGTGCGGCAGCTCACACCTGTAATCCCAGCACTTTTGGAGGCTGAGACGAGGGGATACGAGGTCAAGAGATGGAGACTTTCCTGGCCAACATGGTGAAACCCTGTCTCTACTAAAAATACAAAAAAATTAGCCGGGCGTGGTGGCGCACCCCTGTAGTCCCAGCTACTTGGGAGGCTGAAGCCGAGAATCGCTTGAACCCAGGAGGCGGAGGTTGCAGTGAGCTGAGATCTTGCCACTGCACTCCAGCATGGCAACAGAGTGAGACTCCATCTCAAAAAAAAAAAAAAAAAAAAAAAAAAGGCTGGGCACGGTGACTCACACCTGTAATCCCAGCACTTTGGGAGGCCAAGGCGGGTGGATCAGGAGGTCAGGAGATCGAGACCATCCTGGCTAACATGGTGAAACCCCATCTCTACTAAAAATACAAAAAATTAGCCGGGCGTGGTGGCGGGCGCCTGTAGTCCCAGCTACATGGGAGGCTGAGGCAGGAGAATGGCGTGAACCTGGGAGGCGGAGCTTGCAGTGATCCGAGATCACACCACTGCACTCCAGCCTGGGTGACAGAGCGCGACTCCGTCTCAAAAAACAAAAAAGAAAGATTTCACATAAAGCATGTGGAAGTGATTCCTGAACTGTAAAATTCTTTAAGGGAAGTGAAAGGAACAAATATTTGTGGCTAGATGAAACAGATTCTCCATCTTACCCCCAGCTCCTCTCAGGGAAGACCTGGGGATCATAGAGCTGATATATAGAAAAGTTTAGTTCATCTTGATGGACTCAGAGTCCCTTCGAAGTGAAAATAGGATCTGAGAATAGGAGCATGTACTATTAGCACAATAATGTCAAGGTTAATATTTCACAACATGGAGAGTCAAAGTCATTTTAATTGGAGGAATTTCATGTTATGCTGGACTGTGTGATCCTCGTAAGAAAATAATTCTTGTACAGACATTTGCCTAAGACTAATCAGGAAAAAAGAGGGCTTAGTCATTACTGCCAGAGAGAAACCAAACTGAAATCTGGTTTTTACCTTCCCCCATTCCCTTCATAAACAAAGAGGCCCAGGGGAACAATCGCATGAGATGAACACCTCATTCAGACAGTGCGTGATGAGGTGAGGAGTCAAGGCCACGTCTATGTGTGTATGGAGCCCAAGCCCTTCCTGCCACACCAGCAGGCGAAAGCCCCTGCATCTCAGCCCTTTCAGCCTTGCCTGCCTCTGGTTCCCTTCCGCCACCAAACTTCCTCCCTCCTCCAGACGCACACAAGCTGCCACCATCACCATCACCACACACAGCACCCAAGTTCCAACCCGATAGCTGAATTGGCCTTCCCTCTGGAAACGTGACAATACTGAACACCTTCCCAGGCCCTGCCCGATGCTGGCTCAGGAGAGGGGAGATCCTGCCCCTGCTGGAGGATCTCCCAGTGAGGTGAGGAGATAGCCCTAGAGGCATGTAACAGTGACCCCTCCACAAAGACCCAGTAGCCCTACCTACTCCATTTTGGAAAGTAGGTAACTGGGAAGAAGGAATGCACCCAGGAATTTCTAGGATGTCATGCCTGAGGAGCCCTGTGGGAGAGGGGTTATGCCAGAAGCACAGTGGGGAAGGGGGCAAAAAGAGGCTCCCTTTTTCCCTGATTAGCACCACTCCATTAGGAGCCTCGAGCTGCTCTTCCCCCTGCCTGGCTGCCTGCTGTCTTGGGTGTGTCTGGGAATCAGCCACTGGAGACAGTGAGTGTGGTTGGGGCAAGGCCTGAGAGTGACTGCTGGTAACCCCAGCTGCACATGATGGTGGCCAGCTGCCAGCTGGCTCCTCCCAAAGCCTCCCAGCTGGCAACGGCTTTGAAGTCAGACAAGCCACGGCTCCTAGGCTGTCCCGAGGGGATGTAAGTCTAGGACCTACACACAAAGCACCTACCCAATGACAAGCTAAGTCCAGGCAGGTCCTCCTAAAGGCCCCTGGCTCTCAGACCAGCTGATGCAACTAGACTAGAAAAAACAGAACATGCAAAGCTTACTCACTGCCGGCTGAAACAGTCGGAAGGACAGTTCACAAAGCCATTTCCCATCCATTATATCATTTCATCTGCCTAAAAACCCAGAGGAGAGTTCTGCCGACCCTGACCCTGGGCACGCTGCTCAGCCTCTCTGTGCCTTAGTTACTGTCCTTGTGAAATGGGCAGCAATAAGAACACCTCTTCTGCTTTCTAGCTGTTTGTCAATTTCTAGTCACGTGTCTTGGGCAATGCATTAAACTTAATTGTGCTTCAATTTTCTCACACGTCAAATGGGGTTAAAAATAGAACCAATCTCATGGGATAGCTGGGAAAATTAAATAAGTTAATTCACCCAGAGCACTCAAAACAATGGCTGGATGCATACAAAGTGCTCCATAAATGTTAGCAACTATTATTATTTCTGTGGTTATTATTAATCAGGGGATTGTTAGGAGGATCAACAAAATATTAACAGCTGCCATACAGTGTACATTGACCATGTTTCTGGCACTGGGTTCAGTCTTTTATGGGAATTACCTTGTACATAATGTTTAGTACACGCTGACTGCAGCACCTAATTCGTAGAGAGCGCTTAACGAACAGTAGCCACTATCCTTATCTCCCTCATTCCACAGAGGGGCAAACAACTCAGAGGCTTAATGATTTACCCAAGTCCACAAAGCTAGTAAGTAAGGAGAACTTAGACTTGAATCCAGGTCTTCTGAGAAACAGGCTTCCATTATCCTTCAATTCTCACCTTCTTCTTGTCCCACCTTCCCCAGCCCGGCACTCAGCATTTGCTCCATAGCTAAAGCTGGCTTCCCTTCATGAGACACATCTGCTGCTCAGTTGCAAGGTGCCCAGGCTTCTCTGCACAGGTGTTACGAGCTCCCGCAGGCTGGGCATGGTGGCTCATGCCTATAATCCCAGCACTTTGGGAGGAGGTGGGCAGATCACCTGAGGTCAGAAGTTCGAGACCAGCCTGGCTAACATGGCGAAACCCTGTTCTCTACTAAAAATACAAACAATAGCTGGGCATGGTGGCAGGCACCTGTAATCCCAGCTACTCGGGAGGCTGAGGCAGGAGAATTGCTTGAACCTTGGAAGCGGAGGTTGCAGTGAGCCAAGATCGCACCATTGCACTCCAGCCTGGGCGACAGCGTGAGACACCATCTTAAAAAAAAAAAAAAAAAAAAAAAGAGCTCCTGCAATGGGAAGGACCACACTTGCCTCCAAATGACTTTTCTTTATTATTATTATTATTATTATTATTATTATTATTATTATACTTTAAGTTTTAGGGTACAAATCGCTTTTCTCCTTTAGGAGCCAGGAACCAGTCTCCAGCAGCAGGCACAGAGGGGAGCAAGGCAATGAGACAGGGTCATAGATGTTCCCAGGGAGCAGACCTGACCCCAGTTCCAGCTCTGCCTTCTTTAGGAATAACATGGAATCACAGATGCTCCCGGGGCTCATGACTGGCTCCAACTCCAGCTCTGCCCTTCTATCTAAATGTCCCTCTGCTGCAATTGTGTGGTGGAGCCTTCCCAGAAAACAACTCCAAATCCTCCCTTAGTTGAGCAAAGTGAGTCCACAACCAGCAGCAGCCAGCTGAGGGGTGAAAGATGTTCCCCTGCACGTTACATATCAAAGGCAATGTTTTGCTAAAGACATGACTTCTGGACTGTGGGCAAGTTACTTCCCCTCTCGGGGCCACAGTTTCCTCATGTGAAATGCTGAAAAAACAAGACTCATCCAGCAGGGCTGCTCTAAGGGACAAATGAGAGAATGGATGTCAGAGCACAGGACCTGGCACCAGAAACACAAACAGGAGGAGTCAGCACACTGTACAGACTCCACAAATGCTCACTGATCGGATGGAACTTGACAGCCCAATATGCCAAGGCGGCTCACAGTAAAGTGACCAAGAACACCTTAGGGGAGAGTACAAGGATGTGAGACCAAGATCCTCACTGAAGAATAAAAGCCTGTGTCCATCACAGGGGGCTCCAACCTGGAGAAGGACACTCTCCCAGAAACTCTGCAAAACACCACTTACCATAGAAGATGGAGAAACTGTGTGGCAGAGGCACAAGGTAGCAGCCATGGGGAGATGTGACCAGTTAGGTGACAAGGAAGCAATGGAGCTGCCTTTGCATTTGAAGCTCAAGATTCATATGAGCTGGTCCTTGTCAAGAAACAGGTGCACACTGAGGAGGACCAGAGTGCTGGTGTGCTACAGCTGTCATGGATCATGGCCCACAAGAGCCAATTGTTATGTTTTCAGAATGTTTGCAAACCAGTTACTAAATGTGGCCATGGAAGGCCGGGCACGGTGGCTCATGCCTGTAATCCCAGCACTTTGGGAGGCAGGGGCTGGTGGATCCCCTGATGTCAGGAGTTCAAGACCAGCCTGGCCAACATGCCAAAACCCCGTCTCTACTAAAAATGCAAAAATTAGCCAGGCATGGTGGTATGTGCCTGTAGTCCCAGCGACTCAGGAGGCTGAGGCAGGAGAATTGCTTGAACCCGGGAGGCGGAGGTTGCAGTGAGCTGAGATCATGCCACTGCACTCCAGCCTGGGTGACAGAACGAGACCCTGTCTCCAAAAAACCAAAAATATGAATAAATAAATAAATGTGACCATGATTAAAATTATATAAACTTAAGTGAATATTAAAATCAATGATAATAAACACTCAAAACTCATCACTTCCTAATTATTATACTGTATTTTACTACCATCTATGCTCTTAAAGTGATTTATATCTATTATATCTGTGTGATAGAAATGCTCGGCCGGGCATGGTGGTTCACGCCTGTAATCCCAGCACTTTGGGAGGCTGAGGCAGATGGATCACGAGGTCAGGAGTTTGAGACCAGCCTAGCCAATATAGTGAAACCCCGTCTCTACTAAAAATACAAAAAAAAATTAGCCGGCTGTGGTGGCACGTGCCTGTAGTCCCAGCGACTCAGGAGGCTGAGATGGGAGAATTTATTGAACCTGGGAGGCAGAGGTTGCAGTGAGCGACCACGCCATTGCAGTCCAGCCTAGGTTACAGAGTGAGACTCCATCTCAAAAAAAAAAGAAAAGGGAAATGCTCAGTGCTATTACATTTTAATTCGAATCAGCCATAGAGTATTTACACCACAGGAATGGGCAAACCTACAAATCATGATCCCTTCCCTGCCCTACAGATCCAGTTGTTAAACATTTATCAGCTCACCACTAATGAAGAGGCTCTCCACTGCTCCAGTGCTTCCAAGGAAATGGGCTTTTATGAGACTTTGAGTCGTGCTGTCTTTCATGCTTAGGCTGTGTTTTCTCTGTTAATTAAATTTCTGGCCACAACTTCACATTAAGAGCTCTTACAAGGCATTTCATGAGGTCTAATGATCTCAGGAGTGTTGAAAGGCACATTTTTGCAATGAGTCGAACAATATGGGGGGCTTCATGAAGCATGCTGCTCTTCACAAAGGGCAGGGAAGTTACACAAGAGGAGACCAATATAAACTTAAAGCCTTTTCTTGTTTTGAATGTTTTCTTCAAAACATTCCTGTAGTGTTCAGTTCAACTAACAGTTATTTCATACTCATCACAGCCAAGGCACTGGGCCAGGAGGAAGAGAAGATGCATAATCTATTCTCAGGAAGCTTGAAGCATGGTGAAGTGAATGGTCTCTCACCATCACATTGAGACCTACACTGAACTCCCTATTTTAAATTATAATTCCCCCCAGCACTCCTAATGCCCTTTTTTTTTTTTTTTTTTTTTTTGGGACAGAGTTTCGCTCTTGTGGTCCAGGCTGGAGTGCAATGGCGTGATCTCAGTTCACTGCAACTTCTGCTTCCAGGGTTCAAGCGATTCTCCTGCCTCAGCCTCCCGAGTAGCTGGGATTACAGGTGCCTGCCACCATGCCTAGCTAATTTTTTGTATTTTTAGTAGAGACAGGGTTTCACCATCTTGGCCAGTCTGGTCTTGAACTCCTGACCTTGTAATCCATCCGCCTCGGCCTCCCAAAGTGCTGGGATTAAGGCATGAGCCACAGCGCCCGGCCTAGATAAAATTTCTTGTATTTCTTGGTTTTTTTTGTTTGTTTGTTTGTTTGTTTTTGTCCTACTGGGAACCCTGACATTCCACTGCAATTCTCTTCTTGAAGTCCCAGTTTTGATCCCAAGCTCCAATATGGAATTGAAAATATGAGGAACACCTCAACAATACTCTTCCTTTTTCTCTAGGGGCCCAGGAGAGACTAAAAGCTATGAAGGAATTTGACGTGGGGAACACCAACAGAGCCAAGAAGGTCCCCAGAGACTTTAGAAAACATAGGGACTTACTTCTCAGGACCCATTTGAAGCCTAGACCTAAGAGGATGATTTGATGCTGAGACTTCATGACATACAGAGTGACTCAATCCAACAGAATGCTATGTCTCAGTGAGCTGTCACCCCATTCTGCACCAGATGAATAACTCTGCAACACTCAGATGACTGTGACCTCCTCATGCCGTGCCTGCCCACATGTCACCAGTAGAAGCAAGAATGAACATTTGTGAAAAAATTAATCTGCATTGTCAATTGTCATCCTGGAGAGAAAATGACTTGATCTTCAGTGATAACAGGAATATTACCATCTTTCTGCCCCATCTAATTTTTCTTCACTTTGTCTTACTCAGCGACCTAATACTGAGTCTACTGATGTCTTCACCTGCAAAAGCAACCTCCTTCCCAAATCAGTTCCCACTCCTAACAGGAGCAGAGGCAATATCAGTAGCCCTTTTTTTCCCCCCCGAGACAGAGTCTTGCTCTGTCGCCCGGGCTGGAGTGCAGTGGCACAATCTCGGTTTACTGCAACCTCTGCCTCCCGGGTTTAAGTGATTCCCCTGCCTCAGCCTCCCGAGTAGCTGGGATTACAGGCACCTACCACCATGCCCAGCTGATTTTTTGTAGTTTTAGTAGAGATGGGGTTTCACTGTGTTGGTCAGGCTGGTCAACTCCTGACCTTGTGATCCACCCACCTCCCAAAGTGCTGGGATTACAGGCATGTGCCACTGCACCCAGCCACCTTTTTTGTTCTCTTCCTTGATCTTAGGAGTTTAGGAAATAATCACACTCCCAGATCCAAGATCTAGTGTTCTACCCTCAAAGCCAATGGACTCACAAGATCCCACCAACCAGATCTGAATGATCTAGGACTAATAATGCAGGCTGTGAAGTTAGAGAGACTTAGAGTCAAATTTCAACTCTGCCACTTAACCTTGCACAAGGCCAGTGTCTCAATTAGGTTAGGATAGTCAACAATGCTAAATAAGAAAATTAATTTCTCGGCTGGGCACGGTGGTTCACACCTGTAATCCCAGCACTTTGTGAGGCTGAGGCAGATAGATCACGAGGTCAGGAGTTCAAGACCAGCCTGGTCAACATGGTAAAACCCTGTCTCTGCTAAAATACAAAAATTAGCTGGGCGTGATGGCACACGCCTGTAATCCCAGCTACTCGGGAGGCTGAGGCAGGAGAATTGCTTGAACCCAGGAGGCAGAGGCTGCAGTGAGACCAGATGGCACCATTGCACTCCAGTCTACATGACAGAGCAAGACTCCATCTCAAAAAAAGAAAATTAATTTCTCATCACAATGTATGTCCAACATAGGTTAGTGGAAGGCAGCATCCATGTTATTACTCAAGAACCCAGGCTGAAAAAGGTTCCATCTTATAATGTCACCATCACAACACATGGTGTTCAGGGATATTAAGACAGGGGAAAGATGAGGGATGGGCCACGTTTGAGGTTTTAACCATCTCATCCCAGAAATGATACAATGGCATTCCAGTTTTGGTCCATTGGCTAGAACTAGTCATGTAGCCCTGCCAACCTGCAAGGGCCTAAGAATCATCACCTTCCTTATTACCAGAAAGTGGAGGAGAACTGGATATAAGTAAATAATTTTACTGCAGCCCGGCACACAGAGTGTGATACTACTGTGTAGTTACTTTCTTCCTTCAAGTTTCCTGTAGGTTCAATAGACCAAAGGATTCATTAAGCTAAGGAAGGGCCCTGTTGTTTGTATAACCACCCGTCAGAAGACTCTATTCCCCACGTCACCCTCAACCTCAATGCCACTCCACAGTGAACAGGCTCAGTTCACCAGCATGGGCTTATGCCCTAGGCTTTTCTTCCTAGCCAGTCTTGCCCTATTGTCCTGCTTGATTTTTTGGCCTGCCCCTCTAAGCTTGAGCCTTATCCTAATAAGAAACTTTGTAGGACTGGAAGCTTCATATCTTGTTCAGCTCTTGCCAGTTCTCCTTATGAGCAGTCAATCAATGTTTTAGCAGTGGAGCCATCTTGGATCCTCAAACTTCTTGGAGGCCAAAGGGCTAAACAATTCCCAGTCACAGTGAATTTGCTGCCAAAGATACACTCACTCAGCCTTTCCAAGGAAGTGACTGGATATGTAAAAAAGGGTTATGTACAAAGATGTTTATTGAAACATTATTTGTAATAGCAAAATATTGGGAATAACCTAAATGTCCACCAAAGGAGAATGCTTATAAATATGAATCATCCACATGATGGATGTACAAGTTATGCCTGCCAAGTTCATCAGGGTAAACAGAAGAGACAAAATCAGATTACTTATTAGGATGGAGTTGATTTCCTAACCCCGTGGTTCACAGTGGGACCTGCTTTCATTTTGTTTGCCCTGCAGTTCTACTATCCCAGATTTTATTGATTCATTTTGGGGCCATTCTATAGGCAGCATCTCCACTAGGCAGCCAGGGCCCACCTCATGTGTAGTTGGGTAGCCTTTGCTACTGCATTGGTCCCCAATCCAATCATCTGTGATTAGGGGAGCAGCTAGCTCTCCTCGAAAGTAAAGAAGGTTGTCCTGGCCTCTAATGAATTCTCCTTTAGTCAGTCTAATTCAGTGAAATATTATGTACCCTTTAAAAATTGTATTTACCAAAAGTTTTTAATGACCTGGAAAAGTATGCGGGAAATATTGTTAGGTTTTTAAAGTTTATAAAATTGAATCTGTACTCTAACATATGTTATAACATAAATTAACCTTAAAGGCCAGGCGCGGTGGCTCACGCTGTAATCCCAGCACTTTGGGAGGCCAAGGCGGGTGGATCACCTGAGGTCAGGAGTTCAAGACCAGAGTGGCCAACATGGCAAAACCCCATCTCTACTAACAATACAAAATTAGTGGGGCATGGTGGTGGGAACCTATAATCCCAGCTATTCCATAAGCTGAGGCATGAGAATTGCTTGAACCCGGGGGGCTGAGGTTGCAGTGAGCTGAGATCGTGCCACTTCACACTAGCCTGGGCAAAAGAGCGAAACTCTATCTCAAAATAAATAAATAAATAAAAATAAATGAACCAAGTGAAATAAGCCAATCAAAAAAGGGCAATATTGTATGATTCCACTTTTTTTTTTTTTTTTTTTTTGAGATGGAGTCTCAGTCTGTAGCCCAAGCTAGAGTGCAGTGGCGTGATCTCGGCCTTCACTGCAACCTTTACCTCTGGGGCTTAAGCAATTCTCCTGCCTCAGCTTCCCAAGAAATTGGGACTAGAGGCTTGCACCACCACACCCAGTTAATTTTATGTATTTTTAGTAGAGACGGGGTTTCACCGTGTTGCTCTGGGTGGTCTGGAACTCCTGAGCTCAGGCAATCCACCCTCCTCAGCCTCCCAAAGTGTTGGGATTACAGGCATGAGCCACCATGCCCAGCCATGATTCCACTTATATGAGGTCCCAGGAGTAGTCAAATCATAATGACAGAAAATAGAAGAGTGGTTGCCAGGGGCTGGAGGGAGAGGGAAATAGGGTTTAATGTTTAATGGGTATGTTTCAGTTTTGCAAGATGAATAAAGTTCTGGAGACGAATGGATGGTGGTGATGGTTGCACAACAATGTGAATGTACTTAATACCACTGAACTGTACACAAAATGGCTAAAATGGTAAATTTTATGTTATGTGTATTTTACCACAATTTAAAGAATTGAATCTATAGTTTCATCACAAATGTGTGAGGTTTTTTTTTAAACAAATGTTTGAGTATATGTGTGTGCATGTATGTGTGTATAATTATGCCTAGTGTTCTGCCTTTGGTAATGAGAGGAAGATGCTACAGTTTCTTCACTAATGCTCTTCCTTTAGCTAGTGCAAGGGTTGGCAAACTGTGGCCCTTCAGCCATGTCCAGCTTCTCATCTGTTTTCATAAATAAAGTTTTATTGAAACACAGTCATGCCCATTCATTTATGGATTGTCTGCTTTTATCCAACAATGGCAGAGTCAAGTAGCTGCAATACAGACAGTATAGTCCAGAAAGTCTGAAATATTTATTATCTGATCCTTTATACAAAAAGCTAGGCTGGGCATGGTGGCTCACGCCTGTAATCCCAGCACTTTGGCAGGCCAAAGCAGGTGGATCACCTAAGGTCAGGAGTTCGAGACCAGCCTGGCCAACATGGTGAAACCCCGTCTCTACTAAAAATATAAAAATTAGCCAGGTGTGGTGGCGCATGCCTGTAATCCCAGGTACTTGGGAGACCGAGGCAGGAGAATCACTTGAACCTGGGAGGTGGAGGTTGCAGTGAGCCGAGATTGCACCACGGCACTCCAACCTGGGTGACAGAATGAGACTCTCTCTCAAAAAAAAAAAAGAAAAGAAAAGAAGTTTGCTGAAGCAGGGTGTGGTGGCTCACGCCTGGAACCTCAGCACTTTGGGAGGCCAAGGTGGGTGGATCATCTGAGGTCAGGAGTTTGAGACTAGCCTGGCCAACATGGTGAAACCCCGTCTCTATTAAAAATACAA
The DNA here is from genome assembly GCF_028885625.2 of Pongo pygmaeus. NCBI lineage: Eukaryota > Metazoa > Chordata > Mammalia > Primates > Hominidae > Pongo > Pongo pygmaeus. The sequence continues at coordinate 95,470,640 of NC_072386.2, forward strand.
AAAATTAGCTGGGCATGGTGGTGCACACCAGTAATCCTAGCTACTCGGGAAGCTGAGGCAGAAGAATTGCTTGAACCTGGGAGGCAGAGGTTGCAGTGAGCTGAGATCATGCCACTACACTCCAGCCTGGGCGATAGAGCAAGACTCTGTCTCAGAAAAAAAAAAAAAAAAAGTTTGCTGATCTCAGCTTTAGTGCGTTGAGAGCACACATGGAGACCAGAAGAATGATCAAAACTTTACTGTGAGTTCCAAGCCAGAGCCTATAGGCCTGGAGACTCCAGAGTTGGTGTCTCTCCTCTGTATACTTGTTCTTCAACTTTTCAACAGACGCAAAGCCTTCTATTTAGATGAGACACCAAATGGGGCTACCCCCGGCCCCAGAGGTGAGGAAGACAAAAGGAAAAAGAGGTTCTCATGGCGAGTGTGATTTGTTCTTTCTGGAGTTGCATTACCAAGAAAGACCTTCCTAAGGTACCCGAAACTTGGAATGTACCAGAAAGTGGGGAGAAGGGAGCATGTTGTCACATTGGCAAACTTAGATATGTTTTTTTAAATCTCGAAGGACATGTACCAGTAAATTCATTGTGATATCTTTTTTTTTTTTTTTAATGGAGACGGAGTCTCGCTCTGTTGCCCAGGCTGGAGTGCAGTGGTGCGATCTCTACATCCTCCACCTCCCGGGTTCAAGCAATTCTCTTACCTTAGCCTCCCAAGTAGCTGGGACTACAGGATCACGCTGCCACGTCCGTCTAATTTTTTGTATTTTAGTAGAGATGGGGTTTCACCATGTTGCCCAGGTTGGTCTCAAACTCCTGAGCTCAGACAATCCACCTGCCTCGGCCTCTCAAAGTGCTAGGATTATAGGATTATAGATATCACTGCGCCCGGCCGATTGTGATATCTTTAAATTGTGGGATTATGGATAATTTTTAAGTTCTTCTCTATAATTTTTTATATTTATGATATGTTATAATGACTATACATTGCTTTTATAATCAAAAGGTAAAGTTATTTTAATATTCCAAAAAATTATTTAAAAATCCCAGGAGCACACCAGGTTGAAATCCAGCGAGAATCACATGAGAAACATTTCAACAGGGTCAAAAATCTGGGTAATCCTTAGCTAATCTAAGTTTGTTTTCTTGACCTGAACTTTACTCAGAAAGAGCTGACATCTGACAAGCCCAATATTTTCCTGGCCTGCTCAGCCATGTGACCCGTAAATTTCATTTGTCCAGGCACTCCCTGCTCTCCTGGGAATTCCTGTGCCTTCTACAATGTTAAAAGCAACCTCTAAGCTACTGTGTACCTTCTTTTCCCTCCATTTGGTCAAAGGTTCTCTTTTCTTTTCGAGACCAAGTTTCACTCTTGTTGCCCAGGCTGGAGTGCAGTGGCTCCATCTCCGCTCACTGCAACCTCCGCCTCACAGGTTCAAGGGATTCTCCTGCCTCAGGTTCCCGACAAGCTGGGATTATAGGCGCCCGCCACCATGCCTGGCTAATGTTTTGTATTTTTAGTAGAGACGGCATTTCATCATATTGGCCAGCCTGGTCTCGAACTCCTGACCTCAGGTGATTCACCCACCACGGCCTCCCAAAGTGCTGGGATTATAGGCGTGAGCTACCGCACCTGGCCGAAGGTTATCCTTTCAAAGGCCATAGGCATTGGTTCTGCAGAGCAGTAAGTCAGACCTGGATTAGGCTTTGCTACCTGACTTGGCTAGGATTAGGTATTAAAGTTTTGTCTATTAAAGGGAGGTAATCCTATCTATGAGAGAAGAAGGGATTCTGTGCTATTCTGCTCACTTACCTCTTACTCTCCCAAGGGGACTAAAAACTAATCTGAATTGTATACAGTGACTGGGTCTTCCTGTTAGTGATGAGGACTTCAGGTTCTCCACTGACCACTCACAGAGAAAGTATGCAGACTTTGCCAACCTTTTATGTTATTGTCATGATGTCTGTTCTTTGTCCACAAGGAAATTTCTTGTGAGGAATGTATGTAGCTTTTTTTAATCTTCGTAGCCATGTTTTTTTAGAAATAGACTGGAAGGCAGGTTTGCCCTAAGCAGTTCCCAGCTTGCTTTCCTCTTTGGCTCCCCACATTCAACATTTCCCAAGATCCATTCCATACATGTTGCCCTGGTTCCAGTTAGCCAGCATCTACTGGCTAACTGTAGAAATAATGTATGTACATTATTTCTTCATGGAGTGAGTAGATTGGTGATTCTCTTCTCCTGCTCCTCTTCCCTGGAGCAAAAGTAGTCTGAGAAGCAGGCCTTTCCTGGATATGGAAGGAGGGCACCCATCTTGCACTTATTCCTTGATTTCCTGCCAAGTAGCTGGTCAGAGTTGTGGCATCCTAAGATTTGTGTTTAAATTTAGGGAGAGGAGGCCAGGCACGGTGGCTCATGCCTGTAATCCCAGCACTTTGAGAGGCCGAGGCAGGCGGATCACGAGGTCAGGAGAGCGAGACCATCCTCGCTAACATGGTGAAACACCATCTCTACTAAACATACAAAAAATTAGCGGGGCGTGGGGGCAGGCACCTGTAGTCCCAACTACTCAGGAGGCTGAGGCAGAAGAATGGCATGAACCCGGGAGGCAGAGCTTGCAGTAAGCCAAGATCCCACCACTGCACTCCAGCCTAGGCGACAGAGCGAGACTCCGTCTCAAAAAAAAAAAAATTTAGGGAGAGGAAAAAAGACTTCAAAGGCCTTGCCTTGCCTGTATCACAGGAATCTGTACTAGGTTTTTGGCATAAGCTTAGATATTTCCTTTATGTTATAGAATCAAGACATGCTTACAAAATTTCAGACAATGTCATCTTACTCTATTAACCCCCACCACTACTCCTTATAATACCTAACTCAACAGAGGTACAGAGAAGACTAAATGAAACTTAATGGGAAACAGTAGCTAAAGAGCCAGGTACATAGTAGACTTAATATCAGGGAACTTTATCTTTCTCTCCTCCTCCTTCATCCTGATCTTAGGGGCCCTTCATCTAGTAACTATAGAATTTATAACACTGAATTATAAACACCTAACTTACTAGATTATGAGTGCCTAAGAGGACCAAGCTGTATTTGTTTTATGTTTTGTTTTGTTTTGTTTTTTTGAGACAGAGTCTCGCTCTGTAGCCCAGGCTGGAGGGCAGGGTCACAATCTCAGCTCACTGCAACTTCCGCCTCCGGGTTCAAGTGATTCTCCTGCCTCAGCCTCCCAAGTAGTTGGGATTATAGGCGCCCGCCACCATGCCGGGCTGATTTTTGTATTTTTAGTAGAGACAGGGTTTCACCATGTTGGCTGGGCTGATCTTGAACTCCTGACTTCATGATCCACCCTCCTCGGCCTCCCAAAGTGCTGGGATTACAGGAGTGAGCCACCTTGCCCGGCCCCCAAGCTATATTTTTCTTATTCACCATTTAGTTCTCAGAGCCAGCTCCTGGTGTCCTTGCCAGCACATTAACCACTAAGTCTTGAGATAGTGCTCCCATGTTAGTAAATTTCATGCTGCACCCTTATATTCCACCTTCCCTGATTCAGCATTCCCCAAGATCTACTCCACACATGTTGCCCTGGTTCCAGTTAGCCAGCTCCTACAATTCTTTGATATGTACATTATTTCCTCGTGGAGCACTAACTGTATTTTTTTTTTCCTCAGGCTTTGATGCAGCTTGTCCCTAATTATCAGACTTAGGGTAATGAGGGCAGGCAAGAGCAGATCTTAAAGAGTACAAGTATCATCCTGCAAGGAACCTGCCTATGGAGAGTTTTTTAAAGGGCTCCAGTCAAGGGGAGACTGCTTTCCCCTAACAAGAGTGAAGGAAGCGATAGGAATCTGGAGATGCAAGATTCTTAGGTTCATGCCCTCAAATGTTCCCATCCCAGGAGTTAGTTCCTGCTCCTTTTCTATTTGGGCCCTGAGTTTGCATGAACCTGGTGAGGCTTTACATTTTGTCTTCTTCATAGCTCAGTCATTCTTAAATCCTGATTTACAGCATTGTCTGCCCTGAGGTTGCAGGAGTTGAGGTTCTCCTTAAAGCTACCATAAAGTCCTTTTGACTTTCACAACATACCTTGAATTAATTGTTGTTTGACCAGAATCTGTCATTTACTGACAGTGCGTTGGCTCACATCTGTAATCCCAGCACTTTGGGAGGCTGAGGCAGGTGGATCACTTAAGGACAGGAGTTCAAGACCAGCCTGGCCAATGTGGTGAAACCCCATCTCTACTAAAAACACAAAAATTAGCTGGGCATGGTGGTGCGCTCCTGTAGTCCTAGCTATTTAGGAGGCTGGGGCAAGAGAATCGCTTAAACCCAGAAGGTGGATGTTGCAGTGAGCCGAGATCGTGTCACTGCACTCCAGCCTGGGCGACAGACCTAGACTCCATCTCAAAAAAAACAAGGCATCTGTCATTTACCTTCATGGTTTCTAAAGAAGGTAATAAAAGTCAGCCAACTCTGTAATTCTCATAAAGGAAAAAAAATCCTATTATGCCTATACCATCAGGTGCCTTAGCTAGCTCATAATCCAATGCTTCCCCCTCTACCCGCACCCCATTCTAATCCACCACTAGTGAGAGTCTTAGCAATTGTGATGCCCCAGCATGTCAGGTTATCATTACCATGCCCACCACCAGCAGTGGGGTGATTGGCAAGTGAACCAGTTCCAGAGTCCAGCCTAAGAGTCAGCTTTCTAGGGTCACTCCTGGTACTGTCTTAAAAATGCCTTTGCAAAAATTATAACAGTGAGAAAGTTATGACAGTGAAAGAGATCTGATCTAACCAACTCCCATCTTGCCTTTAAACCTTCAAACTGCCCTAAATCACCCCTGGGCTTAGTCCAAGCTAACTTTGGGAGACATTTAGTTTACAGTTTAAATGATAATAACCCTTCCCCAAAACTAAACTGCTTTTTTTTTTTTTTTTTTCCAAGACAGAGTCTTGCTCTGTCACCCAAACTGGAGTGCAGTGGTACAATTTGGCTCACTGCAACCTCCGCCTCCCAGGTTCAAGCAATTCTCCTGCCTCAGCCTCCCGAGTAGCTGGGATTAACAGGTGCCCACCACCATGCCCGGCTAATTTTTGTATTTTTAGTAGAGACAGGGTTTGCCCATGTTGGCCAGGCTGGTCTTGAACTCCTGACCTCGTGATCCACCCACCTCGGCCTCCCAAAGTGCTGGGATTACAGGTGTGAGCCACCGCACCTGGCCACTAAACTGCTTTTGTAAAGCTAATGAAAGACCACCAGGTTAGGAAGATGAAGAACCTGAATTTTGCTAAGATGCAGACATAAATGATAACCAGCCATTATTCCAGAGATCACCAGATTTGCAACTACTCCAGTTACTCCTGTGAATAAATAACATTACTGTTGTAGAACCTAAGATTGGCCTTTTGAGATGTCTTTTCAGGTTTTTGCATTTCTGATCAATGATTCCACCTGGCCCCACCAACAAGTCCTGTGGCCACAGCCAGAAGTGAACTCCCTGGCCTGCCAAACTATCCTTGAAAAACCCTAGCCTCTGAATTTGGGGGGAAATTGATTTGACTAATAACTGTCTCCCATATGGCCTGGCCAGCCTCATGTCTGTTAAACTCTTTCTTTATTGCAATGCCATGGTCTAAATGAATTAGTTTTGTCTGTGTAGTGAGCAGGGCGAACGCATTGGCAGTTACAGTCTTAGCCTGGGCTCCCCGTCAAAAGTAGATCCTACAACAAGAGCTCAGAGAGTAGGAAACTGGAGGGAAAGAAACAGAAAGAGGACGAACCCACGTGTTATCAAGTTGGTCACAACTCTGAGTAACTGGCCCTTCTGAAGCATATAGACGGTAATACAGAATTATCTTCCCAGGAGAGGGAAACAGGGATGTGAGCACTTACCTGTCAGCTCCCATGCCCCCATTGTCAAGGGCTGCCTCATAGAGTGTTAAGTAATTCACATCTCCAGGAGGCACAGGTGTAAGCGTCAGGCAGACTTCCCTGGTGGGTGGGTAGGTGGGAAGTGCGGGAAGAAAACAAAAGATGTTCAGTGCAACTGAGGCCAGGTACTGTCAGGCTACACTTGTGTAAAGCTGGTTGCCAAAGCAATGACATAAAAGGTGGGCCAAGTCTGCATACTTTCTTTGTAAATGGTCAGATAGTAACTATTTTAAGCTTTGCAGGCTATGTAAGGTCTCTTTCATGTATTCTTTTTTCTTATTTTACAATTCTTTAAAAACTTGAAAAAGAAATATTTAGTTTGTGGCCTTAAGAAAATGGGCCACAGCCAGATTTGGCCAATGGGCTGCACTTTGCCACTTCCTGGGCAAGAAGATGTGAGGCCTCCTCTGGGTAGAGAGGTCTTCCTTTACCTCCTTATTTATGAGTGCAACTACCCCTCACTACTCTCAATCCCCCTTCTTGCTTGATTTTTCTCATTTTATAAAATGTTATATAATTTACATATGTATTTAGTTTATTGCCTGGGTTATTCAATAGAATGTCAGCTCCATGCAAGCATGCATGACTTTTTTTTTTTTTTGAGACAGAGTCTTGCTCTGTTGCCCAGGCTGGAGTGCAATGGCACAATCTCAGCTCACTGCAACCTCTGCCTCCTGGGTTCAAGCAATTCTCCCTCCTCAGCCTCCGGAGTAGCTGGGATTACAGGTGCGCACCATCATGCCCGGCTAATTTTTTTGTTTTTTTGGAGAGACGGGGGTTTCACCATATTGGCCAGGCTGGTCTTGAACACCTGACCTCAGGTGATTCACCTGCCTTGGCCTGCCAAAACTGCTGGGATTATAGGCATCAGCCACCATGCCCAGCGGATTCAAATATTTTCTGATTAGCAATTGTTTGAAAGAGTTTATCTAAAGACCTGGAATCAATAGAAAGGAGTGTCTCCGTGAAGATAAGGGTCTGTGGAGACCAAGATTCTTATTATGCAGATGAAGCCTTCAGGTGGCAGGCTTCAGAGACAATAGGTTGCAAATATTTCTTATCAGACTTAAAAAGGGGCTAGACTCTTAGTTCATTCTCTCCTGGATCAGGAAAGCAATCTGGAAAGGGAAGGGGATTCTCTACAGAACGTAGATTTTCCCCACAAGAGACAGCTTTGAAGGGCCATTTCAAAATTTATCAAAGAAATATACTTTGAGGTAAAATACTTCGATTTCTTTCAAGGTCTGCTATGTGTCATGTTGGTATCTTACTGCTATGAAGAGTCTCTTTTGTCAGTCTTAAGGTCTCTGTTTTAATGTTAATGCTGGTCACCTGTACCTGAATTCCACTGGGAGGAACGTATAATAAGGCATACCTGACCACCCATTTCCATCACGGCCTGAACTAGTGTTTCAGGATTACTTCAGCTGAGAGGACAGGTCCTTTCAGTTGGTTGGGGAGGTCTTAGAATTTTATTTTTGGTTTACACCGGTGTGAACCTCAAATATCTGAGACAGGTCTCAGTCAATTTAGGAAGTTTATTTTGCCAAAGTTAAGGATGTACGCCTGTGACACAGACTCACGAAATCCTGATGATATGCACCCAAAGTGGTTGGGGCACAGCTTGGTTTTATACATTTTAGGGAGACATGAGACATCAATCAATATAGGTAAGATGTTCATTGGTTCCTTCTGGAAAGGCGGGAAAACTCGAAGCGGGTTGGGAGCTTCCAGGTCATAGGTAGGTAAGAGACAAATGGTTGCATTCTTTTAAGTTTCTGATTAGCCAGGCTTTCTAAAGAAGGCAATCAGATATGCATTTATCTCAGTGAGTAGAGGGATGACTTTGAGTTCTATTTGTCCTTTGTCCACAAGGAAATTCCTTGCGAGGAAGGCATGTAGCTTTTTTTTTTTTTTTTTTTTTTTTTGAGATGGAGTCTTGCTCTGTAGCCTGGGCTGGAGTGCAGTGGCGCGATCTCGGATCACTACAACCTCCACCTTCTGGATTCCAGTGATTCTCCTGCCTCAGCCTCCCCAGTAGCTGGGATTACAGGCGCACACCACCATACCCTGCTGATTTTCATATTTTTAGTAGAGACGGGGTTTCTTCTTGTTGGCCAGGCTGGTCTTGAACTCCTGACCTCAAGTGATCCACCTGCCTCGGCCTCCCAAAGTGCTGGAATCACAGGTACTCGGCTCCATGTAGTTTTTTTGTTTGTTTTTGAGATGGAGTCTCAAAACTCTGCTTTGTTGCCCAGGCTGGAGTGCAATAGTGCAATCTCAGCTCACTGCAACCTCCACCTCCACGCCTGGCCCCCATGTAGCATTTTTTTTGTTTTTTTTTAAAATCTTAGTAGCTATCTTTTTAAGGAATAGAATGGGAGGCAGATTTGCCCTAAGCAGTTCCCAGTTTGACTTTTCCCTTTAGCTTAGTTATTTGGGGCCCTAAGATTTATTTTCCTTTCACACTGGTCACAGCAGAGGGAGACAGAGTTATTACTCAAATCAATCTTTCCAAAAATTTGGAGGCTAAGGCTTTTCAAGGACGGTTTGGTGGACCCCTTCTAGGTAGGGCCACAAGGACCAGTTGGTGGGGGTCAACAGGTCTGGATGAAGCCATTGGTTGTCAGAAATGCAAAATCCTGAAAAGACATCTCAAAAGGCCAATCTTAGGTTCACAATAGTGATATTATCTGCAGGAGTAATCGGGGAGTTGCACATCTTGTGACCTCCAGAATAATGGCTGGTAATCATTTATGTTGTAAACCAAAAATAAAATTAGAAGACCCTCTGCAACCATCTGAGTGGACTCAGCCAAGGCACTCTAAAATTTAACATGAAAGACTGGTTCAGGCCATGAGGGGAAATGGGGGTGGGACATGCCTCAATATATCTCTCCAGCATTAACATCAACACAGACCTTAAGTCTGATAAGAAACATTTACAGTCTATTCTCTTTAAAGCCTGCTACTTGGAGGCATTCTGCATGATAAAACCTAGGTCTCCACAATCCCTGTCTTAACCCAGACACTGTTTTCTATTGATAATAACTTTTTCAACTAATTGACCATCACAACAGAATATATTTATTTATTTATTTATTTTTATTATACTTTAAGTTCTAGGGCACATGTGCACAATGTGCAGGTTTGTTACATAGGTATACATGTGCCATGTTTGTTTGCTGTACCCATTAACTCATCATTTACATTAGGTATTTCTCCTAATGTTATCCCTCCCCCAGCCCCCCACGCCACGACAGGCCCCATTGTGTGATGTTCCCCTCCCTGTGTCGAAGTGTTCTCATTGTTCAATTCCCACCTATGAGTGAGAACATGGGGTGTTTGGTTTTCTGTCCTTGTGATAGTTTGCCGAGAATGATGGTTTCCAGCTTCATCCATGTCCCTGCAAAGTACATGAACTCATCCTTGTTTATGGCTCCATAGTATTCCATGGTGTATATGTGCCACATTTTCTTAATCCAGTCTATCATTGATGGACATTTGGGTTGGTTCCAAGTCTTTGCTATTGTGAATAGTGCCACAATAAACATATGTGTGCATGTATCTTTATAGTAGCATGATTTATAATCCTTTGGGTATATACCCATTATGGGATGGCTCGGTCAAATGGTATTTCTAGTTCTAGATCCTTGAGGAATCGCCACACTGTCTTCCACAATGGTTGAACTAATTTACACTCTCACCAACAGTATAAAGCATTCCTATTTCTCCACATCCTCTCCAGCATCTGTAGTTTCCTGATTTTTTAATGATCGCCATTCTAACTGGTGTGAGATGGTATCTCGTGGTTTTGATTTGCATTTCTCTGATGACCAGTGATGAGCATTTTTCATGTGTCTGTAGGCTGCATAAATGTCTTCTTTTGAGAAGTGTCTGTTCATATTCTTTGCCCACTTTTTGATGGGATTGCTTGTTTTTTTCTTGTAAATTTGTTTAAGTTCTTTGTAGATTCTGGATATTAGCCCTTTGTCAGATGGGTAGATTGCAAAAATTTTCTCCCATTCTATAGGTTGCCTGTTCACTCTGATGATAGTTTCTTTTATCGTGCAGAAGCTCTTTAGTTTAATTAGATCCCATTTGTCTATTTTGGCTTTTGTTGCCATTGCTTTTGGTGTTTTAGTCATGAAGTCCTTGCCCATGCCTATGTCCTGAATGGTATTGCCTAGGTTTTCTTCTAGGGCTTTTATTGTTTTAGGTCTAACATTTAAGTCTTTAATCCATCTTGAATTAATTTTTGTATAAGGTGTAAGGAAGGGATCCAGTTTCAGCTTTCTACATATGGCTAGCCAGTTTTCCCAGCACCATTTATTAAATAGGGAATCCTTTCCCCATTTCTTGTTTTTGTCAGGTTTGTCAAAGATCAGATGGTTGTAGATGTGTGGTATTGTTTCTGAGGCCTCTGTTCTGTTCCATTGGTCTATATCTCTGTTTTGGTACCAGTACCATGCTGTTTTGGTTACTGTAGACTTGTAGTATAGTTTGAAGTCAGGTAGCGTGATGCCTCCAGCTTTGTTCTTTTGGCTTAGGATTGTCTTGGCTATGTGGGCTCTTTTTTATTTCCATATGAACTTTAAAATAGTTTTTTCCAATTCTGTGAATAAAGTCACTGATAGCTTGATGGGGATGGCATTGAATCTATAAATTACCTTGGGCAGTATGGCCATTTTCACGATATTGATTCTTCCTATCCATGAGCATGGAATGTTCTTCCATTTGTTTGTGTCTTCTCTTATTTCGTTGAGCAGTGGTTTGTAGTTCTCCTTGAAGAGGTCCTTCACATCCCTTGTAAGTTCGATTCCTAGGTATTTTATTCTCCTTGTAGCAATTGTGAATGGGAGTTCACTCATGATTTGGCTCTCTGTCTGTTATTGGTGTATAGGAATGCTTGTGATTTTTGCACACTGATTTTGTATCCTGAGACTTTGAGTTGCTTATCAGCTTAAGGAGATTTTGGGCTGAGATGATGGGTTTTTCTAAACATACAATCATGTCATCTGCAAACAGGGACAATTTGACTTCCTCTTTTCCTAATTGAGGAGGCTGAGGCAGGTGGATCACGAGGTCAGGAGATCAAGACCATCCTGGCCAACATGGTGAAACCCCATCTCTGCTAAAAATACAATAATTTGCCGGGCGTGGTGGCTTGTGCCTGTAGTACCAGCTACTCAGGAGGCTGAGGCAGGAGAATTGCTTGAACCCAGGAGGCGGAGGTTGCAATGAGCTGAGATCGCACCGCTGCACTCCAGCCTGGGCAACAGAGTGAGACTCCATCTCAAAAAAAAAAAAATATATATATATATACGTATACACATACATACATACATATATATTTGGGGAAGTGGTAGTAGAATTTAGTACATAGGTTGTAAATTGACAGCCTTTGGGCAAGGATATGGGAAGGAGTTTGAGCAGAGAACTTAACATTTCTATGTGCCGCTCCCTAAGAAAGTGGTGAAAAACAACAATCTTTGCAAATTCTAGTCCCTTCCATAGGCAGAAAAGGCGCAAACTCATTTCCACTGTTTGCAGGCACCATTTACACCACCTACACCACTGCCCTTGGGCTGAATTTTGTTTTAGTTTGGATTTGTCTACAAGTATGTTAAAAGGCAGATGTTTTAAAACAGGTGTTCAGCCTGATTGCAACATAGGTTGCTTCTTGCCAGTTGTCTTACACTAGCTTGATGTATTTATTGAACATGTCTGGCCCCTGTAGACATTTTGAATAATCTACCTCTGACTTAGTGTTAAGAGTTTTTGACAGCAGCCAGGCCTAGGTTTGAATCTTGATTCTACTACTAATTTCTTTCAGCTTCAACTTGCTCATCTATGTCAAACCAGGGTAGTTTTGCTTTCCTACTACAATGTATCCTAAAGTAGGACACTTAAGCCCCTGGATTTGCAAGATTCCTAGTCTAGCCCCTCTCCTGATTTTCCAGGGGGCTCCCCTAGCCTACAGATATGTGGATGAAATGAAAAGCCAATTCTATTTGCTCTCAAGGCTGTTATCTTGCGGACAGCAGAAACTTTGGCATTCCAAAGAGATACCTGCAATTCTTGCTCCTGCTACCACTTGTGCTAAAATAACCACCCCTGGAGCTTATGGTAGTTTGGTAGTTAGTCCCCAAGCATGGTCTCCCAGTAATCCATGGCTCTGGATGTTCACTCTCTTCCCCTAAATCTGGGCAGGCCTAGAACTAACTTTTGATGAATAGATGTGCCTGAAGTGATACTGCATGTCTTCTAAGGCTGGGTTATAAGAAATGATGCACCTTCATCTGGCTCCCTTGGAAAATGCATTTTTGGGGAAGCCAGCTTTCATGTTACAATTCTAACTACTCTGAGACCGCCATGCTATGAGGAAGCCCAAGCTACCCATGTGAATATGCCCTGTGGAGGAAAATCAAATGCCTGGTTGATAGTTCCAGCTTTGATCTTATTCAATAGCCAGCACCAGTTTACAAGATGTGAGAATGAAGATGCCATTTGGATATTCAACTCAGTCAAGGCTTCAGGTGACTCCAGCTCCAGCCACCATCTAACTGCAACTGCATGATAGACCACAAGCAAGAACCTTCCTGCTGAGCCCACAACAATCCCCTGGAACAATGAGGAGTAATAAAATGGCTGTTTTAAGCTATTCTGTTTTGGGAAGGTTTGACATGCAGCAATAGATAATTGGTACAGGATCATACATACCACTATTGCCTGGCACGTCTGAAGCCACATGGCTGGGGCTGAGCTTTTGCTTCCAATTGCTGCCAACATGGTAGTGAAAATCCTTGCCCAGAAGACACTATTTCTCAAAAGCAAGGGCAGATGACACTTCTCTCTGCATCATATTTGGAGATGGTTGCTCCATGGCAAAATTGCCTTAGGCTTCCAGTGTTATAAGTCCTTCAAACCAGTCCTCTAGCCATTTCCCCAGGACATAAGCCTGCCATCAAGACAGCTGTGTTGGGACATGTTCTGGAGTCTGCTGCCAAACTCACTATATCTCAGGATCACAGCAGAAGGTAGATGGTGCTTTCAAATTAGAATTGTTTGAGTTCTTAGTAAAGGACTATTTATAAAAAGTAGGTGTAAAGGATCACAAGGGACAATGGAGTGACCCCAGACTAGTAACAGTGGGATGTTACCACCTTCATGCCCATAAAGCTGAGAGGAAGGAGCAGCTACTGGAACCTTAATAGAGAGACTCATGCAGAGAAGTCCACTTTGAGAGGAGCTGTGCCCTTCAGTCTAGAGATATAGCCTGCTTTGGGTAATACTGCAGAGAGTGAACCCGAGAAATAAATATCCAGACTTCCCTCCCACACCCTTCTCTGATTTCCTGCTGGAGATTTTCATTTGCTAAAAATCAAGCAAAGGCCAAAAGACAAGGAAGCCTGATGAAGTGTAGTCTGTACAAGTCAGCCTCCTGAGGGTTGGGGTGGGGCTGAGATCAGGCTGGAAAAAGGGCAAAGGGAAGCTATCTGGCACATAGACCCAGAACCATCACCAGTTAACACCTTCAGCCCAACGCCCATCTCTTTCTCTTTTGATAGAGATTTTATCCTAGAAGTCTTAATGGCTTCCCTGCCAATCAGGTGCAACCCAATCATTTTCAATAATTTTAACTTTTACATAGGTAAAGTTCTGAATCCTTTGCTCCCGCAAAGGCCCCTGTGTTCCAAATTTGCCCACTTCCTCTCCAGCAATTTTCAAGCTTCAGTCATTTCTCTCTTCTGACATTTTCCCCAAAATACTTTAAGCACAGGACATATCTGGAAGGTTATGCAAGAAACTAATTATTGTGGTCATAATACATTTGGAGGCCTGGCACGGTGGCTCACACGTGTAATCCCAGAACTTTGGGAGGCTGAGGTGAGTGGATCACCTGAGCTAAGGAGTTCGAGACAACATGGTGAAACCCTGTCTCTACTAAAATTACAAAAATTAGCCAGCCATGGTGGCACACACCTGTAATCCCAGCTACTCAGGAAGCTGAGGCAGGAGAATTGCTTGAACCCAGGAGGCAGAGGTTGCAGTGAGCTGAGATCGCGCCATTGCACTCCAGCCTGGGTGACAAGAGCAAAACTCTGTCTCAAAAAAAAAAAAGAAGAGAGGATCAAGAAAAGGCAGACCACTGCTGAAATTTCTGTGGCCCTGAAAAAGGAGATGAGATCATGATGGCCAGAGAGAAATTCCAGGATCAGAAAAATGCCACCTCCTCTAAAAGTGGTGTAAGTGTGACACCTGGGTCAGCAAACCTGATATTCCAAGCCACAATCACCCGCTTAGCCCCTTTTTTCCATAATTTTTCCTCACACTTTTAAGAAGTTATTTCCAATGGAATGTCTTTGAATTCAAAAGGAAATACAATGAGCATAAAGATTTGGTTTCTAGAAATGTCTTTTGCCTGCTACTTTACTGGAAACTATTTTTCATGGATCTCCTTTAGTGACCCTTGATGCTTTCCTGATGGTAGCAAATGTCATTGCAAAACTGCTGGAGTTGGCTGAGCGTCCCTTTCCATGCTCACACATGCTATTCCACTCTCAGATCTTCAAAGGTTGTTACAGAGTATGGAGATATGGAGCCCAGCTCCTTCAGCCAGAACTTGGACAGCCAGACCTTGGACAGCCAGCACTTGAAGAGACATTTTATTAGTTCCCTCAAAGGTGGGTAGCCCTTTTTAGTATGACAGTTCCTTTCTTCACATTCCCTGAAAAGGCTGAATGATACCACACACAAATACCCCTCCCCAGGGACTCTAAGCCAGGCTCCAGATCAAGGTTCAGCTCCTCCTTCTTTCTCTCTGCCCAACTGGGATATACTGCCATAGAGGCGGGACAGCCTTCGTTTTCATTCTGAGTATAGAATCTTTCATGAATTTATTCATTAATTTTTAAAAAGCAATTTATTGAGCTCCTGTGCTTCAATCTAACAGGGAAGATAGACAATTAAATGACTACAACACAAAATGATAATTGTTATAAATGAGAAGCACAGGGAATTATGGGAGCTCATAGGAGGACCACCAACTAAAAGGGTGGAAAAAACTTTCTGAACAACTTTTAAGCTGAATCCTGAAGAATGAGGGGGACTTATTTAAGCAAGTGTGGGGTGTTGGGGATGGGAGATGGGGGTAACTGTGTGTGTGTCTGTGTTCAGTCTGAGAAAGCAAGAAAGAATGTTTCAAGAATAAGACAATGGCATGTGTGAAGCCAAAGTAAAGAAAGCACAGAGATTTTAAGAAATTGCAAGGGCTGAGTATGGCTAGACTATAGCATATGATGGGGAGATGGACACACTGAGAGAAGAACTGGACAGGTGAGCAAAGACTAATCTATTTCTCCTCCCTATTTAAATGTTTTCATATATTTGTTTATTGAACTCATATTTATTATGTTTTTCATGTGTGCCTATTAATGGGAGGTCATAAAAGGCCGTGTAAATTAGGTTAAGGGATTTTGCCTTTATTCTAAGTGCAGTGGTATAATACTAAAGTGTTTTCTTTTTCTTTTTTTTTTTTTGGAGACAGAGTCTCGCTTTGTCGCCCAGGCTGGAGTGCAGTGGCGTGATCTCCGCTCACTGCAACCTCCGCCTCTTGGGTTCAAGCAATTCTCCTGCTTCAGCCTCCCAAGTAGCTGGGCCTATAGGCGCACACCACCATGCCAAACTAATTTTTTGTATTTTTAGTAGAGACAGGGTTTCACCATGTTGGTCAGGCTGGTCTCGAACTCCTGACTACAGATGATCCTCCCGCCTCAGCCTCCCAAAGCGCTGGGATTACAGGCATGAGCCACCGTGCCCGGCCCACTAAAGTGTTTTCATCAAGACCAAACTAACATCTTGGGAAAGCTGGTATCAATCACCAAGTTCCCCACAGTCTTTTTCTGAGGAAAGCTTAGGAGGTTATCACTCAGATAGGATCCAAGAGCCTGAGGAGAGTGCAGAGAGCATAACCTTTCTGGGACCCTCACTACAGTATAATGAAGGAAACACCTCATGGAAATGAAGGTCAGAAACAGTTCACTTTCCTCGCTCGGGGACTTCCTGGGAGAACTGGAGCCCCAGGACAGAAATCCCTCTAGGATACCTTCTAGGGTTGAATTTCCCAGGGGTACCCAGAGCAGCTGTGGTTATTTGGCATACAAACTTTTAAGATTATTATGTCCTCTGGATGAATTGACTCCTTTATTATTATGAAGTGATTCTCTTTATCCCTGGTAATGTTCTTTACTCTTTACTCTAAAATCTGCTTTGACATTAATTTAGCCACTTGAGCTTTGTTTTGATAGGGATAAAATGGCATGTCTTTCTTCATCTCTTTACTTTTAACATATTTATGTCTTCATATTTAAAGTGGGCTTCTTGGCTGGGCACAGTGGCTCATGCCTGTAATCCCAGCACTTTGGGAAGCCGAGGCAGGTGGATCACTTGAGCTCAGGAGTATGAGACCAGCCTAGGCAACAAGGTGAGACCCCCATCTCTACAAACAAAAAAACAAACAAAAAAAAAGTTGGGCATGGTGGTGCATGCCCATAGTCCCAGCTAGCTGCTTGGTACTTGAGAGGCTGAGGTGAGAGGATTGCTTGAGCTCAGGAGGTCAAGGCTGCAGTGAGCCATGATTCCACCACTGCACTCAGCCTAGGTGAGAGAGCAAGACCCTGTCTCAAAAACAAATTTCATTAAAATAAATAAATAAATGAAGTGGGTTTCTTATACGTGGCTTATAGTTGAGATTTGCTTTTGTATCCAATCTGACAATCTCAGTTTTTTCATTTGGGTGTTTAGACCATTTATATTTAATGTGATTATTGGTACAGTTGGGATTTAATCTACCCACTTACTATTTGCTTTCAATTTATCTCATTGGTTCTCTGCTTTTTCCTCTTTTTCTGCCTTCATTTGGATTCATTAATTTATTTTTATTCCCTTCTATTTCTTTTATTGGCTTATTAGCTATAACTTTTGCTGCATTCTTTTAGTGGTTATTTTAGGATTGATAGTATTATGAAGTACCTTCTCCGTGTCAGCTCTCTGGCAGATGAAATCCATTGCTTGAAGCATTTTGAGTAGATAGAAGTGGAAGGTGGGTGCAGCCCACAGCTACCTGAGTAATTAACTGCATAGAATCAGCTCTGTGTAGTGGTGATGGCAGGAAACATCATCCATGTATGTGTTCATGGAACAGCAAAGCCACAGGTATTAGACAGCAAATCAGGCAGCCTCTAAATATGGGGCAGTCAATAACCAGGGCAGCAAAAACCAAAGCAAGAGGGCCATGGCTTTAGAAGTTTTGTGGGAGCCCAGGAACATTTTGGAAACTGTCAGATCCGAAAGAGGAGAGCCAAACTACCTGCCTCTTGTTTAGACCGGCCTGGACAGGCTGAGCCTTCAAATACAGTGATGAATGAACCAGCTGCCAGGAGCTGAGGTTGCAACAGAAGCTCACACTCCGGGTCTATTCATGCTTCCCATGGAATGCCCTCCTCACTATTACCACCTGTCTATATATTTTCCATATTTATTAGCTAGTTCATATTCCCCCTCTAACAGAAAGCCAATGGGACATAATTTTCTTATCTTCTAAACCTCCAATCATCCTACCCAGTATGTCCTAGAGAACATATCACATTTTGCCTTTCATTTTCAGACATGATTTTGCCTCTGTTTATATTATATAAAGTATCTTGAAGACAGTGACTACTAACTTTGTAATGGATTCTAATCCCATCTCTGCATAGTGATACATAAGGCTGAACAACTCCTTTAGTCTCTCTGAGCCTGGTTCCTCATCTGTAAATAAGCATAACAGAACCCGCCTTAGCTATAACTCCCATGGTTGTTGTGAAGTGCCATCAAAGTCAAGCTTATTAATGTACTTTGTAAATGGTGACATGTTAGGCAAATATGATTACAGATTGGGAACATTAAAGTACTAAATATGTTTAAGTAATGTCTTTTTTTTTTTTTTTTTTTTTTTGAGATGGAGTCTCTGTCACCCAGGTTGGAGTGCAGTGGCGTGATCTCGGCTCACTGCAACCTCTGCCTCCCAGGTTCAAGCAATTCTCCTGCCTCAGCCTGCTAAGTAGCTGGGATTACAGGCATGCACTACCACACCTGGCTAATTTGTTTTGTATTTTTAGTAGAGACGGGGTTTCACCATGTTGCCGAGGCTTGTCTCAAACTCCAGACCTCAGGTGATCCGCCCACCTCAGCCTCTCAAAGTGCTGGGATTACAGGCATAAGCCACTGCGCCTGGCCTAAGTAATGTCTTTAGTAGGTCCCTGAGCAAATAATGGCAGGATTAAAGAGAGGCTGCCCATCCTATCCTCCCGTCTCTACACCTCTGTAAGAGCATAGTTAAGACCGTGGACTCTGAAGCCAGACTGCCTGACTTCCGTGCCAGCTCCACTCCTGAGCTTTGTGACCTTAGGCAAGTTATTGAGCTTTCCTGTAAGCACTATTTCTTATTCATTTTTATATCTCCCAGGTGCATAATTGGGATCCAGTGTCAAAGAGCCAGAGCAGTGTTGAAGGAAGCAGAGGATCAAGTATCAGCAAGCTATCTTAACTGGCTGGGCCATGAGCATGTCACCTAACCTCTCTGGATGACTTTCTTGATCTATACCTCAAAGCTAGATGAGCTGCTTTTAAATAGTCTTCTGTAATACTTTTAAGTTCTTTTAATAAATAATTCTTGGGCCAGGCGCAGTGGCTCACGCCTGTAATCCCAGCACTTTGGGAGGCCAAGGCAGGCAGATCACAAGGTCACGAGATCGAGACCAGCCTGGCCAACATGGTGAAACCCGTCTGTACTAAGAATACAAAAATTAGCCGGGCATGGTGGTGCATGCCTGTAATCCCAGCTACTCGGGATGCTGAGGCAGGAGAATTGCTTGAACCCGGGAGGTGGAGGTTGCAGTGAGCTGAGATAGCGCCACTGCACTCCAGCCTGGGAGACAGAGCAAGACTCTATCTTGGAAAAAAACAAAAACAAAAGCATTCATTCTTAAAGATCTGTTTTACACTTTATAGTAGAGACTATTACTTCAGTTAAAAATAAATGACTTTGGTGAGTACAAGTATGTTTGAAGAGCAAAAATCTTGCTTGGCCTCTTACACGTCAAGACCGTGGCAAAGCATTTAAGCTTCCTGATACTCAGTTTCCTCTTTGGTAGCTACAGTACAGAATTGCCATAGGAATTAAATATTTAAAGCACCTAATACAGTTAAGAGCACATAATAGATGCCAAATAAATAATAGCCAGCAAAGCCAAACAATAATTACAACTTAGTTTTAAAAAAATAATTTTTAAAAATGGATTTTAAAAGCTTGAAATCAGTCTTTATGGGCCCAAAGTGTTGAAATACTAGTCATTCACATTTAAGTTACCAACCACCAAGAATTTACAACCCAGTGGGGATCCACTCCTCTCTGCCTTTGTTTGCGTTAGTCTTTTCCTCTGAAATAACCTTTCCCCGTCCCTACTGATGAATTCCTACTCATCCTTTAATACTCAGATCAAATATCACTTCCTCCAGTGTCTTCCCCATTCCTCTAGACCAATATAAGCTTCTCAGTGCCCACACACTTCTATGACAATAGTCATCACGTGTCTTTTCAAATCTTATATGTCTTTATAATTCTATCTCCTCTTCTAGACCATGAAACTCTCAAGAGCAAGGATAAGCACAGAGTCTAGCATATTGTAGGTACTGGATTTTTTTTTTTTTTTTTTTTTTTGAGATGGAGTTTCACTCTTGTTGCCCAGGCTGGAGTGCAATGGCACGATCTCAGCTCACCACCACAACCTCCACCTCCTGGGTTCAAGCGATTCCCCTGCCTCAGTCTCCCAAGTAGCTGGGATTACAGGCAGGTGCCACCACGCCCGGCTAATTTTGTATTTTTAGTAGAGATGGGGTTTCTCCATGTTGGTCAGGCTGGTTTCGAACTCCCGACCTCAGGTGATCCACCTGCCTCAGCTTCCCAAAGTGCTGGGATTACAGGCATGAGTCACTGTGCCCGGCCTGGTACTCAATGTATTTTTAATGTTTGAATAAAGGAGTGAAAGCAATAAAAAAAAATTCTGCTTTTAGCTGTCACTTAGTAAATTCATTCATCATTTATAACAGGAAGACAAAATTAGAGGTCTGGCATAATTCTACAGGCTCAGATGTAAGCCAAACACACACACACACACAACCTAATCAGAGTTTTTTAGAAATTCAATCTTAGAAATAGGATAGGATGGATGTGAGGGCGATCTGACTGCGACATCTGCCAGCCATTGATCACCAGGGTTGATTTGGCTGATCTGGCTGGCTAGGCGGGTGTCCCCTTCCTCCCTCACTGCTCCATGTGTGTCCCTGCTGAAGCTGCACGCTTGGTCAAAGAGGATAACCATCCCCAGTAGAGGAGGACCAGTCTTCAGTCAAGGGTATACGAATAGCTGTGCTCCCCTGCTAGAACCTCCAAAGAAATATGATAGGATTTTGTGATGGTTATGTACCACCTCATGACCACAAAAAGTCCTACTCTCTACGTGCTGTATTATTGAAAGCATCAGAAAAGCATCCAAACACTTGGGAATCATATGGCTCATCTTTTCAAATCAAGGCAAATAAGAACAAGAAACAAACCCAGGATTAGTACACTATAACCACTGCCCCAGACAGGTTTAAAGTTTCAACCAAGTTTGGTGGGAAACCATGCTTGGTCTATTTTTTTTAAAGAAAATTATAACTCTGGTGCTCAATTATGGATGTTTGAAAACTGAAGCTGAATCACACACATCTATATTCTGGGATCATTTTCCCAATATGTGAAGAGTTCAAAAGTTCAGATCGAAGCTGGGCGGGATTGCTCACGCCGGTAATCCTAGTACTTTGGGAGGCCGAGGGGGGTGGATCACTCGGGGTCAGGAGTTCAAGACCAGCCAGACCAACATGGTGAAACCCCATCTTTACTAAAAAATACAAAAATTAGCCAGATGTGGTGGCACACACCTGTAATCCCAGTTACTCAGGAGGCTGAGGCAGGAGAATTGCTTGAACCCAGAAGGCAGAGGTTGAAGTGAGCCAAGATTGCACCACTGCACTCCAGCCTGGGTGGCAGAGCAAGAATCCACCTAAAAAAAAAGTTCAGATCAAGCAGGTTTACAGCCATCACTAATTACTGTGGGGAGCTAGGGAAAGTTACTCTATCTTTCTGGGTATTAATTTATTCATTGCAAAATGAGAGCATTGGAATGGATGATTTCAAAGTCCCTTATGACTCTTAGCAAAGTCACAGAAAAGGAGAATCACAAGGCTTTCATCTGGCATAAGCAGAATTGGCATATGCCAATATAATACTTTTCGAGCGTCAAGAAAGAAGAGCCTGTATCCAAAAATATCTCTGTCACAGTAGCCAAGGACCAAACTGCACAAGTTGAGGTAGTGGAAGACACAGAGGCTTTGGAATCAGCCAGACCTGGCCTCTAACTCCAACTCTGACACTGGCTTTCTGTCAGTATGCAAATTACTTAATCTCCCTAAACTTCAGTTTTCTTATCTATAAAATGTAATGTTCAGTCCACACTCTGTTATTCAGGGTGTAACAATGGCAGTCAAGTGCAGCATGGATCTGAGAGGGGCAGGCCTCCCCAACCTGCAGGGTTAGTGATTAGGCAGAAATTAATGAGTTCAGATTACCAGCCTCTACTCCAACAAGGGGCAGGATGAGCAGGGACCAGTTGCCTTCTGAGTCTCCCTGAATGTATGGACTTAGTCTGACCCTCTTCCAAAGCCCAGCCTCAGTGAAAAAATGAACCCCTCCCAGGTCTAGCCAACAATATAATTATAGTTCATCTTCTCCGAATAATGGAGCATTGACTATAATATTGTTTTAACTGTGGTTTTGCATTTTTCTGAACCTGCCATTCCATCCTTACTTGCCAATACCCCCATTGAATCCAAAGTTGGAAGTTCACTATATAATAATATGTTAAGAGGTGATGTTATGGGTTTTTCCCTTTTGTTCAATGAACGACATAGAAATCCCCTTAAATGCTTTCCAGAGCCTGGCAGACTTGAGCCTAATTTTAGAGCAGCAATCTTAGAGTTAAAGAGAATCTGAGGGTCATGGGGCTCATAGGAGCAGAACACTTAGTCTGCCCCCAAAGCATCTTGGGAAATGTGTCCAGTGCAGAGAAAAAAGGAAATGCAGCCATGTTTTCACCTCACATATGGTTTCGGACAGGATAAAATGAGATAATTTCTGCAACACATCCTACATGGTGCCTAGCCATAGGAACAACATTAAGTGGTAATTACTATTATTACTCACAGCTGGTCTGTGTAGCTCCAAAGTCTATCAATGTTCTGCTATGCATACTACCCCCCTACCCCAAATGATAGTCTCCAAACTTTTTGGATAATATATCACTACAATTTTTTTTTTTCTTTTGGAGATGTAGTCTTGTTCTGTTACCAGGCTGGAGTGCAGTGGCGTGATCTCGGCTCACTGTAACCTCCGCCTCTCAGGTTCAAGCAATTCTCCTGCCTCAGCCTCCCGAGTGGCTGGGACTAGAGGCACCCAGTACCACACCCAGCTAATTTTTCTATTTTTAGTAGAGACGGGGTTTCACCATGTTGGCCAGATGGTCTCGATCTACTGACCTCGTGATCTGCCTGCTTCGGCCTCCCAAAGTGCTGGGATTACAGGCGTGAGCCACCGCGCCTGGCCCATCACCATAATTTTTTAAAGGTTTAGCATACAGACTCCAAAATACCAAAATATGCATATTCATATATTTATATAATATACAAGTACTACTTTACATGTTAAAACTTATTACAAGAGAGATAGTTAAAAGGCACGCAAGGTATGAAATAAAATCTTTAAATAATATTTATTTTATTAATTTCTAGAACAAAAAATATCTGTAAGCGATGTCTTCAATGTGTTTCATTATTTTTATAATGTTGGTTTAAGGAGGCGGAGGTTGCAGTGAGCCGAGATCGCGCCGCTGCACTCCAGTCTGGGCGATAGAGGGAAACTCAGTCTCAAAACATTTAAAAAAATAGGCTGGGCACGGTGGCTCACGCCTGTAATCCCAACACTTTGGGAGGCCGAGGCGGGCAGATCACCTGAGGCTGGGAGTTCGAGACCAGCCTGACCAACATAGAGAAACCCCATCTCCACTAAAAATACAAAATTAGCCGGGCATGGTGGTGCATGCCTGTAATCCCAGCTACATGGGAGGCTGAGGCAGGAGAATCCCTTGAACCCAGGAGGCAGAGGTTGTGGTGAGCTGAGATCGTGCCGTTGCACTTCAGCCTGGGCAACAAGAGTGAAACGCCATCTCAAAAAATAATAATAATAAAATATATATATAAAAAAATTTTAAAAAGTAAATATAAAAATAAATAAAAATCTTGGTTTAATGTTTTGTGTCACAGCAATTTGAAAGCCTGCATCTAAGTTCAGTTTATGATCAACACTTAATTCTAATGGATGACATAGACAGAAAAAGAACCTCACATGGAGGTTCCAAATAGAACCAAATGGAAGAACTCTCTTGCTTGCCTGCACTTACTAAATCATAATTGCCATCTTTTAAATCCTATCCATCATTCATGCAGAGGTTTTTGTTGAAATTTGGCTGATAGATTTTCATCATTCTTTTTTTTTTTGAGACGAAGTCTTGCTTTGTTGCCAGGCTGGAGTGCAGTGGCACAATCTTGGCTCACTGCCACCTCCAACTCCCTGGTTCAAGTGATTCTCCTGCCTCAGCCTCCCAAGTAGCTGGGATTACAGGCACATGCCACCATGTCCAGCTAATTTTTGTGTTTTCAGTAGAGATGGGGTTTCACCATGTTGGCCAGGATGGTCTCGATCTCCTGACCTAGTGTTCCGCCCACCTCAGCCTCCCAAAGTGCTGGGATTATAGGCATGAGCCACCACGTCCAGCCTTTTTTTTTTGAGATGAGGTCTCACTCTGTCTCCCAGGCTGGAGTGCAATGGTGCCATCTCAGCTCACTGCAACCTCCGCCTCCTGGGTTCAAGCAATTCTCCCACCTCAGCCTCCCGAGTAGCTGGGATTACAGGCACCCGATATCATGCCTGGCTAATTTTTATATTTTTGTAGAGAAGGGGTTTCACCATGTTGGCCAGGCTGCTCTTGAATTCCTGACCTCAGGTGATCCACCCACCTCGGCCTCCCAAAGTGATGGGATTACAGGCATGAGCCGCTGTGCCCGGCCTGATTTCCATCATTCTTAACGCCAAAAAATTACCCAGCAAGCAAATTAGAAGGGGTTGCATGTTCATATTTTTTAACAATTAGATTCAAAACCCACTACAATTCTTTAGGAGATTATTAAACATATTAGAAAATTCTTTTTCCAAGTGTATTCAGCATGCAGATGACAAACATATGTAATTTCCACAATAATATTCCAATAGAGACATTTCCTCAGAGTCATTTTCGAAAATGTCCTCTGGGTATCTTTTAAAAAGCAGTTTGTTTCTCATTATTAGATGTCACTTTTACCTTGAAGAAACAAGCTATTTAATCTGCTCTTATTTTTCTTTTAATTTATCTGCTAGGTAGCATACTATTGACACCCACTTGTTACATAAAATACCAATAAATTGGCTGGGTGCAATGGTTCACACCTATAATCCCAACACTTTAGGAGGCTGAGGCGGGCAGATCAAGTGAGCCCAGGAGTTTCATACTAGCCTGAGCAACATAGCAAGATACCCACACCCCTTACCTCATCCCCATCTCTAGATAATTTTTTTTTTTTTTTTTTGAGACGGAGTCTCACTCTGTTGCCCGGGCTGGAGTGCAGTGGCACAATCACAGTTCACTGCAACCTCTGCCACCCAAGTTCAAGCGATTCTCCTGCCTCAGCCTCCCGAGTAGATGGGATTACAGGTGCCTGCTACTGTGTCTGGCTAATTTTTGTAGTTTTAGTAGAGACAGAGTTTCACCATCTTGGCCAGACTGGTCTTGAATTCCTGACCTAGTGATCCACTCGCCTTGATCTCCCAAAGTGCCGGTATTACAGGCGTGAGACACCGCGCCTCACCAACAAATAATTTTTTTTAATTACTCAGGTGTGGTGGTGTATACCCGTAGTCCCAGTTTCTCTGGAGGCTTAGGTAGGAGGATTGCTTGAGCCCAGGAGGTCTAAGCTGCACTGAGCTGTGATCGTGCCACTGCACTCCAGCCTGGGCAATGGAGCAAGACTCTGTCTCAAAAAAAGAAAATCAATAAATGGCAAATTTGTCTTTAACTTCAACAACCTTTTAAAGTGTTTTGACAGAAGATAAACAATGAACCTCTGTGTTTATGGCTACCCCATCTCATTATAAAGCAGGGGTCCAGCTATGGCCCTTACATCAACTCCATTCCACTCTTGTTTTTATAAAGTTTTATTGGAATACAATCACACTCGTTAATTTACATATTGTCTATGGCTGCTTTCACCCTACAGCAGCAGAACTGAATCACTATAATAGGGACCATATGGCCTGGAAAACCTAAAATACTGACTATCTTCTTTACCAAAAAAGGTTGCCAACTTCTGCTATACATCATTATGAAGTTTTTAATATTAAAGTTTCTGTTTTCACAAAATTTATCACACCTAAAATTCCTGGAATTTTAATTATTATGGCTCTAACTTCTTTGCTACAGTAACTACATATGAATGATGCAGTCATTAAATTTCACTTATGCTCTATTCCTCTAGCCTTATCCCTGTTGTATTTAAGAAGTAATTGTAATTATAATTAAAGGTATAATTGTATCTTTATAATTAATATAGCCCCTCCAAGATATATTTTTCTTAATGGCGATAGAATTGTTTTCTATGTATTTCACTATTGAAACAGAATCTAGCAAGTATCATAATTTGAGTCAAGTTAGAAATATCAGTACTTTCATCCAATTATATCAGAAACCTTCCACGATGTCAAATCTATCCTAATGCTTGTTTCCTCAGATCTTCAGCAATCTTTTCTATGCATCTTCCAATGATATTTGCTGACAAAGCGACACATTTTTCTTATTATTTCTGCCAAGTTTTACCAGGGCAGAAGAACACATATTTCTCTAATAGTATGTAGCTTTTTAACCTCTGCTGTTAAGCTAAAATCTATAAAGTTAGTGAAATTAAGTGAAATTGAGCAGTGCCTGATTAAAACATCCCTGTAAAAAAGCTGTAAGATTGGACTGCATACTCTAGATGCTTCATTTCTAAATGTCATGATAACCATGACAATTTTATGGATAAAGCTCAAGCATAAGATACACTTTGGGGCAATGTTCATTGTCAGTGATGTTAGACTTAAATCCACAGTTCAAACAGGGCTCCATGATAATGTCTAATTTTTTCGACACCTCTTGTCAGATCTCACTAGATATCATTGTTTTATCTGTTAATGTGGCAGACAAAGAGCTCATAACAGAACAGAAATGTTTATTTTGCCATTTTCTCATTGTTTCCTTATGCTTCCATTATAGGTATTGTCTTAAATTTACAATTTCATTACAGGTATCTTTTTAAGCTTTTTATTCATTTTGTGAAAGTTACTTTAGTTCAAACTAGATAATGCATTTTTCTTAGACTCCACACTGGCCCAAGTAAACTGCAGTATATCACAGGGTGCTGAGAGCCAACACCCAGAAGAACACAACTCAGTCAAGTCCTCCATGTTGTGGAAGCCGCACTCTTCCCTTAGAGAACTCATGAACTACTCTTGACATTTGACCTATGTGAAGACACAAATATCAACCTGTATATTAGATATTAGCAACACAATTTTTCTTTTAGAGGTCATAATAATTTTTTATATGGTGCATTGCCATACACATTCTACACTGGAGACCACGATACTATACAATGATTTTGCCATTTTATTTTATTTTATTTATTTTCTTGAGACAGAGTCTCACTGTGTCACCCAGGCTGGAGTGCAATGGTGCGATCTTGGCTCACTGCAACCACCATCTCCCAGGTTCAAGCGATTCTCCTGCCTCAGCCTCCCAACTAGCTAGGACTACAGGTGCATGCCACCATGCCCGGCTAACTTTTGTACTTTTAGTAGAAACAGGGTTTTGCCATGTTAGCCAGGCTGGTCTCGAACTACTGACCTCAGGTGATCCACCTGCCTTGGCCTCCCAAAGTGTTGGGATTACAGGTGTGAGACACCGTGCCTGGCCAATTTTGCCATTTCAAAAAGCACAATACTTAAAGGAGGTGAGAGTTATTCTGCTAATACAGTAAGGTATTATATTAGGTTGGTGCTCAGCAAGTATTCAGTTGCTTATTGAGTACTTACCATATACCAACATACACACACACACACACCAGTATATCAGGTGCTATGAGTGTTACCAAGATGAATCAAAATAAATCAGACATGAATTGCATTCAACTCCAGTCATTCACTAATTTATTCATCCACTAAGCAAACAATTACTGGGTGCCTTCAAGTTCCAGGGACAGAGTGAGGCACTATGGATTGGTGTCTTGGTGACTTCCACTTCAGATATGGCAAACTATTTATCCAACTTGAATTAGCTTGGATAGATTGGTCATTATTATGGTAACTTTTCATATTTTGGCGTCCTAGAGTTTGTTCTTCCATCGTAATAGCACTCCAATTTCCTATTGGATAACACACTTTTCCCCCACTGTGAGACAGTGAACCAAGCTGAAACTATAGGGTCAAAGACACCATGAATAAGGAAAAATTTATTCTCTGCAGGGAGAAAGCCAGAATTAAAAGAAGCAGAGATGAAAGATGAAAGGGTCTTAGTAAAAGAACAGCCTTATTTCCTTACCTTCTATCTACCTTTTATAGACCCTCTGAGGCCCAACTATGTATACCTTATTTCTTCTTCATAAATGTCTATAACATGGCCTCACTGTCCTGGACATTGGTTGTTATAGCCATATAATAAATGTATCATTTTACTTGGGTTAATTTTAGTGAGTTTCTCTTCCTTGCAACCAAACAGTTCCTGAGAATAATTTGGTCCCAGGAAGAGGCATTGCAAACAAGCACTAAGAGGAAATTAGGAATGATTGTTGTAGAACTGTGATACCCTCTTCCCTTCCCATCACCACCTTCCACCCCAGATAAAAAAGTTGGAGGTGTGAGATCTGAGATATACAGTTTGAGAACCAGCTGATTAAACTTTAACCTTGAGTCTCCATCTCCATGTAACTTTAAGAAGAATATCATGGGATAGAGGAAAGCTAAAACTCAGTTCCAGATTGCCTGGCTTGAAATAGATTAGGGGGAAAAAGAACATTCTGGGGGACTGGTAGAATCCATTTATTGCTATCCCAGCTTGGGGGATCTGGTAGTCTTAGTTAAGCCATCTAAGTACAGGTGTGGAAACTCTTTCCCATCATTTCTCTGAGGGTCTAGGAGTCATCTTTAGTCTAACAAAGAAGAAAGGTATTTTGGTAGAAATACCATAAGAGGTAATTGGCCAGTGGCAGAAATAGATATATGCTTCAAGGTGAGCATTGCTTCTACAGGAAGGAAAACTATCGAGGAGACCTGATGTAAAATGAGCAAGGTTTCATGAAGGGTGAATACCTGATCTTCAGAAGCCAGGGGATAAGTAATATAAGGCTTTCAATCTTGTGAAAACTGCACAGTCAGCTGGCAAAGTTTCTAATCCAATATGACTCCAGGGGCAAAAACACAAAGCTTATTATGGACATCTTCTCAATTCACTTGTCCAGATTTTTCAGGTGGTGACCCCAATCTTGAGCCACTTTTCTGACTGTGGATCAATGGTCCTTCTTACTTTCTCACTATATCCCTTTCATCCTTTCACACTTGAAGGTTTATTCCTTCTTCCTTCCCTCCCAATTCCCCATCAGAGTCCTTAATGAGTTGACTCAGGATCATCAGTAAGAACTTTGATGGCCAATGAAAAACCAAAGCAGGATAAAAAAAAGTAAGCAATGAGCAACAAATAGTAGCCCCTTCTCAAGAGCATGGAAGCATTTTTGAAACAATAGTCTTCAAAACACTATTGCCTAAATCTCCACTTCCTGGAAGGAAAGGGAGGTTAGACAGATGACAGATAGATACGTAGGTAAATAGAGAGAGAGACAGAGATTAAGAAATAGTTGTAGATTGTCTCAGTCCAGTTTGTGTTGTTATAACAAAACACCTGAAATTGATAATTTTTTTTTTTTTTGAGACGGAGTCTCGCTCTGTCGCCCAGGCTGAAGTGCAGTGGCACAATCTTGGCTCACTGTAACCTCCACCTCCCAGGTTCAAGCGATTCTCCTGTCTCAGCCTCCCAAGTAACTGTGATTACAGGCATGTGCCACCACACCCAGCTAATTTTTGTATTGTTATTAGAGACAGGGCTTCACCATTTTGGCCAGGCTGGTCTCGAACTCCTGACCTCAGATGAACCACCCTGTCTCGGCCTCCCAAAGTGCCAGGATTACAGGCATGAGCCACTGTGCCAGGCCATGAAACTGGTAATTTATTTTATTTATTTATTATTATTATTTTTGAGATGCAGTCTCACTCTGTTGCCCAGGCTAGAGTGCAGTGGCGCGATCTCAGCTCACTGCAACCTCTGCCTGCCAAGTTCAAGCAATTCTCCTGCCTCAGCCTCCCAAGTAGCTGGAACTGCAGGTACACACCATGATGCCTGGCTAATTTTTTGTACTTTTAGTAGACACGGGGTTTCACCATGTAAGCTGGTCTCGAACTCCTGACCTTGTGATCCACCCGCCTCAGCCTCCCAAAGTGCTGGGATTACAGGCATGAGCCACCGTGCCCTGCCTGAGACTGGTAATTTATAAAGAACAAAAATTTACTTTCTCACAGTTCTAGAGGCTGGGAAGTTCAAGATCATGGCACTGGCAGGTTCAGTTTTTTTATGAGGGCTGCTCTCTGCTTTCAAGATGACACCTTGTTGCTGCATCCTCCAGGGGGAGAAACACTGTGTCCTTACATAACAGAAGGTAGAAGGACAAGTGAGTCCAATGCTATTTGAAGCTTCTTATGTAACGGTTTTAATCTCATTCATGAAAGGAGGACCCCTCATGATTTAATTACCTCTTAAAGGTCTCACCTCTTAATACCATCACATTGGCCATTAAGTTTCAATACCTGAATTATGGAGGGGACACATTCAAACCACAGCATGGACATACAGATTCTATTTTAAGGAAGGTAGCCACTGCTCTAAAGTAAGATGAATGATTTCTTCTAGTTCCAAATAGTTCAGAAAAAGACAGTCTGGTTTTTTTGGGTTTTTTTTTTTTTTTTTTTTTTTGAGATGGAGTCTTGCTCTTTTGCCCAGGCTGGAGTGCAGTGGCAAGATCTCGGCTCACTGCAAACTCTGCCTCCCAGGTTCAAGTGATCTTCCTGCCTCATCCCCCCGGTATAGGCATGCGCTACTATGCCTGGCTAATTTTTGTATTTTTAGTAGTGACAGGGTTTCACTATGTTGGCCAGGCTGGTCTCGAACTCCTGACCTCAGTTGATCCACCTGTCTTGGCCTCCCAAACTGTCGGGATTACAGGTGTGAGTCAACACGCCCAGCCAAAAACAGGCTCTGTGGGGACAAGGTAAAAAAAAAAAAATACAGACGTGAGCCACCGT
This sequence comes from Pongo pygmaeus, assembly GCF_028885625.2. Classification (NCBI taxonomy): domain Eukaryota; kingdom Metazoa; phylum Chordata; class Mammalia; order Primates; family Hominidae; genus Pongo; species Pongo pygmaeus. Next base: position 95,501,236 of record NC_072386.2, read on the forward strand.
GCCCGGCCCTTTTTTCCTCTTTTCTAAATTAAAGTTTTTTATTGTATTACATTCCTCGATTAAACATAGGTTGCCGAACCGAGAGAAGTCATATTCAAAGCAGCCCAAGAAGAAGAAAGATCCCCCAGAACTTTGGACTTGGAGCTTAACCTGCTGGTAAATACATGAAATTGTTTTGCTGTGGGAAAGGGGGTGAATATATTTTAGGTATCTGTATGAGGGCTGTGTGATTTCCAGGAACTGTCTTGGAATACTATTATGGGAGGAGAGTTTGTATTAGACTAAGCAGTCAAGGGGTAGACTGTAGCAGACTGTGGTTACTTACTTTTCCTCCCAGCAAGCTTTCACTTGTTTCTTCTGTTAAGAGATTCCATTACGCTGGCCACACACTGGGTAAATGATCCAGGTCTGGCCAATTCCCTTGGCAATAGCGACAGTTCAAGGGGAAGCATGCAACACAAGCAAAATCAATGAGAACCTTCATCAGGATTAAAATAGAGACTTGGGGAGAAAGATTTTTTTTCTTTTCTCTGGGGTCCCTAAGCTAGGACTACCAACAGCCATGTCCATATGGAGAAGCAAGAGAGAATGACACCAACATGAACAGAAGAGCAAACACAAGTAATGATGATCATGAGAACAGGAGAAAAAACAAGCTTGTCATAGGGAGGCCTCAGTGCTAGCCCCTGAGATCATGGTTCTTCCTTTAGTTCTGTAAACTACTCCATCCCTGCTCTGTGCTCTAGTAACAGCCACCCCCTTTTCTGCAGAGTCTAGTTTAAATTGGGTTTCCATCAGTTTAAAGAGTCCTGACAGGCCAGGCGCGGTGGCTCATGCCTGTAATCCCAGCAGTTTGGGAGGCCGAGGCAGGTGGATTACTTGAAGTCAGGAGTTTGAGACCAGCTTAGCCAACATGGTGAAACCCCATCTCCACTAAAAATACAAAAATATTAGCTGGGCATGGTGGCACATGCCTGTAATCCCAGCTACTTGGGAGGCTGAGGCATGAGAATTGCTTGAACCTGGGAGGTGGAGGTTGCAGTGAACCAAGATCATGTCACTGCACCAACAGAGCAAGACCTTGTCTCAAAAAAAAAAAAAAAGAAAAGAAAAGAAAAAAAGAGACCCAACGAATACATGCCCAGAACCGTGGGGAACACAGAGGGATAATTTAACACAAATTTAGGGTTTTTGTTGTTGTCATTGTTATTATTTTTTTTTTGAAACTGTAATACAAGCCTAGGGTAAAAATTCAAACAGAATAAAGAGGTATATTATCTAATTATAGAATAAGTCTTCCTCCTAGAACCCTGCTGGAGAAGAGAAAAACCTGTTAACAGCTTCTTTTGTATTCTTCCAGAAATTTTCTTGAATTAACCTTATAGCACTCTGAAGGACCAAGGAGAGAATGAAGTGAGTGAGATATATTACTCTCAGATCTAGCTCAAAAAAGCAGATATATCAATATTATGTCTATTTTTCCCCTTTTCTGATTATACTTGGTTTAAATTTGCAGTTGTAAAATTGCCTGTGAATGTCTACATTTTATATTTTTAAGTAAAATCCCAACAAGGAAAAACTAACTAATGAGTTTTGTTTTGTCATCATGTAGGGCTTTTACAACATAGTTTAAAACACTCAACATCTTGAAACAATTAACAAAATCATTCACCTTCACAGAAAGTTGGTTTGTTTTTTAAGGCCTATAAACATAGAGGAACTTTTATTTTATTTCATTTTATTTATTATTATTATTTTTGAGACGGAGTTTCACTCTTTTGCCCAGGCTGGAGTGCAATGGCGTGATCTCACCTCACTGCAATCTCCACCTCCCAGGTTCAGGCAATTCTCTTGTCTCAGCCTCCTGAGTAGCTGGACTACAGGTGGCCACTACCATGCCCAGCTAATTTTTGTATTTTTAGTAGAGACGGGGTTTCACCATATTGGCCAGGCTGGTTTCAAACTCCTGACCTCAAATGTTCCAGCCACCTCAGCCTCCCAAAGTGCTGGGATTACAGGCGTGAGCCACCACGTCCAGCTGAATTGTTCACTTTAAAGTGGTTGATTTTCTGTTATGTGACTCTTACCTCCATACTAATAATGTTTAAAAGATGGAATTATACCTTTTGCAAAGCAAATCTAAATCAAAAGATTTTTTTAAGTCATAACCTCTGACAAAAACAAGAATTAACCTGTGTTAAGAACCTACTCTAGGCAAGAAAGACCCTGTGCTAAAAACTTCCCAGTAAACAATAGACATAATACATAAATTATGATAGTATACTAGAAGGTGATAGATACTATGAGGAAATAAGTAGAATAAGGTAAAAAGGATTAGAAGAGACAGAGGAGCAGGGAGCAGAATTTGAAACAGTGGTCCTGGAAAGCACCATTGAGAAGGTAACATTTAAGAAAAGATTCAACCAGGCGCAGTGGCTCACACCTGTGAACCCAGCGCTTTGGGAGGCTGAAGTGGGTGGATCACCTGAGGTCAGGAGTTCAAGACCAGCCTGGCCAACATGGTGAAACCCCATCTCTACTAAAAATACAAAAATTAGCCAGGCATGGTGGCACGAGCCTGAAATCCTAGCTACTCGGGAGCCTGAGGCAGGAGAATTGCCTGAACCCAGGAGGTAGAGGTTGCAGTGAGCCAAGATTGCGCCATTGCACTCCAGCCTGGGCAACAAGAGCAAGACTCTGTCTTTAAAAAAAAAAAAAAAGAAAAGAAAAGAAAACATTCAGAGAATGATAGGGAGTTGGTCAAGCCGATATCAGATTTCTGGGGGAAGAAACCTGGAAGAAGGAGGAAGCGGGAGCATCCAGTGCAAAGGCCTTAAGGCAGAGACATGTCTGATATAGTCCAGGAAAAGCAAGGTCAGCATGGCTAGAATGGAGTAAACAAAGGAGAAAGTGATAGGAGAAATCAGAAAGGTAATTGAAGGGCTTTGGCTGTTACTCTGAGTAAACTGGGGAGTCACAGCAGACTTTAGGAACCATGGCCGAAGCAGAAGACTACATTGAGAATAAATTGGAAGGAGGGAATGAAAGACAATGATAGCTATGACCAGTGAAGTAACAATGGAGATGGCGGAAAACAGTCAAATGCTTCATGTATTTTGAACATGGAGTTCAGAGAATGTCTGATAGATTGGATTCGAGATGTGAAAGAAGTTAAGGATGAGCTCAAGGTTTGGGGCTTGAACAACTGGAAAAGAGAGATGCTATTGCCAGGCATGGTGGCTCATGCTTGTAATCCCAGCACTCTGAGAGGCCGAGGTGGGCGGATCACCTGAGGTCGGGAGTTCGAGACCAGCCTGACCAACATGGAGAAACCCTGTCTCTACTAAAAATACAAAATTAGCCAGGCATGGTGGCGCACGCCTGTAATCCTAGCTACTCGGGAGGCTGAGGCAGGAGAATCACTTAACCCGGGAGGCAGAGGTTGCAGTGAGCCAAGATGGTGCCACTGCACTCCAGCCTGGGTGACAAGAGGGAAACTCTGTCTCAAAAAAAAAAAAAAAAAAAAAAAAAAAAAGAGATGCTGTCACTGAAATGTAGATGGCTTTGAGTGAAGCAGTTTTGAAAGAGGGTTGGGGAATGAGAGAAGAGGATAGCCACAAGTTGCATTTGAAATGTCTGTTAGAAAACCAATTGGAGGTGGCTCATAGAACTGAGCTGATTTTTGAAAGAATTGAGCTATCCAGTCCCTCCACCTCCTTGCAAAGCAATAGTATTTAATTATGATAGTATCTGTCAAACTCAATGTTTTCCTTTTTAACACTTCCATATATGTCCCTATTTATTTATTTATTTTGCATTTTAAACTTCTTTTTAATTGAGGTAAAATGGTAATCCTTTTTCTCTGAAGATTGAAGTCTTTACCCTGCTCCATTGTCAAATTGTGACAGATTTTTTCCATACTTCACCTTGTGTCCCCTCACCTACTTTTCTTTTGAGACTGAGTCACGCTCTGTCACCCAGGTTGGAGTGCAGTAGCATGATCTCAGCTCACTGCAACCTCCGTTCCATGGGTTCAAGCAATTCTTCTGCCTCAGCCTCCCTAGCAACTGGGATTACAAGTGTGTGCTATCATGCCTGGCTAATTTTTGTATTTTTAGTAGAGACAGGGTTTTGCCATGTTGGCCAGGCTGATCTAGAATTCCTGACCTCAAGTGATCTGCCCACCCAGCCTCCCAAAGTGCTGGGATTCCAGGAATGAGCCACCCAGCCCTCACCTACTTTTCTAAATGGGAATATAATTTACTCCTTAACTCTTCTTTTTCCTTCACACCTTGAATCCAATCTACCAGACATTTTGGCCAATGTGTATTACTCTTTTTTTTTTTTAAAAAAAAAAAAAAGATGCTACTGCAATTTACTGTTACTTTTAAGAAAGCTATGACTACATATCTTCCAACAATTATGTTAAAAGAGTCCACAAATGGTGATTGCCAAGGTGTAATTTCCAAGACTTGTAGGAGATCTAGCCAAGTGAAGTATGACACCTCCAAAAGGAACTTGGACTACAATCTGTCTGACATATGTTATATACCCGGATTCATTTCTTAGGGCTGCTGTAACAAAGTACCAGCAATTCAGTGGCTTAAAACAACAGAAGTGGGCCGGGCGCGGTGGCTCACGCCTGTAAACCCAGCACTTTGGGAGGCCAAGGCAGGTGGAACACAAGGTCAGGAAATTGAGACCATCCTGGCTCACACGGTGAAACCCTGTCTCTACTAAAAATACAAAAAATTAGTCAGGTGTGGTGGTGTGCACCTGTAGTCCCAGCTACTCAGGAGGCTGAGGCAGGAGAATGACGTGAACCCGGGAGGTGGAGCTTGCAGTGAACCAAGATCGCGCCACTGCACTGCAGCCTGGGCGACAGAGCGAGACTTCGTCTCAAAAAAAACAAAAACAAAAACAAAACAAAACAAAAAAACCAGAAGTTTATTCTCTTGCAGTTCTGGAAGATAAAAGTCCAAAATCAGCAGGGACATACTCTCTCTGAAGGTACTATGAGAGGATCTTTCGTTCCTCTTCCATATGTGTCTGTTTTTAAAGTTCCCTTATGTTACAAGAACACAAGTCATTTAATTTAGGACATACTTTAATCTCGTATGGCCTCACCTTAACCTCATTACATCTGCAAATACCCTATTTCCAAATAAAGTCACATTCACAGGTATCAGGGGTTAGGACATCAACATATCTTTTTGTGGGGACACAGTTCTCAACCCATAACAACACCAAACCTCAGTTATTCATTCATCTATTCACTGAAACTAGTACCTGTGCTTGGCACACTTGCAAATACTGGAGATATGAGCATGAACAAGATGACATAGTTCTTGCCATCAGAGAGCCTATGATCTGGTGTGGGAGGCAGATACTTGCAGTTCAATATGGTAAAAGAGAAGAACTGAGGCTGGGAGCAGTGGCTCATGCCTGTGATCCCAGCACTTTGGGAGACGGAGACGGACAGGTCACTTGAGGTCAGGAGTTCGAGACCAGCCTGGCCAACATGGTGAAACCCAGTCTCTACTAAAAATACAAAAATTAGGCAGGCGTGGTAGTACATGCCTGTAGTCCCAGCTACTCGGGAGGCTGAGACAGGAGAATCGCTTGAACCCAGGAGGCAGAGGCTGCAGTGAGCAGAGATTGTGCCACTGCACTCCAGCCTGAGCAACAGAGCAAGATTCTGTCTCAAAAAACAGAGAGAGAGAGGGAACTGGCCAAGCATGATGGCTTGCACCTGTAATTCCAGTTACTTGGGAGGCTGATGCAGCAGGAAAATCACTTGAGCCCAGGAGTTCAAGATCAGCTTTGGCAACATGGTGATACCCCCATCTCAGAAGAAGATGGAGAAAGAGGGGAAGAAGCAGAAAAAGAAGGAGAAAAAGAAGGAGAGGAAGAGGAGGAGGAGGAGGAGGAACAACTGAATAACATGGGAATTCAGAGATACCACGCTTAACTCAGCCTGGAAAGCCAGGCTGGCCTTACCACTTTCTGAAGTAAGCGATATCCAAACTAAGACCTAGGTGGTGGCATACGAGGTACAGGGAAGAAGACTCCAAGCAGAGGGATCACATTGTTGAAGTCCAGATGTTAAAGAAATCATGCAGCTGGGCGCAGTGTCTCATGCCTGTAATCCCAGCACTTTGGGAGGCCGAGGTGGGTGGATCGCCTGAGGTCAGGAATTCGAGACCAGCCTGGCCAACATGGTGAAACCCCATCTGTCTCTACTAAAAGTACAAAAATTAGCCAGGCGTGGTGGCGAATGACTGTAATCCCACCTACTCAGGAGGCTGAGGCAGGAGAATCGCTTGAACCTGGGAGACAGAGTTTGCAATGAGCCAAGATCACGCCATTGCACTCCAGCCCAGGCAACAAGAGCGAAACTCTGTCTAAAAAAAAAGTATAAAAATTAGCTTGGCATGGTGTAATCCCAGCTATCTGGGGGGCTGAGAATTGCTTGAACCTGGGAGGTGGAGGTTGCAGTGAGCCAAAATCAGGCCAGTGCACTCCAGCCTGTGTGACATAGTGAGACTCAGTCAAAAAAAAAAAAAAAAAAAAAAAAAAGATGAGTTTTAATATTAGAGACAGAATAAATCAATAAAAATAATCCCAACCATTAATCTTCAGTTTATCCTATTAGTTTCAAACTTTCTTCCACACCAAACCTCTTAAAGAGCACATAAGATGAAACCAAATGAAGTTTTAGCTTGGGCATAAACAAGGCACTGTGGGCATCTCACAGCCATGCAGATCAGACAGAGAGGATGAAACAAAACCTGGCCCTGCATCTACACAGCTGAATCTTGGGCAGGAGGAATAAGTCCAGCTACAAAAGCAAATATCAGACTGGTAGCCTGATGGGTGAGGCACAATGGCCAAAGGACACAGGAAGCCCAGGAGTGATTGAATCAACTCTCTAATCAAATGGGTGGAGCAAATGGAGAGGAATCCAAGCATCTTGTCTGCCCTCCCCAGTCAGGCACACAGGCCAGCAGACAGGCAGGTAGGAGGTTATTTGTAGACACATTGTTCATAGGTAGCAATGGATAAGATCCAGGTTCTGTCCCAGGGAAAAGAGCTGGCAAGTGCCACATAGTATGCCAGGGCCCAGTCCCAGGCTGAGTTCAGGAGCAGTATGCAGTCCTAAAAGGGGACTGTGCCTCTGGGCGGGAGAGCTAGGGATCAGGTAGAAGCTGGATCTCTGGGTTGGGCCAACAATAGCCAGAGAGAGGACAGATATCACTCAGGGAAACATGACTGTCAGAGGATGTTACTGGACTAACAACCTCCAAGTTTCAGTGGATGACTGCGCACCAAGTCCCACCAGAGGCACTGAGGTGGTTAATCTACTTCCTGCCTGAATTTGTTCAGACTCAGGAGCTGGGGTGGGAGGGTGGCAGCTGAAAGGGAGATGTATCAGTGGACCCAGAGGGGAGCAGCTGGGCAACATAAAGGCATGGAAACTGAGGCCGGAGGTCAATAGGGTTGAGCTTTCTGCTTGACTGTGCACCATGGCCACTCTCTGGTGGAGGTGCTCATGGGAAAGAAATGACTACAGTTAAATTTCCTACTTGGAAGTCTAATGGAGTGACATTAAGAAGCAGCCCTTCATTCCACTAACATTTATTGAGTACCTCCTATGTTCACAGCATAGTCTCTGGCTTCAAGGGTCCTACAGTAGAACAAGCATGATGGGAGATTCACAGAAATAGCTCTGTGAGAAGTCCCATCCAAGTGCTGTGGAGCACAGAGGGAAAAAGAAGAACACCTAGAAGAAAAGAAAAGTCTTCTAAATTTCTTGAGAAGGGACCATGGCTATTTTTGCCTGGATAGCCCAATTCTAATTATCACTCTATCCGAGACTTTAATTGCCTCTGGGTGATGCCAGCTGCCTTGAATGCCAGGTCTGAAGGCACAGCTGTTGCTACTTAATCTACATCTCCCTTAACTAAGTCTCAGGTTTGTAATCTTATCACAGAGGGAGCCTAGGGTTCCATATGACAGGACTGAAAATCCCTAGCTCTGTCACTTACTGAATAGTCATGTCTGCCTTTTCTAACCTTCCTGAACTTCAGTTTTACTCCTTATAAAATGAGAATAAAGACAACCCAAACTTCAAAGGGCTGTTTCAAGGATTAAGTGGAAGTCATGTATATGCACGGGTTTTGCAAACTTTAAAGAGCTAGAAAAACATTTCTTATTTTAATGGTGTCTCAACTTGAGTCTGCACTGGGCTGCAGCCATGCCTGGGTGTGTTTGATGAACTGGTCTGTGGGGCTTCTGGGTGTCACTCCGTGTGAGGATGAGGAAGTGGTTTAGCTCACATGCCAGAAAAAGACGCAAAGACAGCTGGGCAGCATTTGGGAAGCTTCAGATATCCATGCCTATCCTGGCTCTGTGGACGGAAGTCAGAACTCAGCAGAGAGGCTGGGCGCAGTGGCTCATGCCTGTAATCCCAGCACTTTGGGAGGCCAAGGGGGATGGATCACCTGAGGTCAAGAGTTTGATACTAGCTTGGCTAACATGGCGAAACCCTGTCTCTACTAAAAATACAAAAAAAAAAATAAAAATTAGCTGGGCATGGTGGCACGCACCTGTAATCCCAGCTACTTGGGAGGCTGAGGCAGGAGAATCACTTGAACCTGAGAAGTGGAGGTTGCAGTGAGCCAAGATCGCACCATTGCACTCCAGCCTGGGTGACAGAGTGAGACTCTGTCTCAAAAAAACACATAAAAAAAAAAAATAACTCAGCAGAGAGAGGGGCTCCTCACTGTTTTCAATGGGTAATGTGACCACTGCCGCTTTTGGGCCTGCTGACAAACTAAGATGCAGAAAGGGAGGTGGAGGTGAAGGAGGAACAAGCTGTCTTCCCAGCACAGGGAGAATTCCAGAGTGTTTGTCACCATTTAATCTGAAGATAAACCTGAAGAGTTTCCTCACCAGGGGAACACATTCTCGATGCAGATATAGCATATAAAGCATCTGCTGTACCTTCCCCTGGAGTTGTTAGGTGACCTGGAGACATTGCCAATGTCGGGGAGAGAGGAAGTGTAACAGGAGTACTTGTGAGTGGCTGCAAAATGCTCCTGGGGACAGTCTCAGGGGCAAGGGTCAGCAATGACAGGCCATTGCCCCTAATATGACCCCAACAGTGACACTCACAGGTGGGTGTGGCCTGGAGAAACTCACAGGTGGGTGTGGCCACATGACTCTTCTGTCAGGATGAGTGTTAGATGCCATGTGTGTTCCCATGCCAGTAGCTGCTATTTCCAGTTGTTTCAATTGCTTCATTTGTTCAGGGAACCTGAGAAGGGAGATGTGTTACCCACTGAGGCTAGAAGCCGCTTCTCTTAACAAAGACCACCCAGAAGTGAGCCAAGGTATTGGAAAGTACCCAATGTGTGCTTTTCAACAAATGCTGTTTAAAGCTGCTGCAATGTCCAGTAAACCATTGCTCTTGGCTCTCATCTCAGAGTTTTCCAATGCTGAGGGAATGCAGACAGAAGGATATATAAGATTATGACACAGGAGCTGCATGGTGAGGTGGTAAAAGAGGAGAGAGGAGCAACAAATTGTGCACCAACAAGAAAATGTGAAATGTCCAGTTATTTTTTGTTGTTTTTTGTTTGTTTGTTTTTTGCTTTTGAGACAGAGTCTTGCTCTGTCTGCCCGGGGTGGGAGTGCGGTGGTGCAATCTCAGCTAACTGCAGCCTCCACCTCCCGGGTTCAAGCGATTCTCCTGCATCAGCCTCCTAAGTAGCTGTGATTACAGGCACACACCACCACATCCAGCTGATTTTGTATTTTTAATAGAGATGGGATTTCACCATGTTGACCAGGCTGGTCTCGAACTCCTGACCTCAAGTGATCTGCCCACCTTGGCCTCTCAAAGTGCTGGGATTATAGGCATGAGCCATCGTGCCTGGCCAAAATGTCCCTTTTAAGTGGAGATGGAGTTGGGGGACAGTGCAGGGAGCTGGGGGCAAAAGTGAATCAAAGAGAACAAAATGCCCCCCCTAAAGATATGGCAGGAAGTCTGGCCAAGGGTGGGGACTTTGGTTTATTTTCTCTTTCTCTGCAGCCCACCACCATTAAGGCTAGAATTCTGGATCAAGCATCTTTAGAGGAGCCTCAGATGTGCCCAGCACTGGACACCCCACACAGATGCCTGCATTCACTCAACAAGGAGAGAGTAAATAATTCATCCAAGGTCTGCCAAGACAGCTCTCTGGCACCATAATGCTTTCTGAGGTGGAAGGTTAGCTCTTGCCAGACAGGGAGGAGCCCAGCAAACAACAGGGGTCTTCTTAGCAGTTTGGAATCTCTGTACAAATGCCAGCTCACAGCCACTCTGACTTGTCCAGCAGTGCCCTGGGTCCCTGCAGTATGCCTCGGACTAGCTTCATCCAGCAAATTGCTGCCTCTGACAGAGTCTGATGTCAGTTTCCCCAGCCCATACTGAATGTCAATCATGGATCTGAGTGAAACAGACATGACCCCTGACTGCCTTGGAAGAGCCAGCTTAGGACAGGGTAGGGTGGGAGGGCAGTGGATCCATGGGTCCCAAAACGGGTAGTGAGTAGCCAACTGGTGAGCAGACAGGTGAGGGTTTGGGGAGAGAGGGGCATTTCCTAGATGTAGAGTTACTTAAGCAGAGTTTTAAATAGTAAGCTGAAGCTCGCCAGGCAGGAAAGGAAATTAAAAGGAACAGCTAGAGTTTTGTTAGAGCTTACTATGTGCAGGCATTGTGTAAAGGGCATTTCAGAGAGAGAGAACAGCTGGTGTGAAGTCTTAAAAATCTGAAAGTGCATGCTATATGGATAGGCTAATTCTTGTAAAAAATTTGTTTTTATAGATTTAAGGGGTGCAAGTGCAGCTTTGTTACATGAATATATTACATAATGGTGAAGACTGGACTTTTAGTGTAACCATCACCCAAATAGTATACATTACACCCATTAGGTAATTTCTCATCCCTCAACTCCCTCCCACCCTCCCACATTTCTGAGTTTCCAATGTCAATTATTTCACTCTCTATGTCCATGTGTATATATATACATAATTTACATAATTTAGCTCCCACTCATAAGTGGGAACATGCGTATTTGACTTTCTGAGTTATTTCACTTAAGATAATGGCATCCAGTTCCATCCATGTTGCTATAAAAGAAAATTTCATTCTTTTTTATGACTGAGTAGTATTCCATGGTATAGATTATATATATACACACACACACACACCCACACACCCACCCACACACACATCTCACATTTCCTTTAATCGGAATAGGCACATTCTACGCATTTGCCTATACACAGGTGAATTACATGTAGATAATGTTTAGCATACTGTGGGAGTTGTAAAAAGATAAAGCTACAAAGGAAAGTTAGAACTGAAAAGGCCTCACAAATTTAAATATATATATATTTATGCATAGGTCTGGAAAGATATATGTCAATATGTTAGCATTGATTTTGGCAATGAAAACCCTGGAAAGATTCATTTTTACTCTTTCTATTCTGCATTTTCTTTTTTCTTTTTATTTTTTTCACCAACAAAAAGAGAAGAGGTCGAGGAGGTGGGTGGTCTGAATACCATTTTAGAAAGTGTGTGCTTCATGCTGCAGGCACTGGGGAGCCACTGAAAATTCTTAAGCAGAAGACCAAGGCAACTAGGCACCAGCCATCAAGAGCTGCTTACGTGGGAGGCCCTTGGTGACTCACTTGTTCCTACTTCCCTGGGACTATCTTCCTCATACCACCTGCAGACCCAGAAGTCAAGCCTGTAGGATGAAACCTGTCCGTCCACGAGATGGGAAGCTGCCAGTAATGAGCGAAGAGGCACAGTCAATGTGAGTGCTTTTCTCTGCCCACTCAGAACTCCTCAAAACTTGACAGTGGGCACAAAACAACGTGGCTCTGCCCCAAGCACAAGGACAAGGGGGAAAAGGACAGGTGGCAAAGCATTCACAAAAGCTAACGGCAGAAAAGGCAGATTGGTTTCTTTTCCTACAACGTAGGAGCTTTTATTACTAGAAAATAAAATCCTGTCTGAGCAAATGCTAGGAAAACTATTAAGGGCTCAATTTAGATTGGGAGGCTTGGCTGGGCACTGCTGAGCAGGGAGCAAACAATGTCAGCCCCACTCTCTGTGCACATCACGTTTGGGGTGAGTGGCCCAAGCCCCAGCCAGGCCTTTCACCACCAGTTTTGTAGAATTATAGTTAAGCTTTGGCCACTTGGTTTCAGTTAAAAGGATTTTGTGGAAGGAAGGATAAAAGGCTCTTGCGTGCAGACCAGCTATTGCGTCTGAGGACTAAGAAGAAATGCAGCCAGGGTGGTGTCAGACCCTGAAGAAACCCTTCTTCCCTGTGGTTCTCAGGCTCTCCAGCCTGACCCAGGAAGGGCAGGAGAGGTATAGGAGCATGGGCTGGCTTTGGAGTCAGACAGGCCTGGGTTGGAGTCCCCATTCTACTGCCTGTGGGGCCTGCAGGCAAGATTTTAACTTCTAACTTTTTTTTTTTTTTTTTTTGAGACGGGGTTTTGCTTCTGTTGCCCAGGCTACAGTGCAATGGTGTGATCTCGGCTCACTGCAACCTGTGCCTCCTGGGTTCAAGTAATTCTGCTGCCTCAGCCTCCCAAGTAGCTGGGACTACAGGCGTGTGCCACTGCACCCGGCTAATTTTAGTATTTTTAGTAGAGATGTGGTTTCACCATGTTGGCCAGGCTGGTCTCAAACACCTGACCTCAGTTGAGCAGCCTGCCTCGGCCTCCCAAAGTGCTGGGATTATAGGCGTGAGCCACTGTGCCTGGCTGGCAAGATTTTAACTTCTCTGAGTCCAGTGTCTACATCAATAAAGTGAGGATAATGATGCATAGAATTATTATGGAAATAAAATAACATGATGTATGTAAAGCACCAATAAAGTAGACACTTGGTGGTTGGTAGCTTCTTTCTATCCCTTTTTTCCCTCCAAGACCTCCTGAGGGAAAGAATTGTGATGCAATGGGAAAGACATGAGATTAGAGTTTGAGAAACTAAGGTTCTAGTTCAACTACTAATAAGCGGTGTGACTTTGGGCAAATTACTCAATCTCCCTGGGCTTTACTTTCTCCCACTGAAAAATCTTAAATAATCCCTAAGGGCCCCTCTATCACTGACTTTCAATATTAATTATAATTACTATCATGAAACAGTTGCTGTGTGCCAGGCATCTTGATCAGCAATGCACATGTATTATCTTATAAGTATTATTATCTTTACAAGTGAAGAAAATGAGGTTTATACGGGCTTAAGAACTTTTCCCAGACTGTATAGCTAGTAAGGACAGTCCAGGAGGTGTTTGCTCTGACTTACATGTTTAAACAAAAACAAAAACAAACAAACAAAAAAAAACTAGTTAACTTAGCCCCAGGGTTCCAAGTCTTTGTACTAAACAGGTAATAAAATCAAACCACTCTGCAGGTTCTAGGTCAGGTTTAAATGGCTACCAATTCATGAAACTGTAACTGGGGATTCAGGCCTGAGGAATACTGATCACTTGTCGCAGAGTGAAACAGGCCCAACAGAGGAGATGCTCATATCAGAAGGTGAGAAAAAGGTGCTACAAATTGTCATTCCTGAGACTTTCAATCAGGGCACCAAGAGGGCATTGTGGTGGGGACCCAGAGAGCTAGGAAAACTGACAGCTGTCACAAGTGGGCAAGCAGAAGCAGTCCATAGCTAGGGATCAGTACAAGCAAGGATGGCAGAGGCCTCTCCGCAGTGAAACATGGGCTCAAGCAGAGATGCAGGCCATTTGAACTACACCACTCTGGAGTGAGTAGGGAAGAGGGAGAGCTGTGACTTGGCAGCCAGCTGCTATCCCTGGGGACATAAGCCCCGAGTCTGACTGGCAACAAGACAACTCAGGAAGACATATCAAAGCCCAGCAGTCATGACCAGGCCAGGGAGCCCAGGGCTGAAGAATTGAACTGTTGCTAAGCCCTATATCAGTTGTCTATTGTTCCATTTTAAACCATCCCAAAACTTTATGGTTTAAAGCAACAAAGATGGCCAGGCATGGTGGCTCACACCTGTAATCCCAGCACTTTGAGAAGCTGAGGTGGGTGGATCACTTGAGGTCAGGAGTTCGAGACCAGCCTGGCCAACATGGTGAAACCCTATCTCTACTAAAAATACCAAAATTAGCCGGGCATGTTGGTGCATGCCTGCAATCCCAGCTACTCAGGAGGCTGAGGCAGGAGAATCACTTGAACCCAGGAGGCGGAGGTTACAGTGAACTAAGATTGTGCCACTGCACTCCAACCTGGGCAACAGAGCAAGACTCTGTCTCAGAAAAATAAATAAATAAAAATAAAACAACCAAGATGTGTTATTTGTCACAATTTTGTGGGTTGGCTGGGCTCAGATGGGCAGTTCTTCAGTCCCATGTAATGCCAGCTGGGTTCACGCACGTGACTACATTTAGCTAGGAACTCAGTGGGATTTGAACATCAAAAATGGCTTCACTCTCATGTCTGGCAGTTGGTGCTGGCTACTGTTAAGAATTAAAGAAAGATGAAAGAAACACAAAAGGTGGCTTGACAATGAAGGATAGGTTTATTTTAGAGAAAACAAACTTGAGAGGGGCTTCTGGCCAAGTTAGGTCAGAGGCACAGTCTTACAGACTGAGTTTTTAAGGATTCAGGGCAGGAGAGTTTATCAGAGGCTTGGACTGCTTCTGTGTCTCTTTGTTGTGCTTATCTGGGAGGGAGAGTTTTGTGTATGTTCCCACACATCTTCCTGCACCTGCAGGCATACCCCTGAGTCTGCTTTTAGTTTCCCTATCTTAGTGCACCTGAAGGGAAAGGAATGTGCTTATTAAGGCCCACTGTTTTACTGGGACCCATTGTATGAGGGTGAAGCTTAGCTTGGCAGTTACCCAAGAGACTTCCCGCTAACCTTCCTCTGTGCCCTAGCTGGTCTTATCTGTGTTTTACTGTCTGCTCTTTTTGGCTGCTTGTTGTTAGAAGAGAAGTGATTTCCTTGTAATGCATAAGGCTAGAAAGGGAGCTGGAACTTAAAGTGGCGTTGTTTGTCAGAGATGACAGTGCTCCTGCTCTGTCAGCTATCATCTGGGACACTTCAGTTGTCTGCCACATGGTCTTTTATCCTCCAGGGCCTTTTTCTACATGGTCTTTCCACCAGGATAGCCTGGCCATCTTTACATGGCAGGTGGCTTCCAAGACAGCAAAATCAGAATTAGGTCAATAGACAAAGAATCAACTGGATTTATTTATACTAGCAATGAATGCTTTGAAACTGAAATTTTAAAACTAGTACCACTAACAGTTCCAAAACATGAAATACTTAGGCATAAGCTAATCTACAAAACACTAACGAGAGAAATTTTAAGAGGTAAATAAATGGATACTCTATGTTCATCGATTGGAAGACTGGATGTTGTTAATACAACAGGTCTACCCAAATTGATCTGTAGATTTATGGAAATCCAGACATTATCCTCATCAAGGGAGTAAGTTGTTATAGATACTTAAGAGCTGATTCTTAAAAAGGCAAAGGAACTAGAAGAGCCAAACCAACTTTGAAAAATAAGAACAGCAAGTAAGTGGTTAAACAAATAGACACTACTGAGCAATACAAATAATTGAAAGACTAAGTACACAACTTGAATGAATCACAAAGTCATTCATTATTCTAAGTGAAATAAGCTAGACTCAATTATTATTATTATTATTATTATTATTATTATTCTTTTGAGACGGAGTTTCACTCTTGTTGCCCAGGCTGGAATGCAATGGCATGATCTCGGCTCACTGCAACCTCTGCCTCCTGGGTTCAAGGGATTCTCCTGCCTCCAAGAGATTCTCCTGCCTCAGCCTCCCGAGCAGCTGGAATTACAGGCATCCACCACCACGCCTGTCTAATTTTTTTTTTTTTCAGACGGAGTCTCACTCTGTTGCCCAGGCTGGAGTACAATGCCACAATCTCAGCTCACCGCAACCTCTGCCACCCAGGTTTAAGCGATTCTCATGCCTCAGCCTCCGGAGTAGCTGGGATTACAGGTGCCGGCCACCAAAATTTAGCTGGGTGTGGTGGCACGTGCCTGTAATCCCACCTACTCAGAAGGCTGAGGCAGGAGAATCACTTGAACCAGGGAGTTGGAGGTTGCAGTGAGCCGAGATCACACCACTGCACTCCAGCCTGGCAACAAAGTGAGACTCCGTCTCTAAAAAAAAAAATTGTATTTTTAGTAGAGACGGGGTTTCACCGTGTTGGCTAGCTGATCTCGAACTCCTGACCCCCTGATCTGCCCACCTTGGCCTTCCAAAGTGCTGGGATTACAGGTGTGAGCCACCGGGCCCAGCCTCCAGCTAATTTTTTGTTTTTTAGTAGAGAGGGGTTTCACCATATTGGCCAGGCTGGTCTCAAACTCCTAACCTCAGGTGATCCACCCGCCTTGGCCTCCCAGAGTGCTGGGATTACAGGCATGAAACACCATGCCCGGCCAAAATTTATGCACTGTATGATTCCATTTATATGTCATTCTGGAAGAGGCAAAAATATAAGTACTTACTATAATCAAGACCATGTGGCTGGGCACAGTGGCTCACGCCTGTAATCCCACCACTTTGGGAGGCCGAGGCAGGCAGATCACTTGAGGTCAGGAGTTCAAGACTAGCCTGGCCAACATGGTAAAACCCCATCTCTACTAAAAATACAAAAAAATTATCCAGGTGTGGTGGCACGCACCTGTAGTCCCAGCTACTCAGGAGGATGAGGCAGGAGAATTGCTTGAACTCGGGAGGCGGAGGTTTCAGTGAGCCAAGATAATGCCACTGCACTCCAGCCTGGGCAACAGAGCAAGACTCCAGCTCAAAAAAAAAAAAAAAAAAGGCCATGTGATATTGAGTGTAAGATAGATAGAGAGGCTACCGTGCCCAGCCCAGTGTCTTTAATAGAGCAAAAAAGAGACCTACACACATATGGTCAATTGATTTTTGACAAAGGTGCAAAGGCAGCTAAATAAAAAAGTGATAGACTTTTTGGCAAATGGTGCTGGAACAACTGGACATAGATATGCAAAAACATGAATCTTGACCTAAAACTCACACCTTATACAAAATCTTAAAAAAAGGATTACAGATCTAAATGTAAAAGGTAGAATTAGAAAACTTTTAGAGGAAAATATGGGAGAAAATTTTAATAATCTTGGATTAGGCAAGGAGTTTTTAGTAGGACAACAAAAGCACACTGTGAATAAGTTAGACTTAACATTTTTTGCTCTATTAAAGACACAGGGCTGGGCACAGTGGCTCACACCTATAATCCCAGCGCTTTGGGAGGCCGACACAGGTGGATCACTTAAGATCAGGAGTTCGAGACCAGCTTGGCCAACATGGTGAAATCCTGTCTCTACTAAAAATACAAAAATTAGCTGGGTATGATGACACATGCCTGTAGTCCCAGCTACTTGGGAGGTTGAGGCAGGAGAATCACTTGAACCTGGGAGGCGGAGGTTGCAGTAAGCCGAGATCTCACCACTGCACTCTATCCTGGGTGACAGACTGAGACTCCATCTCAAAAAAAAAAGACATTCTAGAGAACACAAAAATATAGAGGTATAGAATAGATCAGTAGTTGCCAGGGGTTAAGGATTGACAGAGGGTTTGACTACAAAGAGGTTACATAAGGGAATTTCAGGGAATGAGATCACTATTTATATTCTGGTTGTGTAAGTAGTTACACAACTCTATGTATGTGTCAAAATCACAAAATTATACAATAAAAGAGTAAATTTTACTGTGTTGAAATTTAAAAATAGGACAGGCGCGGTGGCTCATGCCTGTAATCCTAGCACTTTGGGAGGCCAAGGTGGGTGGATCACCTGAGGTCAAGAATTTAAGACCAGCCTGGCCAACATGGAGAAACCCCATCTCTACTAAAAATTCAAAAATTAGCCAGGCGTGGTGGCAGGGGCCTATAATCCCACCTCCTGGGAGGCTGAGGCAGGAGAACCGTTTGGACCCAGGGGGCAGAGGTTGCAGTGAGCTGAGATCACGCCACTTCACTCCAGCCTGGATGAAAGAGTGAAACTCCATCTCAAAGAAAGAAAGAAAGAAATTTAAAAATAAATAACATATAAAACGCAGCCATAAAAAAATCTAGTCAGGCCCAGCGCGGTGGCTCACACCTATAATCCCAGCACTTTGGGAGGCTGATGTGGGCGGATGACAAGGTCAGGAGTGCAAGACCAGCCTGGCCAACATGGTGAAACCCTGTCTCTACTAAAAATACAAAAATTAGCTACGCATAGTGGCACATGCCTGTAATCCTAGCTACTCCAGAGGTTGAGGCAAGGGAATAGATCGAACCAAGACCCGGGAGGTAGAGGTTGCAGTGAGCCAAGATCGCACACTGCATTCCAGCCTGGGCTACAGAGTGAGACTCTGTCTCAAAAAAAAAAAATCTAGTCAACATTCCTCCAGACCCACCCTGGAGTGGATACCAAGTATCATCCTCATAGCAAACAAATTTTTTTTAATGTTCAGCCTCCTCATTAATTTAAAAATGATAACTTAATCAAAGCAATACCATTTGCCTCCCCATTATATAGATTGCAAAACTTCTAATAATACCCAGTATTGGCAAAGGTATGATAAAGTGGGTACAATCAAATGCAACGAGTGGGCATGTGAATTGGTACAGCCGTTTTAGAAGGCAATATGGCAACATGCATCAGAAAGCCTTAAGTGTTCTTACTTCTTGGAAAAATAAAGCCACCTCTAGGACTCAATCGTCATGAAATAATCAGAGATTCTGATGAGGAACATTATCTTTTCTGCATTGAAATACTGTCTCCCTCATTACAGGGATAGACGTGCAGCGGGTCCCAAATAAATGCTGCTAACTTTCTGGATGGCAGCTAACTTCTATACAACATCTTGCTTCCAGCCAGGAGTCTGGTTGGAAGAGAAGCCTTCTACCTCCTGGGCCTGTTTGATCAGGATGCTGCCTTCTGTGTATTTTTCATTGTGAATGACTAAAGTGACAATTACATGCCCAATGATTTCGTAAGCAATACCTCTTACCATGCCCATAGAGAGAGTAGGGGTTCTTTTTCCAGACTGACTACCTTGTGAAAAAACAAACCCAGGAGACCAGACGAGATAGAATCAAAGAGGCAAGAGAGTCAGTTCAGCAGATGCTGAGAACTGCTGGGAAAGCCAGGGAATTCAGGCTGCGAGGCTGTCCAGCCTAAGCCGAGGCTACACTGACAGACTCAGACAAAAGCTTATTTCTAAGGAGGCCTGTGAATTCAGGAAGATAGCTCAGCTTGGCTCAACATTCAAGAGAGAAGAGAAATATCCTGCTCAGCAGCCAGAGAAAAAAGGGCTTAGCTGAGAAATGCCAGGCACTAGCTTTTGAATCATTGGGAAAACATGGTCACTTTAAGATGAAGAAAGACCCTGACACAGGACCTAGGGTCTAGGCCTTGTCCTCAGCCCCACCTGCAATCCCCACCTGCTCGTAACAGCTATTCTCTTTGTTCTCAGCTATGTTTTTTTGTTGTTGTTTTTTTGAGACGGAGTCTTGCTCTGTCACCCAGGCTGGAGCACACTGGCGCGATCTCGGCTCACTGCAAGCTCCCGCCTCCTGGGTTCACGCCATTCTCCTGCCTCAGCCTCCTGAGTAGCTGTGACTACAGGCGCCCACCAACACGCCCGGCTAATTTTTTTTATTTTTAGTAGAGACAGGGTTTTACCCTGTTAGCCAGGATGCTCTCAATCTCCTGACCTCGTGATCCACTTGCCTCGGCCTCCCAAAGTGCTGGGATTACAGGTGTGAGCCACCGCGCCCAGCCTGTTCTCAGCTAATATTTTATTCATTCCTTTGCCCTGTGCTGTTATATGGACACTGCAAATCGTCGTCCCAATCCTCGCTGTTTAGACAACTGCCTCTGCCCTGTCTATGGTGCTCCAGAGACCTCAGTCCTGATGTCTGGGCTCTCTCCTCTGTCCGCAGGCTCCCAGGCCCCACTCTATCCAGCATCTACTTCCCCTGCACACGCACACACACACCTCTCACTCCCTTAGTGGTTACAATAAGCACTGTGAGGGCTTAGTCCATGAGACTAAGTTATTAAGGAAGCAAGGAATCTTTTCATATTATTATCTCAAGTTGGAGAACTTTTTTTTTTTTGAGATGGAGTCTCGCTCTGTCACCAGGCTGGAATGCAGTGGCACAATCTCGGCTCACTGCAAGCTCCGCTTCCCGAGTTCATGCAATTCTCCTGCCTCAGCCTTCCAAGTAGCTGGGAATACAGGCATGTGCCACCATGCCCAGCTAATTTTTGTATTTTTAGTAGAGATGGGGTTTCACCATGTTGGCCAGGATGGTCTCGATCTCGTGACCTCGTGATCCGCCCACCTCGGCCTCCCAAAATATTGGGGATTACAGGTGTGAGCCACTGCACCCGGCAAATTGGAGAACATTTAATTCAGTATGCTGACTCTAACAAGTGACCATTTCTAACACTGAGTGAGCACTCACTGTATTCTAGGCGCTGTGCCAAGTACTCTACGTGCAATATGAATTATTACAATTTAATCCACACAGCAACTCTGTGAGATGGGAACTGGTACCATCATGATTAACATACCCATTTTGCATATGAGGAATTGTGGGCTCAGAAAGGTTAACCAATGTTCCCCGGACAATGGGGTTAATAAACAAACCAAAGCCATAACTTTGAACTCTTTCACTTAGCAAGTGTTAACCGAGATCCCCCCATGTGTCAGACACTACTCTGCTAGGCACAGGCACTAGGCTATATTGGTAGACAAGACAGACTTAGCCACCACTTTCAGGAAACCCAGTATCTAGCGGATTAGGTAAACCTCAGGCCTCTACAGCTGCCCTAATTGGCCTCAGAGCCAGGATTCAAACTCATGTTTTCTACAACAAAGCTCAAACAATAACCACAACACTTCCTGCCTCTCTCTTACCGGAAATAGTGTCTCTGTGAGAAACTTGAAGTCTTGGAAGTTCTCAGGCTGAAGTCAAGCTGCATACCTGTATGACCTGATGTTGATGTTGAATTAAATGCTGTAAATCAGGCTACTGGACACATGGAACATTTTTCAATACTTTGCTCAAATGTCACTTTCTCAAAATGCTTTTCTAACTACTTGCCTCTTATCAGCAGGGTTAACCCATCTTTCCCTGCTCACTTTTTCATCATGCGTATAATCTTCTTTTATAATGTATTATTTATTTTATTATTATGCCTATTGCTTAGCATGTGTTTATTTGCACTTTTTTTTTTTTTTTTTCTTGAGACAGAGTCTTGCTCTGTCGCCCAGGCTGGAGTGCAGTGGTGTGATCTTGGCTCTCTGCAACCTCTGCCACCTGGGTTCCTCAGCCTCCCGAGTAGCTGGGATTACAGGCGTGTGCTACCATGCCTGGCTAATATTTGGATTTTTAGTAGAGACAGGGTTTTGCCATGTTGGCCAGGCTAGTCTCAAACTCCTGACCTCAAGTGATCTGCCGGCCTCAGCCTCCCAAGGTGCTGGGATTATAGATGTGAACCACCACGCCCAGCCCTTTGCACTTTAATATAAAGTTCCCCCAAGGGCAGGGAATCCCTATCTGTTTTGTTCACTGATGTATCCCAGGGCCTAGACAGAGTCTGGCACACAAAAAGTACTCAGTAATTAATTTTTGTGTGAAACAATAAAGGTGAAGAGCATGTACGGGGTTAGCAGACAGATCGTGCTAATTAGAAATAAAGGATAGGGAAGGAAAACTGAGCTGGGAACTGAGGATAGGAGGGAACAGGGCAGTCAAGAGAGGTGTGCTGCAAGAACTGGAAGGGAA
Source organism: Pongo pygmaeus (assembly GCF_028885625.2). Classification (NCBI taxonomy): domain Eukaryota; kingdom Metazoa; phylum Chordata; class Mammalia; order Primates; family Hominidae; genus Pongo; species Pongo pygmaeus. Next base: position 95,523,134 of record NC_072386.2, read on the forward strand.
GGACCACACAGGCCCCAGCTTGAAAAACAGAAGACCCTGCAGGCGGTGGAGTGTTTATTCTTCTCTGTGCTCAGAAGCATGTCAGACATGTGAGAGCCAGGAAGCCGGGGTTAATCAGGAACTGTATGGCCTCCCGCACTCCGCAAGAATCCCAGGGAGTCGGGGTCAAACGAACAGTCAGGGGTTGGGGATCAAAGCAGGCAAAGCTGAAATCCAGGAAGTCTGAGAGAGTAAGATAATGATACCCATCCACCAAAACACAGAGAAGAGCCTAATCCTGGGGCAGCAACAGTGGAAACTAAGGTTTCTGTCAAGTTTTCTCCCAGGAGGTGTGTAGTCCATAGGGCTGCAGGAGTGGGCAGGGAAGAGAGTATGGTTAGTGGTAAGCTACAGCTGGAGAGAGCTGATTGTGCATTATTTCCTCCCAGATTCATGTTTAGTGTCTTCACGTCTGTAGCTTGAAATTGGCCATGGCAGAAGTATTTACACCATGGAAATTGGCAAATGCTATATAAGTCAGGGATTGTTTGCTTGCTTGCTGAGCAGCTGGTTGTTAAATACTTACCAGCGCACGGCTGGCATAGTTTATTATAGAACTGAGGCTGCGGGAAGAACTCTGTTCTTGGCTGAAAAAAGAAGGCATTGGAATTGCAGGTAGGTACTTAGGCTAAGGTGCACCCCATGGAAAGACACCTATGCCCTTGGGTAACTACAGACAGAGCAAAGAGCCAAACTTAATAGATCCCTTCCCGGGGGTTCTTCTGTTCACTATAGAATTTACATGGGGATTCTTTCTCTTAAGTTTGGAAGCCAGAGACTCATTTGAATCCATTTATTCATTCATTTAACAGGTACAAATAAAGGATCTGCCATGTTCCAGGTTAGTAGCTAGACCACAGAGAAGACAGACTTGTTCCTGCCCTCATGGAATGTGTTGCCTAGTACAGAAGCCTACAAATCATGGCCTGAGGGCCGAATGTAGCTCAGGACCTCTTTCAGTAAACAGTCCTCAAGTTAAGGATGGTTTTTACATTGTTAAAGGGTTGTGAGGAACAACAAAAGGAAGGAGGAGGAAGATGAGGAGAAGGAGGAAAAGGGGTAGGAGAAAGAAAAGGAGTTAGAGAGACCATGGGTGGTCTACAAAGCTTAAAATATTTCCTATCTGGGCCTTTACAAAAAAAAGTTTGCCAACTCTTGGTGTAGCAAACTAGACAAACCTTACTCCTTTACAGCCACCCTAATTGGCCATTAAAAGAACAATGTTTGGCCAGGCACGGTGGCTCACACCTGTAATCCCAGCACTTTGGGAGGCCGAGGCAGGTGAATCACCTGAGGTCAGGAGTTTGAGACCAGCCTGGCCAACACGGTGAAACCCTGTCTCCACTAAAAATACAAAAAAATTAGCCAGGCATGGTGGCAGGCACCTGTAATCCCAGCTACTCAGGAGGCTGAGGCAGGAGAATCACTTGAACCTGGAAGGCGGAGGTTGCAGTGAGCCAAGATTGCACTCCAGCCTGGGCGACAAGAGTGAAACTCCGTCTCAAAAAAAAAAAAAAAAAAAAAAAAAAAATGTTTGAGCCAGGACTTCACCTGAGGAAAGGACCAGGAGTAGGTCAGGTGACACTAACACAAAGAATGAGGCAGCTGGGTGCGGTGGCTCACACCTGTAACCCCAGCACTTTGGGAGGCCGAGGCGGACACACCACTTAAGGTCAGGAGTTCAAGACCAGCCTAGCCAACATGGCAAAACTCCGTCTCTACGAAAAATACAAAAATTAGCCAGGTGTGGTGGCAGGAGCCTGTAATCCCAGCTACTCAGGAGCCTCAGGCAGGAGAATTGCTTGAACCTGGGAGGTGGAGGTTGCAGTGAGCTGAGATCACACCACTGCACTTTAGCATGGGCAAAAAAAAGAATGAGGCTGGACATCTCCTGGGTTGTAACTCAGTAACCAATTAGAAATATGTGTTTGCAAGTATTTGACTATGTGGACCACAGCATGAGACTGAGGCCTAAAATTTGAGTTCCAGGAGAGGGAAGGTCAGGGGTTAGCCCAGGAACACGGGAGGGAACAAAGTCAGAGGACCCTTACTGGAGTCAGTAATGAAGGTAGAGAACAATAGCAACAGCAAACACTTCTAGAATGCCTGCTGTGTACCACGTGCTGTTACAAGCACGTTACTCATATTAACACATCTAATTCTCCTAATAGCCCTATGAAGTTGGTCCTATTATTATTCCTATTTGACAGATGAGGAAACTGAGGCACAGGTAACAAAGTCATTTGCCACCAGTGACACAGCTACTAAGTAGTAGAGCCAGGATTTAAGACCAGGTAGTCTGATTTCCGGATCCATATTCTTAACCACTACACTACACTACACTACACTACACTACACTACACTACATACAGACTGGTGGGGGAAGGTAGGAAAGCAGGTCTTTTTATTTCTAGTTAAGTCTTTTGCTGGGCCCTGTGTCTGTGATTTGCTCCGGAGTAGAGAAGGGACTCTGTGCTTTCTCAAAAGAAGCAATTTCAAAACATGAGACTCTAAGGAGCAGATCTGATAAACTGCACTTGAACCCAAAAGATGACCAGAGAAAAGCAGGGTACCAACCAGTCAGGCCACCGTGCATATTTCCCCAATCCCGTGACAAACAGGACTGAGCCCGCTCTGTGCCAGGCTCTGTGCTGGATGCTGCAGGGACAGAGATGAGACAGACTTGGCCTCGAGGGGCGGCAGCCATGAGTAAACAGGCTACGCTTAGCAGAGTCTGGATTAAGACCCACACAGCACCCATGGGGGCTCCGTGGAGAAAGCAGCTCCAATCCCAAGGGAGCTGCACCTATAAGCTCGAAGCCAGGTGCCAGGGAGGGATGTGGAGCATGGCCTGATCACCATCACTTGGATGAAATTCCCTTCAGAATAGGCGACGAAACGAAAGGGCTCCACAGCAAGTCAAAGGACCACTGGAGAGCCCAATAAACACCAATATGCAGAAGAGAGAAGCAACAGCATAAATCCCAAAGTAAATGCTAAGTCTAAAGCCAGATAAAAGGCCAAGCAGGTGTTAGCAATGGCATGGCGGGCATCTGGGAAGGCCAGATCAGCAGCAGAGGCCAGAGCCAAGCAAGCAGAAATGGAACAGAGTGACCCAGACATGTGTGTCTGGGTCTTTATGCTACACCGCCTTCCCCACCTCACAGCTTTATTCTTGATTTATCTCCCACAGCTGACTCTCTGCCAGCCTTGCGCATCAGGAACTTATTAACATTGGTGCCTCCTAGAACTGGGGAAGATCCATCCAGAGTTAGGCTTTTTTTTCGAGACAGAGTCTTGCTCTGTCGCCCAGGCTGGAGTGTAGTGGCATGATCTCAGCTTACCGCAACCTCCATCTCCCAGATTCAAGTGATTCTCCTGCCTCAGCCTCCCAAGGAGCTGGGACTACAGGTGCCGCCGCCACGCTGGCTAATTTTTTTTATTTTTAGTAGACAGAGGGTCCATGTTGGCCAGGCCAGTCTCACACTCCTGACCTCAGGTGATCCGCCCGCCTCGGCTCCCCAAAGTGCTGGGATTACAGGCGTGAGCCACCGTGGATAGCAAGAGTTAGGTATTTTCTGCTAACGCTCCTCCTACCTCCTCTTCCCCGCCAGCCAGCTGACTTTCCCAAGATGAGCTAATGGCCTTCCTTTCAAAGAAATAGTGTCAGGCTCCTTTTCTTACTCACATTTTTCCCTAGCATCATTCCATCCAGAGCTTAAGGTTGCTGGTGACCTGGTGGTGTTGGTGACTTCACCATTCTCCCTCTGGGAAATGAAGTGACTCAGCAGTCACTAACGCAAAGATAACAGTGCCATCAGCGGTTCTTTGCAGAGCAAAGAAATGCCAGGGTTATTAGGTGTCTGAATAGAGCTGAAGGTCCTGGGGTTAACACAGCAAGAAAAAATGACAGCATAGAGTTGCAGGCTATTCCAACAATTATCAAGTTCCCAGGAGCAACTCTTAATAAAGGCTTCCTGACTCTTCTGGCAATAGGAAGGGTGGTGTGCTAGACTACAGTTCTTCCTTCCTGATTTCCAACATACCAATTGACATGCCTGTGGATGCAGTTGCTGGTATGCTATCATATTGGACATCTATAGGATTATTCGCCCCAAACCCTCTCCTCCTAGAAACTACTCACCCCACCCCTGTCCACACGGTGTATTTATTTATTTATTTATTTATTTATTTATTTATTTATTTATTTATTGAGATGGATTTTCACTCGTGTTGCCCAGGCTGGAGTGCAATGGCATGATCTTGGCTCACCCCAGCCTCCGCCTCCCAGGTTCAAGCGATTCTCCTGCCTCAGCCTCCAGAGTAGCTGGAATTACAGGCATGCACCATCACACCCAGCTAATTTTGCATTTTTAGTAGAGACAGGGTTTCTCCATGTTGGTCAGGCTGGTCTTGAACTCCCTAACTCAGGTGATCTGCCTGCCTCAGCCTCCCAAAGTGCTGAGATAACAGGCATGAGCCACCACGCCTGGCCCACATGGCGTGTTCTTATCTGGTCTTGTCTTCTCTTTCCATGTTTGATTAGTTAAGTTTGGGTACTTGACTCAAGGTGGGCCAATCAGAGCCTTGCTTGGGATTCATCCCGACTAGAATAAAAGAATCAGTCTCCCTTTGGTGGTGGAAGTTGAAAGATGTAAACTTCAGGAGCTTTTAATAGCCGCATATACAACCACGAGAAGAAGGGCTATTTGCAGTTAGAGAAGGTGAAAGTGTAAACAGAAGCAGAGGCTAGGGAGGTAAAAAAGAGTTATTGGCAGCATCCAAGTCTCAGGATCCAGTTGTTCCTGAGACCAAGTTGCAGCCATGCTTCCTGCAGTTTGGTTTGCAGGTATGATAAGCTACACCTGATTGTTTATTGGATTCCATGAGCAAGTACATTTGCGTTTTTTGCCTAACCTGCTTCCAGCCTGAGATTCTTCTACTTGGTGATGAAGTGTCAGAGTCAATCTGCACTTCTGATGACACTATATGGTGGCACAGAAAAAGTGAAGTTCTCCAGAAGGCCCCCTGGGAACTCCTAACTTTGCTTTCATTGTCAGGGTATGATTACAGAGGGTGTCATCATGCAGTGGCAGGCTGTCCCCACCGCAGGCCGAACACACCAAACCCAACACAAGAGGAACAAGACAGCCACCACCTTCTGTATCTTTATCTACACTGGGCCTCTGCTTGCTCTAGCATCTCTCTAGCTTTTCATTTGTTCAGCCACTCCAACTGATGTCTAGTTGGTCTGTTTCTCTAGACTGTAACTTCCTGATTCATTCCTTGCTATTTCTCCCCTTTTAACATGCCCTCCAGGTATTCAATTCCAGTGTCAGAGGCACTGGTGTGAACCAGAGCAACTCCATCTTAAATAAGAGCTGAATAAAATGAGACTGAAACCTACTGGGCTGCATTCACAGACGATTAAGGCATTCTAAGTCACAGGATGAGATAGGAAGTCACACAAAATACAGGACATAAAGACCTGGCTGATAAAACAGGTTGCAGTAAAGGAGCCAGCCAAAACCCACCAAAACCAAAATGGCATCAAGAGTGACCTCTGGTCATCCTCACTGCTACACTCTCACCAGCGCCATGACAGTTTATAAATGCCATAGCAACATCAGGAAGTTACCCTATATGGTCTAAAAAGGGGAGGTATGAATAATCCACCCCTTGTTTAGCATATCATCAAAAAATAACCATAAAAATGGACAACCAGTAGTCCTCGGGGCTACTCTGTCTATGGAGTAGCCATTCTTTTATTCCTTTACTGTCTTAATAAACTTGCTTTCACTTTGCACTGCGGACTTGCCCTGAATTCTTTCTTGCGTGAGATCCAAGAACCCTCTCTTGAGGTCTGGACGTGGACCCCTTTTCTGGTAACACCAGCAACCTAGGCAGCCAGCAACCTAAGTTTTGCCTCTGCCAGTCAGCATCAAGGGCTGAGGCCTAGGTAAGCCCAGTGAATCAGTCAATGATAAATGGTATGGTATAGTCTAGAACTGCCATCAAAGGTCAGGAAAAGGAAAAATCAGTGTGGGGTACAAATGGCCTTGAATTTGGAGAGGTAGAAAGGACATTCTGGTCTGAAAAACATAAACAAAGACACTGAAGCAGAAGAGAGCATCGGGACAAAAGGAATGGAAAGAAAAAGTAAGCCTGGCTGGAGTGGCATGTTATCAGAAAGGAACCAGCATTAGGTAAATCTGAGAGATAAAAGGGGGTTAGATTACACAGCATCTTAAAAATCAGACAGAGGAGGTTAGACTTCATTTATAGGCAGATATTACAGTAGGTTTTTGATTCAGGAAAATGATACGAGGAATATGATACTTTAGCCACGCATTTCTTACACAGGATGAGAGAGAGAATATCTCCCTGGCTTACACAAAAGATAAAAGACACACGCCTGTAATCCCAGCACTTTGGGAGGCCGAGGCGGGTGGATCATGAGGTCAGGAGTTGACCAGCCTGGCCAACACAGTGAAACCCCGTCTCTACTAAAAATACAAAAAATGAGCCAGCATGGTGGCGGGCGCCTGTAGTCCCAGCTACTCGGGAGGCTGAGGCAGGAGAATGGTGTGAACCTGGGAGGCGGAGCTTGCAGTGAGCCAAGATCAGGCCACTGCACTCCAGCCTGGGCGACAGAGTGAGACTTTGTCTCAAAAAACAAACAAACAAACAAACAAACAAGATATAAAAGAAGAAATAATGCTTATTCTCTCTACCAGACACATTCTTCAGTTTCATATAGGATCTGTCATTTCTTGTCTTGAGTCTTTTTGCTGTTGGGGCTGCTGTTTTAAAACTTAGTTGTGTTCAATATAGAATTTTTTTTTTTTTTTGAGACGGAGTCTCACACTGTCGCCAGGCTGAAGTGCAGTGGCACGATCTCAGCTCACTGCAACCTCCACCTCCCGGGTTCAAGCAATTCTCCTGCCTCAGCCTCCCGAGTAGCTTACGGGCATGAGCCACTGTGCCTGGCCCAATATAGAAATTTTTAAAATGCAGCCAAACAAAATTAAAAAATAAAAGTTTCCCCAAAATTTTACGTACAAAATAAGCATTAAGATATTTGTAGCTAGACACAGTAGCTCATGCCTGTAATCCCAACATTTTGGGAGACTGAGGCACGAGGATTGCTTGAGCCCAGGAGTTCAAGACCAGCTTGGGTAATGTGGTGAGACTCCCCCATCTGTCACCCAGGCTGGAATGCAGAGACTTGATCTTAGCTCACTGCAACCTCTGCCTCCAGGGTTCAAACTATTCTCCTGCCTCAGCCTCCTGAGTAGCTGCGATTACAGGCACACGCCACCACACCCAGCTAATTTTTAAATATTTTTTAGTAGAAACAGGGTTTTGCCATGTTGGCCAGGCTGGTCTCGAACTCCTGACCTCAGGTGATCCACACCCTCAGCCTGACAAAGTGCTGGTGTTCTGATAGAAGGTGTCCAGGTTCTTGGGGTTTCAAACAAAGAACTGGACAAAACTCACAAAGAGAGGAAAGCAAAAGGAGGGATTTATTGAGAACGAAAGTACACTCCACAGTGTGGGAGTAGGCCCGAGCATAGGTGCTCAAGAGCCCCGCTCACAGAATTTTCTGAGGTTTCAGTACTCTAGATGTTTCCCATTGGTTATTTGGCAAATATTCTATGTAAATGAAGAGAATGAAGTTAAGTCACAGAGTCATTTACTCAGAATGCACCCTAGTGTAAATGGAGAGGATGTTACTTGGTGTATATGATCTATGTAAATGGAGAGGATGAAGTGAAGTTGCAAAGCCATTCACATTTCTGTCATTGCTGAAGTGCTTTTATCTGATTTACTTCTAGGAAGTCAGCGTGGATCAGCCTTATGTTCCCTATCTCCAGGCCCTATTCTCCTGCCTCGCTGGGATTACAGGCATGAGCCACCGTACATGGCCAAAAATTTTTTTGTTAATTAGCTGGGCATAGTGGTGCACACATGTAGTCCCAGCTATTAGGGAGGCTGAGGTAGGAGGATCACTTGAGCCCAAGAGGTTGAGGCTAAAGTAAGCCATGATCATGTCACTACACTCCAGCCTGGGTGACAGAGTGAGAACCTATCTCAAAAAGAATGAGCGAGAGATTTGCATACATCATTCCAGAATGATTTATAATACAGAATATGTTCACCAACATTTTTATTTATATTACATAAATAATGTTCTTTATATTTAGCAATATATTTTCCATTGGTTGCTTTTGAGTGGTAAATTCCTCTTATTACATTTAAAATATTTGACTCACAAAAAAATTAATTAACATGTACCTTTTTAAGAATTTTATTCCATAGCTCAAACCAGCATTTTCCAAAATTTGGTCTATGTAAGGTTAGAGTTACAAGATATTCTACCTCAAATAAGCAGGTTATGTTTAGGAAAGGCTTTATCCCTTGTGGAAATTAAAGGCTTCTCAGTGTTCTCCAATTAATTGATCAAAGGTAAATGAAGTGTGCTCCAGGAAATACCTTTTTAATGAAAATTCATTGATATTTGTATAACTCCGATAGAAAGTAATGGATTCAAAAACAGAGAGCTCGCCAGGTACGGTGGCTCACGTCTGTAATCCCCGCACTTTGGGAGGCCAAGGCGGATGGATCACCTGAAGTCAGGAGTTCAAGACCAGCCTGGCCAACATGGCGAAACCCCATCTCTACTAAAAATACAAAAATTAGCCAGGTGTGGTGGCAGATGCCTGTAATTTCCAGCTACTTGGGAGGCTAAGGCAGGGAGAATTACTTGAACCCGGGAGTGGAGGTTGCAGTGAGGTAAGATCGTGTCACTGTACTGCAGCCTGGGCAATATCCTGCACCCATGGAAATAAATGAAGGAGCTTCTATTTGCTGGGACAGTTGTGAACTCCTCATCTTCCAGTGAGACCAGTAGTGGCCACATGGCCACTCTACACTCTTTTTTTTTTTTTTTTTTTTGAGATGGAGTCTCACTCTGTCTGTCACCCAGGCTGGAGTACAGTGGCACAGTCTCGGCTCACTGCAACCTTCCCCTCCTAGGTTCAAGCGATTCTCCTGCCTCAGCCTCCTGAGTAGCTGGGATCATAGGCATGCACCACCACGCCCAGTTAGTTTTTGTATTTTTAGTAGAGATGGCGTTTCACCATGTTGGTCAGGCTGGTCTCGAACTCCTGACCTCGTGATCCGTCTGCCTCGGCCTCCCAAAGTCCTGGGATTACAGGTGTGAGCCACCACGCCCGGCCACTGTACACTCTTTAGAGACCAGAATTCAAGCATCTGTGTGAGGTTGGACAGGTAATTGTCAAAGTCCTTTTCAACCTTGAGATTCTGAATTTTAATTGAGAGCATTAAAAAATCTTGTTTTAGATTCAATCACTCCTTTGCCAGCATGGAGCAAGTCATCCAGGTGTCAGTTGCTTCATCTGTGAAACAAAGGGTCTTTGTCTGAGGCCAGGGTTGTCATCTGATGCTGGGTCACAATCTCTAGATCCCCTTGGGGTCCCACCCAACAGTGACATACTCATGCCCTATTCTTTCTCTTTATTGAGGAAATAGTATAAGCAAACAAAATCATCAAGAGTTGCTTACATATGCACACAGAACATGCACCAAACAGCTGGAAAACAAAGAAAGTAGGTGAAAGGTGAAGTTGTTTTGCTGAATGGGTGTCAGAGGTTGGTTTACAAATCCACAGGGAGGACCAGAGCTCCACTGATGCTAACACTTGCTCTGAAAAATCTGTTCCCAGAACTCCTAGCGGCCCCGCCTCCCTCCCCACAGCTGGCTTCTTCCGAAAGGCCTAGAGGCAACTAAAGTCTGAGTTTTTATGTTTTGTAAGAAAACAAAGGGAAGTCTAAAAATGTAAAAAAACAAAAAAAAAAGACAAAAGAAAAAACCTTCAGCTGTTCCAATGTAGCCCCACAAGATTGGTTTCTCTGAACTCTGAGGGGTCTTGTTGTTTTGTGTGTTCCTCAGAGCCCAAAGAAAACCAACTCCAGGCAGGGCGCAGTGACTCTCGCCTGTATTCCCAGCACTTTGGGAGGCCAAGGTGGGTGGATCACCTGAGGTCAGGAGTTTGAGACCAGCCTGGCCAACATAGTGAAACCCCATCTCTACTAAAAATACAAAAAATTTAGCTGGCCGTGATGGCAGGCACCTATAGTCCAAGCTACTCAGGAGGCTGAGGCAGGGAAATTGCTTGAACCCAGAAGGTGGAGGTTGCGGTGAGCCGAGATCACGCCATTGCACTCTAGCCTGGGCGACAGAGACTCCATCTCAAAAAAAAAAAAAAAAAAAAGAGAGAAAACCAATTCCATTTTCCTCTTTCTTCCTGATGTGTTGAATGACAAAGGGAAGCTAAAGGGCATTTTCTTCTATCTGGCATACTTTGCAATGTAGAATAAAATAACTTTGAGTTGTGGTCACTTCTTGAGGTGACCTTCTACCCATCCTCCAGGCAAAATATCACAAAGACCAACAAAACCTGAAACTGAGAAAGACACAGAGCTGATTCCCTGGCTGACTCAAGGCCCTGAGACAGGCACTCGCCTCTGAAACCTTCAGGGCTCCTCACTAACTGCAAGACCATGCTCACTGCTCATGTTTGAATGAAGTATACAAATTCAATAAGCAGTCTATTATTTTTGGTGGAATAACAAGGTCTATTGTTCCCTTGGTGCTGTGTCTCTTTCCATAGAGGCTATAACTTTAACCTACTATAAGGTTAGTTGGTCCTGTCATTGTAATTTCCTTGTGTCTATTTTAGAGAGAACCAACCATGCTTGTGTTATTTGTAGTGTCTGAGGCAGAGAATGGCTCTCCCCAAAGCCCCAAGAACCAGCGTAGGACAGTTCTTTTTTTTTTGAGACAGGGTCTTTGCACTGGCTGGAATGCAGTGGTGCAATCTCGGCTTACTGCAACCTCTGCCTCCTGGGCTTAAGGGATCCTCCCACCTCAGTCTTCTGAGTAGCTGGGACTATAGGTGCATGCCACCACACCTGGCTTTTATATATATATATATATATATTTTAATATAAAGCCAACATTTCCCCATGTTGCCCAGGCTGGTCTCAAACTCCTGAGCTCAAGAGATCTGACCGCCTCAGCCTCCCAAAGTGCTGGGATTACAGGTGTGAGTCACTGCACTCTGCCTAGGACAGTTCTTATGCCTGCTGGCTAATAAACATTCATAGCTTTAGTAGAATTTTGTCAAGACTGCACCTGGTGGAAAGGTTGTAAGGAAAGGGACACATTGCCCTCACTCTAACCACCAGAGGCAAGATATCCGATTCATTCTGGTTTTCCTAAGACTTTCCCAGTTTTAGCAGTGAAAGTCTCATGTCCCAGGAAACCCCACAATGCCAGACAAATCAGGGCATTGGTCACCCTACATATCTACCAAATAATTTAATAATTGCTGAATGCCAAATTAATTTTAGCCAGTATAAGACATCTGGTTTCCCTTAAAATAGCTTCCCCCACGAAATAGGCTTACATTTCCAAACAGGACGAAAGGAAAGATGAGATGTGGAACTTTGCTACTCAACATGTGGTGAAGAGATCAATGGCATTTACGCTACCCTGGAGTTCTTTCAGTTATAGACTCTCGGGCCCCACCTCAGACCTACCGAATGAAAGTCTGTAATTTAACAGGGCTTCAAAATGAATTCTTGCACAAGGGCTCCGTTTACATTAAAATCGGTGATGCAGTGGCCCAGAGGGAGATATCTCAGGGTGATTTTTAGCTGGGTCTTGAAGTCAGTAGGCGTTAGTAGGCAGAGAGGGGTAGGAGGGAGCAGGAAACTGGAACTGGAAAACAAAGGCACAAAGGCAAAGAAAATGACAATGTGTTTATTAACCATGAGTGATTTGTTGTTTCTGGGAGTGAGAGATGGGAAATAGCCTGGGAAGGCAGGTTGGTGAGACGACTGCAGATGCCCTTAAACTGTAGACTGGAGCAGTAGCTTTGTATCTTCCCCCCTCTCCTTCCTCTCAAGGCTCAGTCCTCTGCTAAACTGTTCTATCTTCTGAAATTTAGAACCCTTCCCTTCCCCTGGCTCAGACTGGCAGCAACTGGTATCCCGAAGTAACAGCAGAGAAGAGGACGGCAGGCCCAGGAAGATCCTCCCCTAAGGAGAAATTCAGAGGCAAGCTCTTTTCTCCAGGGTCCTTTGAAGGGTCAGAGCCCTGGGCTCCTTAAGGAACTCAGTCTTTGACTGGGAAAGGCAGACGATACAGCCAGCCCCGAAGGGGAAGCAGATCTAGGATCTCTATTTCTAGCCGAAAAGTTGGCAAAATGAAGAAAAATGTGGAGCTCTGAGCAATATCTCTTTCATTCCGGGAAACAATGTAAAGTAATGATTACTTAACCACTTTGTGCTCCAGGTTTTGAAATCACAAAACAGGAACAACCCTTGTATCAACCTCTAGGTTACTAGGATTCAGTGAGTTAATGCATGCAAAGCTCTTAGGACAGTGCCTAGATCCTACTAGGAACTCCCTAGAAGGTACTACCTGAATTAAACAATTGCCTTTATCATAATGCGGGAGTTGGAGGCATGGCTTGCTGAGTGGGGAGCTGGGTGGGGCAGCCAGCTTCCAAGATGAACCCCAATGATCCCCATCTCCTGGTATTCACAGACTTGTGCAGCACACCGTACACATTGTACCAGGGTTGGTCTGTGTAGTCAGTAGCATATGCAGGAGTGATGGCATGTCACTTCTGAGATTAGGTCATTAGAGACTATGGCTTCCAGCTTGGGATCTCTTTTTCATTTTGGGGGTTGCCAACCACTTTGGGGGAAGCCAGCTGCCATGTTGTCAGCCACTCTATGGAGAGGCTCACATGGTGAGGAACTGAGGGAGACTCTAGCCAACAGCCAATGAGGAACTGCGATCTAGCAACCACCAAGTGAGTGAGCTTAGAAACAAATTCTCCAGCCTTGAGATGACTGCAGCCTGGGCTGACAGCTTGACAGCAGCCTCGTGAGAGGCCCTGAGCCAGAATTACCCAGCTAAACCTGTCCCAGACTCCTGATCCATAGAAAATGTGTATGATAATAAATCCTTGCTGTTTTAAGCTGCTAAATTTGGGGGTAATCTATCATGCAGCAAGAAATAATTATATCACTGGGCTTGGTAAAAATATACACACCATTATGGGGAAGGGTCCAAGAAAACTGGCCTAAATATGCTCAGGCTTTACTCCACAGATGCAACCAGGAGGTCCAGAATCTGTGCCTGAGAACAACAGTCTTGAACAGAATTTAAACAGTATGGCTGGGCATGGTGGCTCACGCCTGTAATCCCAGCTGAGGCAGGAGAATCGCTTGAACCCGGGAGGCGGAGGATGCAGTGAGCCAAGATCACACAACTGCACTCCAGCCTGAGTGATAGAGCGAGAATCAGTCTCAAAAAAAAAAAAAAACAACAACAAGAGTTTAAACTGTAGACAATTTACTCAAGACAGAACCAGGTGACCTGTGGCCAGCAATGGAGACTCCAACCTGGTATCACCGCTTAGAATCCAAAAAAGTGACCACTGACAACCCACCCAAAAAAACCTCTGCAGCAACTGCGCTAGTCCTAGAAAAAGGTCTGGTCCAACCGTGCAAGACAGCAGGGCTCTGGCCTCCACTTTGAGGTCTAGCACATTACTCCTACTCTGAAGTTAGAAATAAAACCACAGTGACTAAGGGATAGATGAGTTCTGCAGGCTGAGCCAAACCAGGAATGGATACCAAATTTATGACATATATTAAATATATTAAATTAATGCTTTTAACAGCGAAAAAAAAACCCAAACATGATATAATTATTCCATTGAAAAGACACTTTTAAGATTTGTTTTTAAAATAACTTATAGTACACTGTTGTCAAAATGGCCAGTAATGCGTCACAAGTTTATAGTTGTGTAACGAATGTGATCTTCTTATCCTGTATCTTCGTGTGAATAACCACATTTGGAAAGAACCCCAAAAGTCTAACTTTGAGATTCTTTATGAAGGAGAACTGCCATCCCCAATAATCTCTGGGAAGGAGGCTGGCAAAAAAGCCTCGTAACTCCTGGGCTATGTGATATTGAGTGAAGGAGGGTGACCTTTGAGAAAAAAACTGGAGTCTGATTCGTACCAAAGGAAATCTAGGAATTAGAGCAGAACTGTGTGCTGATGCATCTGAGAGAGTCACCCATTTCTACGTACTTGCACTGAGGGGAATGTTGGCTCATAATTGGGTACATGGCTGAGCCCAAGAGATACCCGACAGCATCCCACCAGGAGGAAGAAGGCAGAAGCCAGGGATCTGGGAGGGTAAACAGCCATTTGTGAAGAAGGAACTTAGCCACGGATGATACCATTTCATATCTTCCAGAACTTTCATACACATTATTGGCCCCCCTGTGAAGGAGGGAGCCATTTTTAAAAACTAGGGCTCTGAGGTTTTTTGGGAATAAGTTCCCAGATGTTTTCCAGGCCCTGAGCAGCCCTGGCCTTCAGGCTCCCCAAAGCTGCCAGTTCAGTCAACTTCATGCTGCCTTCACTCCCTGGGCTCCAGGTCCTACAGGATGAAGTGCCATGACAGTCTGCATCCCCAGGCCTTTCTTTCCACTGTACCAGTGCCCCTCTCAACACCCCCCAGTGGGGCAGGAAAACAGAGCAACACTTGAGCTGCACAGTCAAAGCCTCAGGTGTCCAATCACCCCTGTGACACATATGGGGCTGCTCTCTCCGTTTATGTAAACTAATCCTTCCCACCATCCTCCCTTCCATCGGCTTCCTCTCATGTCCTGTTCCAACCCAAGCAGAGGAAGGAGGTGCACAACGACAGAGTAAATGCTGGAGCCATGGCACATGTAGCTCTGGGATTGGATTCCTCAAGCTGCAAGGGACCTTGGCACTTTCTTCTTTGCCCAGTCTCTCTGTCCGCTTTGTTCCCTAGCAAAGCAACTTTATAACTGATCATGATAATGGAAACTAGTTTTTCAAAAAATTAAACATAGAATTATTGTTATGTACCACATAAGGACGTTTTGTTCGACGACAGACCACACATACCACAATGGTCCCATGAAATTATAATACCATATTTGTACTGTACCTTTTTTATGTTTAGATATATCTAGATACACAAATACTTACCATTGTGTTACAGCTGCCTACAGCATTCAGTACAGCGACATGCTGTACAGATTTATAACCTAGGAGCAATAGGTTACACCATATAGCCAAGGTATGTAGTAGGCTTTACCATCTAGGGTGCATCTTTGTGTAAGTGCACCCTACAATTGCACAATGACAGAATTGCATAATGATGCATTTGTCAGACTGTATTTCAGTCAATAAGTGATGTATGACTGTACCATATCATCCAGCAATTCTACTTCTGAGTATACACCCAGAAGAATTCAAAGCAGGGACTCAAACAATATTTGTACACCTATGTTCATAGCATTATTCATAATAGATGGAAGCAACTCAAGTGCCAGTCAACAGATGAACAAAATGTGCTTTATACATATAAACAAAATGTGGCATATACATATAATGAAATATTATAAAGCTTTAATAAGGAACACAAAAAATTTTTTTTTTTGAGACAGAGTTTCACTCTCACCCAGACTGGAGTGCAGTGGTGCGATCTCAGCTCACTGCAATCTTCACCTCCAAGGTTTAAGTGATTTTCCTGCCACAGCCTCCCAAGTAGCTGGCATTACAGGCACACACCACCACGCCCGGCTAAATTTTCGTATTTTTAGTAGAGACAAGATTTCACTACGTTGGCCCGGCTGGTTTCAAATTCCCCACCTCAGGTGATCCACCCGCCTAGGTCTCCCAAAGTGCTGGGATTACAGGCGTGAGCCACCAGCCCTGGCCAGGAACAAAATTCTAATACATGCCACAACATGGATGAACCTTGAAGACATTATGCTAAGTGAAATAAGCCAGTTGCAAAAGGACAAATATTGTTTGATTCTACTTATATGAGGTTCCTAGAGTAGACAAATTCATAGAGACAGAAAGAATGATAGTTGCCAGAGGCTGGAGGGAGGGAGAAATGGGAGTTCTTGTCTAATGGGTATGAAGTTTCAGTTTGGGAAGATGAAAAAGTTCTGGAGATGGAGTTGTGGTGACTGTTGAAAGACAATGTGAATATACTTAATACACTCAACTGTACACTTAGTGGTTAAAGTGGTAAGTTTAATGTTATGTATATTTTACCACAATAAAGAATAGTGAAAGCTAACGTTTATTGAGTGCTTACAATGTACTAGGAACAGTATGCTAAGAGATATAAACACATTGTCTCATTTAATCCTCACCACAACACTTTTGAGATCAATACTACTAAGGGCACCAAGGTTCTTTATAGCTCAGCAGAGCTCCTAGGAGTTGTCACACACTAATGGTGGGGGACAGTGGCGAGAGGACCATTTCCCCAGTCAGAAGGCCTATCTGTCACTAATGTTCCTCAGATGCATGTTCTCTAAATCCTTCAAGCTTTTTGGCTTTCCAGAGCCTCCTATTATATATCCTGGGATCTGGACTCGATGGGCTGGGTCAGGAGAAGAGAAAAGAAAATAGAGTGATGATGCCTTTTGGGAAAGCAATGATAGACTTCCCCGCAAGAAAGTTTCTGGGGCATCTTTGTAGTTGCTGACATTTGAAAATACATTATTCCTTGCTACTTGACGTAGTCATTAAGTATGGAATGCTAACCAATCAAACACGGTGTGAATGGAGACTAACCATGTGCAAAAGTCAGGGGTCGATCAGAGAAGTGGAACCATGATAGGTAATGTAGAATAAAGAATTTCTTATAGACATTAAGCTAAGGCATACTACAAAGCCACCTCGCTGTGTATCCCTAGCATAGCTGATCAATTTTGAGAATTTCACAAAAAAATTCTCTCTTTTCTTAAAATTTTTTTTGAGACGGAGTTTTGCTCTTTTTGCCCAGGCTGGAGTGAAATGGCATGATCTTGGCCCACTGCAACCTCCGCCTCCCAGGTCCAAGAGATTCTCGTGCCTCAGCCTCCCAAGGAGCAGGGATTACAGGCATGCCCTATCACACCCAGCTAATTTTTGTACCTTTAGTAGAGACGGAGTTTCACCATGTTGGTCAGGCTGCTCCTGAACTCCTGATCTCAGGTGATCCACTCTCCTGGGCCTCGGGAAGTGCTGTGATTACAGGCATGAGCCACCGCGCCCAGCCTCACCAAAAAAATTCTTTTTTTTTTTTTTTGTTTTTTGTTTTTTGTTTTTTGTACACCACAAATATATACAATTTTATTTGTCAGTTGTAACTCATAAAAATAAAGACTCTAGAACTAACATATGGGGCTAGCAAGTTTGCAGGATTTAAGATTAAACATCAATAGTATTTTTATATACTAGCAACAAACAATCAGACATTGAAACTTTAAAATATACCATTTACATTTTATCAAAAATATGAAATACTTTGAGGTAAAGTTGTGAAAGACCTGTTATTGAAAACTGCATAACATTGCCAAACAAATTAATGAAGACCTAAGTAAATGGGGAAATATACCATGTTTATGGATTGAAAGACAATATTGTCAGGATGCTAATTATCTCCAAATTAATCTACAGTTTCAATGCAATTTTAATCAAAATTGCAGCAGGCTTTTGAGGGGGGGTAAAAACTGATAAACTGTGTTAAAATTCACATGGAAATGCAAAGACCCCAGAACAACAACTTTGAAAAATAAGAACAAAGTTGGAGGACTTACACCACCTGACTTCAAACTTATTATAAAGTTATAGTAACCAAGACACAGTGCAGTATTAGCACAAAGAGAGACAAATAGATAAATGGAATACACTTGGGTCCAGAAATAGTCCTCATGCATATAGGCAAAGATTTTTGACAAAGGTACAAAGGCACTTCAGTCAAGAAAGGATAGTCTTTTCAACAGATGATGTTGCAATAATTGAACATACACCTGCAAAAAGTTAACTTCAACCAATACCTCATAACATGTACAAAAATAACTCAAACTGGGTTATAGACCTGAATATAAAATGTAAAATTATAAAACTTTTAGACTAAAACATAAGAGAAAATCTTTGTGACATTGAATAAAGTAAAAATTTGTTAGATACAAACCAAAAGTATAATCCATAAAAGAAAAAAATTGTTAAATTGGACTGCATCAAAATTAAGAACTTTTGCTCTTCATAAGTCCCTGTAAGAGAATAAGAAAACAAACCAAAGACAGAGAAAAACTATTATTTTCCAATCACATATCTGATAATGGACTTGTGTATGGAATATATAAATAATGCTCAAAATTCAATAATAAGAAAATAAACAATCCTAATTTTTATTTTGATCTTTAAAATTTTTTTTTGAGACAGAGTCTAGCTCTGTTGCCCAGGCTGGAGTGCAGTGGTGTGTTTTCACTGCAACCTCCGCCTCCTGAATTCAAGCAACTCTCCTGCCTCAGCCTTCCAAGTAGCTGAGATTACAGGCACTCGCCATCATGCCTGGTTAATTTTTGTATTTTTGTAGAGATGGAGTTTCACTATATTGGCCAGGCTGGTCTTGAACTTCTGACCTTAGGTGATCTGCCTGCCTCAGTCTTCCAAAGTGCTGGGATTACAGGCGTGAGCCACAATCCTAATTTTTAAATGGATTTATTCCATATACTAAAACCTAAGTGGTGTCTCTAGGAAGCCTTTGCTTTGGTCCTTCCCTCTTGGATATGTACCACATCAGCCCTTTGTATACATCTGTAATAGAACCTATATCACTTGAATTCCAGTTATTTGTGTCCACCTCCTCTCTGGACTCTGTAAGCGCCTTCAGCCAGAATCTATGTTTCATTTCTTTGCATCTCCAGCTCCTGGCATGGTACCTGTCATATATGAGATCAAACCATGGGAAACTGCTTCTATTCTATCATCTTTAATCCAAAAAAAGGCAATTTCTTAAATTCCAGAGTAATAGGAAGTTCTGGGCAAACACTTGCCAAATAAATGAACATGGAACAATCAAATACCCACAAATCCTGATTAAGCATCAAAGAAAGGAAGCGCTTTAGGTTTTCTTGTGGCCTTGGGCTCCTTATCACATGCCTCAGTTATCCTTGCACTCTTAAACATGGTGGTGCCATGAGAGATTCCCAACAGGTCAACACACAGCTGTTGTGTCATTTTCTTCCTTCTGGAGGCTGGCAGTATCTCCCCACAGAAGAAGAGTGATTTCTAAAAGGTCAAATGCATGGTTTTCTGCACTGTGTTTACGATTCTGGAGGCCGGCAGTTTTTCCATTCAGCTGATAAGTGGCAGATCCCGAGATGGATGAGATTAGCATCTGGGATGGCAAGTGTCCAGGATGGCTCAGAAGTAGCTGCCAAACTCCACTTGACTCTCAGTCCCAGCATCACAGGGTGGCGAGGAGCTGCAGAGGCCGTGGATCTCAACCATGTATCATTTGGAAGTGAAAACTAGCAGATGCGAAATCGCTTTTTAAAAATCAAGACATGGCCAGGCATGGTGGCTCACGGCCATGTTCCCAGCACTTTGGGAAGCTGAGGCAGGAGGGTCGCTTAAGCCCGGGAGTTTAAGGCTGCAGTGAGCCATGATGGCACTACTGCACTCCAGCCTGGGTGACAGAGCAAGACTCTGTCTCCAAAAAATAAATAAATAAGAAAAAGAAAGCAAGAACGGATAGAGGTGGCTGGTTACAGACTCTTCATCCCTAGGCAGTTGTGCCTTCCAAAACACAGCCCTTGGCTTCACTGTATCTGGCCCGCTGTCAGAGGCTAAAACTCAGTGTGAGGTTTGTCAGGCTCCATCATCCAAATGGACCCCAGTGGCCACCATTCATAGTTGCAGAGAGGCCTGAATTAGTGTTTCAGAGAAAGGTAGTTCTGGAACTTCAGAAAGAATTAAGCTTCAAAAAAATTTCATCCATACAGAGATACTTCCGCCTGGGTCCAGCCCTGCCATTCCCTAAATTCTGGCCCTCCTCTCCCTCCCACTTCCTGTTCCTTGGTCCAGGCTCCCCTGACCTTCCCTGCCCTCTGCCCTTGGTTACCTGATGATCCAACTCTAGGCCTCCACCCTGGGTCCTACCTCTTGGGCCTGCCCTGGGAATGGAGACAGGGAAAATGAGCTAAGAGGAGTTGATTGCCTTATATAGGTTACCTCACTTCAGCCTCACAAGGAAATACTGAGAGGTTAAGGTTATTATCTTCCTTTTAAAGATTAAGAAAGAGCTAATCAAAGAAGTCAGGTAATCTGCCTAACACTACAGAGTGGCTAAGAAATGAAAAAGGAATCAAAACCCAGTTGTGTCCGACTCCAAAGCCCATGCTCTTTGCAACATGCCACACTGCCTGTCTCCCCTGCTACCTTTCCACCTTCCCTTGAGTCTCATGTGCATATCCTGCACCCCTGATATTCATTCTGATGCCCTCTTCAACCTACAATTCATCCCTTCACCTCCAGCAACATCCCTCCTCCCAGGATCCGACTGACTCAGAATGATTTCGAAGACAGAAGAGCTGCCCACCATTTGTAATCCACAAATGAAGCGAGGGCACACCTGATCACACCTTACCTGCCTTCTCTGAGTCTCCACTGCTTCAGGAAGGGTCCAAATATCTCACCATGACATAAATGCCACTAACAATGCAGCCCTTACCAGTCCCTCTGGCACCACCTCTCAACTGGTCCTTCTCTCTTCCCTGTTTAATTTTTTTTTTTTTTTTTTTTTGAGACGGAGTTTCGCTCTTGTTGCCCAGGCTGGGCATTAAGCTAAAAAAAGAACCTAGTCACAAAAGCCACTTATATGATTCCATTCATATGGAACATCCAGAATAGGCAAATCTAGAGACAAAAAGTAGAGTAATGAGTGCCAGGGGATAGGGGAAGGGAAAATAGGGAGTGACTGCTAATAGGTATGGAGCTTCTTTTTAGGAGTCATGAAAATGTTCTGGAATTAGATAGTGGTGATGGTTGCACAACTTTGTAAATATACTAAAACCACTTAACTGTAAACTTTAAAAGAGCAAATTTTATGGTATGTAAATTATGTCTCAATAAAACTGGTATATTTTAAACATATTTTAAAAGTGTTTATTAGGAATCAATGTCTGTGAAAGAAAGGAGGAGGAAGCAGGATTGGGCGGAAGAGTTTGACCTGTGATGCAGGCCCACTAAAGCCACAACTAACCAGGGAGGGAGCTCTGGAGCAAGTATGCCCATCAGAGTGTCTCCCATCAGGCTGAAATGGCCCAGCCTTTATGCCTCTACCCTGCTCAGTCACTGGATGTGGGCTCCCCAGGGAATAGCATGACCCTGGGCAAGGCAGCTCTCCCTGCTGGAATAGACCCTGAAGCTGCTGGACAGCTGGAGGCTGTCTGCAAACCCACTCCCTGGACATGGGCAGCAAGTCCTTCTTAGAAGGGGATCTGAGTGGTGTAAATACCATGCAGGCCACTAGAAAGGAATGTGATAGTTGTTTCAGAAAGGAAAGAGAAGTTGACAGAAGAAAAAGGAGTGAGAGCCAGAGAGATGGCAGGAGGCTGTGCATTATGCAATGGGATCCCACCTCACTGATCATCATCTTCACCTGAGTTAAGATGCAGAGTACAGACCCTCAACATTTTGTCAAATAAGTAATTCTCTCTTTTTATTTTTTTCTTTTTTTGAGACAGAGTCTCACTCTGTCACCCAGGTTGGAGTGCAATGGTGCGATCTTGGCTCACTGCAACCTCCGCCTCCTGAGTTCAAGTGATTCTTGTGCCTCAGCCTCCTGACTGCCTGGGATTACAAGCGTGCACCACCACACCTGACTAATTTTTTTTTTTTTTTTTTGGAGACAGAGTCTCACTCTGTCCCCCAGGCTAGAGTGCAGTGGTGCGATCTTGGCTCACTGCAACCTCCACCTCCCAGGCTCAAGTGATTCTCATGCCTTAGCCTCCCAAGTACCTGGGATTACAGATGCCTGCCACCACATCTGGCTAATTTTTGTATTTTTAGTAGAGATAGGGTTTCGCCATGTTGGCCAGGCTGGTCTCGAACTCCTGACCTCAGGTGATCCACCCGTCTCGGCCTCCCAAAGTGCTAGGATCACAGGCGTGCGCCACCACACCTGGCCAGTAATTCTCTTCTAACATTCTGTCTTTTCCTTCTTAGGCTCCCATTTCTCCCAGAACATGAGCTAGCTGCTGCATTCGCTCAACTAAATTTTTTTTTAAGGTTTGTGAGGTAGGTATGGTGGTGCACATCCATAATCTCAGCTACCAGGAGCCTGCAGCAGGAGGATTCCTTGACCCCAGGAGTTCCAGGCCAGCCTGTTTGACTTAGTAAGACCTTGTCTCTAAAAATATTTTTTAATTTATAAAATAAAAAATAATAAAGTTTTGTGGGAGACAGAGCACCTGTTTTTCTTCACAAACATGTTAAAAGACATTACAATTAAGGTGTAATTTATAAATGATGATCAATACTGTGCTGAAGATCTGCATGATGAACAAGAAGAGTAACGAAGGGAAAACAAGACGAGTCCCGCCACCAAAACCAAGTTGGATTTAGTATCAGGTGTTTGGTCTACCAGCTCTTCATAAAAAGCACATCTGGATGCTACAGGAAAGACTGTATTCCACATACACACTGCATCTGGTTAAGACAAGAATAATAGAGAAACCAACAAGGAAAAATGCAAACCCAGATATCTAACAATAATGCTTTTGCAAAGGTGCTTTCCTATACCGTCCCATTTATTCCTCTCAACAACTCCATATTATAATAATCTTCATTTTATATTATAGTTGAGTCAAATGACATTCAGTTTAGTTAAATGTCTCAAGATTGCATAGCAACTAAGCAATGGTACCAGGACTTACATCCAGAGCTAGTGACTTTGTTTTTTTAGACCGAGTCTCGCTGTCACCCAAGCTGGAGTGCAGTGGCGTGATCTCAGCTCACTATAACCTCTGCCTCCCAGGTTCAAGTGATCCTCGTGCCTCAGCCTCCTGAGTAGCTGGGATTACAGGCTCGCACCACTAAGCCCAGCTAATTTCTGTAGTTTTAGTAGAGACGGGGTTTCACCATGTTAGCCAGGCTGGTCTCGAGCCCCTGACTTCAAGTGATCCGCCCACCTCGGGCTCCCAAAGTGCTTGGATTACAGGCATGAGTCACCATGCCCGGCCACTAGTGACTTTAAATGCAATACTCTCTCCAAGACTACACCAAGATATAGCACAACCTCCATTTTCTCTCCAACTTCTGTGGCCACACAGGTAGCCACAAGAGAATAGAAACCTCCTCAGCTGTCCAAATGCATTTCCCAAGAAGTAAAAGACATTTAAGGATTAACTTCTTAGAGAGAATATTTCATTGATGAGCATGGCTTTCAGCCAACAAATAGAATAAACAAAACTACCTCTAATACACCTCAGAAATGCAAGAACTCACTTGTGTGTGGCTTGAAAATTTTAAAGAGGAAAACTCCAGACAGGCAACTAGTAAGCATCTTTAACTCCAGCTGTGACAGGAAGTGAAATTTTAAATGGCAAAATAGAGGGAGAAGCTATTAAATAAGGGTCTCCATAGAACAGGGTAGCAGTCAGCCCAGGGGTTTCCCACCTCAACAAAAGTCACTATAACACTGGGAAATCAAGAGCATTCATGAGCAGTGATGGTGAACACATCTACAGACCTGGAGCAGAGTGACACCTCCAGCATTGGTATGGGTTATATAATTAGCAATGAAGAAGAGACAGGTTCCTTAGACAAAAAAATATGTTTGTGATACTGTGACAACCAAGTTAAATGGATTCCTTTGCTCTAGGACTTCCCAAGAGGGGAATAGTTTATACACTGATTTAAGAAATGGTGAGTTCCAGCAATAAAATGATCATTTGTAACACTTGCAGAGAGAAACAGATCATTCTGGACAACTAGTTCAGGTATGACAAATAGACGTTCTGTTTGCCTTCATTTCTCCCGCCTGCCCCCATGGAAGGCATGACTAATCACTGCCTTTTTTTGCCACTGACTCCAGATATAACCGTATATTCTTTAAAACAGCACTTCAAGAAGCCACTACGGGTTAATCATAAATGCATTAACAACTTTGAAACAAAAAAAAGGGCTGGCATAAAGCTGCTTAGGATGAAGAAACAGACTAGATGATTCCTAGGGTGCAAAAGATGGAGAGTCTAGGCCGAAAAGATCTGCTACCTAACTCTCAGAGGAGGAGTTAAGAGGTAGGGGCCAGATCGCATTTATCATTGTATCCTCGACACCTAGCACGGTGGTTAACACCTAAATCACATGGTAATGATGCGTTGACATAGCCCATATTTACTATATATATCTATTCACTATTAGGAAAACTGTATATAATTATTCCCTATCATGCATTCTTTTTCTCTTTTTTTTTATTTTTTTTTTTTGAGACGGAATCTCACTCTGTCATCCAGACTGGAGTGCAGTGGCGCAATCTTGGCACACTGCAAACTCCGCCTCCCAGGTTCAAGTGATTCTCCTGCCTCTGCTTCCCAAGTAGCTGGGATTATCGGCACCCGCCACCATGCCATGCTAATTTTTGTATTTTTAGTGGAGATGGAGTTTCACCATGTTGGCCAGGCTGGTCTCAAACTCCTGACCTCAAGTGATCTGCCCACCTCAGCCTCCCAAAGTGCTGGGATTACAGGCATGAGCCACCAGGCCCAGCCATTCTATTTCTTTTTCAGGTATTTTTTTTCTACTATCTTTATAGGGACCTTAATGAAGAACCTCATTCAGTATTGTTTAAATAAGTACCAGGAACCACAGAGAGTGTATTATCAGCAGACCTTGGTTTGAATCTTGACTGTATATTTATTTGCTCTACAGTCTTGAGAAAATTACTTGACCTCTACAAGCATCAGTATCTTCATTTGTAAAAGGAGGATAATACCATCTACCTTGTAGGATTCTGCTATGGTCTGAATGTTTGTGTCCTCCTAAAATTGATGTTGAAACAATTCCTAATGTAGTAATAGTAAGAGGTGAGGCCTTTGGGATGTGATTAAGTTATGAGGGTGGAGCTCTGATGAATGGATTGTGCCCTTATTTTAAAAAGCAAGAGAGCTTGTTTGCCCTTTCTGCCATGTGAGAACACATAGCAGGTGCTATCTATGAGAAACAGACCCTCACCAGTGAATCTGCTGATGCCTAGTTACTGGACTTCTCAGCTGCCAGATCTGTGAGCAATAAGTTTCTATTGTTTATAAATTACCCAGTCTAAGGTATTTTGTTACAGCAGCCCAAACAGACTAAGACAGGTTATTACAAGGATTAGGGATTTATCATGCAAAGCACCTGATACAGTTCCTGGTTTTTTTTTCTGTTTATTCCTCTCTGTTTCCAGAAGGATTTAAAGTGGCTTAAAAAGTTACCTGCAATTAAGTAAATAAATTTAAAACAAACATGTAAAAATTTTACAGCAAAAGGGAAACAAAAATATTCAAAAATACGGTAAACAAGCCAGGCACGGTGGCTCACACCTGTAATCCCAGCGCTTTGAGAGGCCAAGGCCGGCGGATCACGAGGTCAGGAGATCGAGACCATCCTGGCTAACACGGTGAAACCCCGTCTCTACTGAAAAATACAAAAAAATAGCCGGGCGTAGTGGCGGGTGCCTGTAGTCCCAGCTACTCAGGAGGCTGAGGCAGGAGAATGGCATGAACCCGGGAGGCAGAGCTTGCAGTGAGCCAAGATCGCACCACTGCACTCCAGCCTAGGTGACAGAGCGAGACTCCGTCTCAAAAAAAAAAAAAAAAATACAGTAAACAAGGAGTGAGTTACAGCATCTCATACATGGTAGACATACAATTAAATCTTAGTTGTTGGTAGTAATAGTTTGTATTAATAACATTAGTTGTCACTGTTGATGTCATCATCTCTGCCGAGAGGATTCCATTTATCTTTCAAATTCAATTCATCTTTCAAATCCCCTTCTGGGGTCCAGCCCTATCAGATAGCAAACATGATGTACAACCTCAAAAATTAAAACTGTGGTATAGGTATATGACCAGATAGACCAATAGAACAGAATAGAATGTCCATAAGAGATTTCAGTTTATGATAAAGTTGCATCATATATATGCATAAAGTACATGATAAAGTTTAGTCTATAATAAAGTTGCAAGATTTTGAAGACCTCACATACAGAAATAGACATTAAGGAACAAAGAAGTTAAATAACTTGCCAAGTTCATGCAGCTAGTAAATTACAGAACTGGGATTTGAATGTAGGCATTCTAATCCAGAGTCCATTTTGTTAACCACTAAATGATAAAATGTTTTTTAAAAAAGCAAACGACACATCAGTAAGTATAATATGCTACCTTTGGGGAGGAAGAAAGAAACTTATTTATGTTTGCTCATGTATGCACACAGAAATTCTGGAAGGACACACAAGAAACTAATAGCAGTAGTTACCTTTGGAGAATGTGGAGATGGACAAAAGGGTAATAGGGATATATATATATGTGTGTGTGTGTATGTGTATATATATACGTGTATGCATGTGTGCATATGTATATATGTGTATGTGTATATATGTTTATAATTTTGTTATATATTTGAACTATATGAATGTATAACCAGATTCAAAATTAAAATAAATACAAAAAGAAAATGCTTGTTCTGAGCAAGTCTTTTCTGACTCCCCCAAGCAGAGTAAGCTCACCCTTTTTTGGGGGTGGGGGGACACAGTATCACTCTGTCACCCAGGCTGGAGTAAAACGGTATGATCTCGGCTCACTGCAACCTCCACCTCTTGGGTTCAAGTGATTCCTGTGCCTCAGCCTCCCAAGCAGCTGGGATTACAGGCACACACCACCATGGCCAGCTAATTCTTTGTATTTTTGATAGAGATGGGATTTCGCCCTGTTGGCCAGACTGGTCTTGAACTCCTGGCCTCAAGTGATCCACCCACCTCAGCCTTCCAAAGTGCTGGGATTACAGGTGTGAGCCACCATGCCTGGCCTACCTTTTATTCCTCTCTTTGTTTCCAAATGGATTTAAAGTGGCTTAAAAAGTTACCTACAATTAAGTAAATAAATTTAAAACAAACATGTAAAAATTTTATAGCAAAAGGAAACAAAAATATTTAAAAATACAGTAAACAAGGAGTGAGTTACAGCATCTCATACACAGTAGCCATACAATTAAATGTTAGTTGTTGGTAGTAATAGTTTGCACTAATAACATTAGTCATCACTGTTGATGTCATCATGTTTTCTGGCACATATTATGTTTCGCTGCCTTTATTTATGTTCCCCCTCTTGTTCACCTAGATCCTCCAGCCAGTCTACAAGCTCTTCCAAGGCAGGGCTCTGTTTCTTTCATTCTTTTATCCCCAGCACAGTGTGCAGTCCCTGACACGTAGCAAGCATCCAGTACATGGGGAAGTGGAAGTGGGAAAAGAGAAGAAGCAGGACCAACCAGCCAAGTTTTGTGGTATTAGCACTCTGGAAAAGGAAACTGACTAGGAACTTCGTGTAATAATGGGAGCTTGGAGAGGAAGTGAGGAGGGAGGAAAATACAGCAACCCTTGCAGAAAAGGTGTACCTAACCCAGCTAAGGCAAAAGGGTAAAAGGGGTACTGCGGGCTGCTGCTAATCAGGGGAAAATGAGGAAGGTGAACATTCAGCTGAGGAAATGGTGGGAGTTTAGCCCATTCCTGGAAAAGCGAGAAATGGAGCACGATACTAAGATCCCAGAAGAGAAAGACCTCCAGCACAAGAGATTCAGCTGAAGACTCTCCACTCCTCTGCTGACTGAAAATGGACCGGGGGCATGTGAAAGACTGGCATTGGAGGAGACTCTCAGCTGGTATATGCTATCTATACTTTTGGTCTGTTGCTGTCTCTTCACTGAAACTCTTTGCATACACTCATCTGAAGGCTGAAGGGAGATACACACTGGGTCAGAGACGTATTTTCCCCAGCAGAGTAAATCTCCAACTCCACAGGCAAGAGATCTGGCCCCCTCCAGTCAGATCACCCACACCTTCTACAAAGCTGCATTTCTGTGGGCACCTGTGTAAGTCCTTAGTAGGATTCACAGGAATATATTACATTATTTAATGTATTAATCATCAAAACTGCACAGATTCTATAGAACTTATTTTAGAAATACAGATAAAATATGTATAAGTTAAGAGAAACAATGTCTGGGATTTCTTTCAAAATAATCTAGCCCAGGGCCAGGCACGATAGCTCACACCTGTAACCCCAACACCTTGAGAGGTCAAGGAGAGAGGATTGCTTGAGGCCAGACCTGGGAAACATTGTGAGAGCCTGTCTCTAGGAAAAATTTAAAAATGAGCCAAGTGTGGTGGCATCTGCCTGTAGTCCCAGCTACTCAGGAGGCTGAGGTGGGAGGATGGCTTGAGCCTGGTGAGGTCGAGGCTGCAGCAGGCCATGATGGTACCACTGCACTCCAGCCTGGGAGACAGAGTGAGACCCTATCTCAAATAATAATAGTAATCATCATCATCATCATCATCATCATCATCTAGACTAGAGAGGAGAAAGGTCAGCATGCATTGATGAAACAAGATTCGCCATGTATTGGTAATTTTTGAAGCTGGGTGTGGATACATCAGGTTTGTTATAAAGTTCTCCCTACTTTTTTGTATATGCTTTACATTTTTCATAATAAAATGTTAATAAAAAATAGTTTTTGTGGGGCCCGGTGGCTCACGCCTGTAATCCCAGCACTTTGGGAGGCCGAGGTGGGCAGATCACCTGAGGTCAGGAGTTTGAGACCAGCCTGGCCAACATGGTGAAACCCCGTCTCTACTAAAAATACAAAAATTAGCTGGGTGTGGTGGCTTATGCCTGTAATCCCAGCTACTCAGGAGGCTGAGGCAGGAGAATCGCTTGAGCCCAGGAGGCAGAGGTTGCAGTGGACCAAGATCATGCCACTGCACACCAGCCTGGGCAACAGAGTGAGACTCCATCTAAAAAAAAAAAAAAAAGTTTTAAGTGCTGACCCAGGCCTTCAGGTAGCCAAAGGTTATATTTTAGGAGACGTATATTTACCCATGTGATTTTTTTTTAGAATTTTGCTTCATCAACTTGATAAGATCAATTATTCAGGGGTACTCTATCATCCATCTGCTTGGTCTCTTTGAATAGTGGGATTACTGGTTATTATCTTTTCTTTTTTATACTTTTCTGTATTTTCAGAATTTTTTAAATGAGCGTCTATTGCCTTTCTAGTTAGGAAAATCAATAAAGCTATTTATTATCAATGTGGACTCATGGATTTTTATTTTATAAAATGGATTATCACATTATGCATTAAAATAAACTTATTTGAAATTTTACACGTGACAGGAGAGTATTTATTTCTACCCCACAAAGAGTAACAAAATAATATATAAAAATAAGAAGCTTGGATTGTCCAAACAGTAGCCATTAGGAAGAGAATGTACTTTATGTTAAGGATGCTTCTCCCTAAGAGGCCAGCTGGTTAAATGAAAAAAGTAGAATCTTGGATAAATATAGAAAATGTTTGCAGAAGGAAATTGTATTTCATTGCCTCAGTCCTAAACGGCATTAGCAAATACTGCAAAGTAATGAAGGAGGTCATTAAGAAGGAACTAGAAACGCCTTCCAATGTTATGGAAGAAATTCTGACATCTTAATTATATTCTGCCACCTAGTGACAAACGAAGATTAACATACTTGCTTATCCCGGCTACAGCAGCAGAGAGGCCTGCCCTCTACCATCTGGACACCAGAGCCATGGCCTGACTACCAGGGCAAGCCTGATCCTACAAGCACTTGGTGCACAGCATCCTCTTTCTGCTTCTGCTCACGATTCTGGGAGACACTGCAAATATGGTCAAAAGCCACGGAGCTGTTCAGTCTGTGGCTGACAGACTTCCTATGGAGCCAGGTCTACCCTCTGTCACTCAACACAGTGCACTGGGAACTTTGCTATCTCCTGCCTGTTGCTAAGGACTTCCAGGGAGAAACAAATTACGAGACTAAAAAGGCATGGCTCACATTGGACATTTTCATCCCTAACTTCCACTGGACTTAAAAAGAGGAGTAAATACAGTGATCCCCTTACCCTGAAATGGGATAACCTTTTTTTTTTTTTTTTTTTTTTGAGACAGAATCTCGGTCTGTTGCCCAGGCTAGAGTGCAGTGGCGCGCTTTTGGCTCACTGCAACCTCCGCCTCCTGGGGTCAAGCAATTCTCCTGTCTCAGGCTCCAGAGTAGCTGAGACTACAGGTGCACATCACCCCACCTGGCTAATTTTTATATTTTTAGTAGAGACGGCGTTTCTCCATATTGGTCAGACTGCTTTGGAACTCCTGCCCAGGTGAGCCAACCCGCCTAGGCCTCCCAAAGTGCTGGGATTACGGGCGTGAGCCGCCGTGGACGGCCTGGCATAACTTTTATGCACAAATCTTTGCGATTACACGAGGTGATAGGCACAAAAACTCCTATTGATTCCCCCAATATAAATTGGGGAAAGAGTGGATGTTCTCAAAGCGCATTCGGGGCAGCCACACACCACCCGGAAGAAGCTTCGGGTCCCGTGGATGTGGCCCACGTGAAGTGGTGGCCCATCATGCATTGCGATGGTGGGTGGGCAGGTAGGGGCGGGGCTAGAGCCGGAAGTAGAACTGTGGCCTCCATGGCCGCTTGGGACCCCAGAGGTTCTGTGCAAGAAACATAGAATCACCGTGATTCTTTTTTTTCTTTTCTTTTCTTGTTTTCTTTCTTTCTTTCTTGTTTTGTTTTTTTGAGACAGAATTTCACTCTTGGTTGCCCAAGCTAGAGTGCAATGGCATGATCTCGGCTCACTGCAACCTCCACCTCCCAGGTTCAAGTGATTCTCCTGCCTCAGCCTTCTGAGTAGCTGGGATTACAAGCATCTGCCACCATGCCCAGCGAATTTTTGTACATTTAGTAGAGACGGGGTTTCGCCATGTTGACCAGGCTGGTCTTGAACTCCTGACCTCAGGTGATCTGCCCGCCTCTGCCTCCCAAAGTACTGTGATTACAGGCATGAGCCACTGTGCCCCGCCCACTATGATTCTTTAGAGGCTCTTTGGGGTCTCCTCTGTGCTTCTGTCAGCAGTTTCAGTCCATTTTCCCAAGAACATTGGTGATAACAGCAGTGACATTTAATAAAGAACTTGATCCTGTGTAGAAACTTCGTGGACAAGATTAGAGCATACAAATCTAAGTGACTGGCATCTGTAGGACCTTTTGATATTGGCCCACCTTTTCATATTGGCCCAATGTGTCAGCAAGAGCTGGAGAGGAAGCTTTTAAAGCTTGAGCAGATGGCTCATGGCATCAGAATAAAGCTTCTGTGAAAGCAATGTCTGAGATGGGGCTAAACTAATAGTCTAAGTCAGGGATCAGTGAACTATCAGCCTCCTTTGTAAATAAAGTTTTATTGGAGCACAGCCATGCTCATTTATTTAAATATTGTCCTATGGATGTCTTCACACTATAACGACAGAAATAAGTAGTTGCAACAGAGACCATGTGGTCTGAAAAGCCTAAAATATTTACTATCTGGCCCTTCATAGAAAAAGTTTGCCAATTCATGGTCTGTATGAATTACCCAGGGAGAACATGGCTTTCAGTCTTCCAAAAACATCCATTCCTCCAGCTGGCTTCTAATAAGAATTACAGATGATATAGTGATGAAGTCCTAAGAATTCACTTTTTGGTTTAGAAGCTGATAAACTGGCACTCTTAAAAAAAAAAAAAAAAAAAAAAAGAGAGAGAGAGAGAAAGAAAGAAAACAAAAGGAAGTCCAAACTTACAATGTTTGCCAGTTTCCATGGTGTAAATCAGGAGTTCTTAACCTCAACACCATTGGTGTTTGGAGCCAGATAATTCTTTTTTAGACGGAGTCTCTTTCTGTTGCCAGGCTGGAGTACAGTGGTGTGATCCCGGCTCACTGCCACCTCTGACTCCGCGGTTCAAGTGATTCTCCTGCCTCAGCTTCCCGAGTAGCTAGGATTACAGGGATACGCCACCACGTCCAGCAAATTTTTGTATTTTTAGTAAGGCCGGGGTTCCACCATGTTGGCCAAGAAGGTCTCGATCTCCTGACCTTGTGATCCACCCACCTCGGTCTCCCAAAGTGCTGGGATTACAGGTGTGAGCCGCAGCACATGGCCTGGAGCCAGATAATTCTTATGAAGCACTGGCCTTTACATTAAAGAATATTGAGCAGCATCCCTGGCTTCTACCCACTAGATGTCAGTAGCAACCCCCCAGTTGTGACAACAAAATATTAATATGTCTCTAGAGATTGTCAAATGTGCCCTAGGGGGCAAAATCTTTCTCATCAAGAATCACTGGTGTAAATACTCCTGCTATAAGCAATTTCAAGCTAGTAACTTGACATCAGTGAACATGGATGTGGAGAAAGGTGCACACAGTCTAACAAACCAGTAAGAACCATCTCCAGTGCTGTGTGAGAACATATTTGCACAGGTAGTGATGTTGTTGCCCTATTCTTAAGATTGAGGTGCCTAACCAGGATCCACATAGAAATTAATCTGCTGGCAAGGTTAATTGTTAATTTTTTTCTTCAGAAAGTAGGCTGAATCTCTCTGCACAAAGTTATATACCATAAAACGTGGTTGAGATTACTATGAACTAAAAAATATCCAAAGCAAATATCAACATTTACGCCAATGGTTATTTAAAACTCTCAATAATATATCAATAAATCCTATGGCTTTCCAGTGGATTTGACAGGATGAATGAGTCTCAAGGAAATTGAATGACTGTACTTGTTAGATGGATTTGGGTTCTGTTTTGTTGTGATTGTTGTTTTGTGGGGGATTTTGTTATTTAAGTCAAATGAATTTGGGGAAATATCTGCCAATAATTATGATATTATCTTTGGAAGACTTTGCATTAAAAGTACTGACAATGGTTAATTACTCAGAACCAATTACTGGGGACATTCTTGGGCCATGACATTAAAATCATTTCATCAGCACCCAGGAGGACATTTACCCTCCTGTTCCAGGACAGCAGCCATCTATTTTTATCTACAGTTTCAGTTGATTAGGCTATAACACTATTTCTATCAATCCTGAATTCTTGAGGGGCATTAAAATGCAAGTTTTGTAGGAGCATCAATAATGCAGTCTCTACTGAACTCGTGCTACTTAGAGTGACAAGCCAATAACAGGTCAATAAAGGCTACAGTCATATTTTTCTTGCCAGATTTCTGCACAAGATCATTTTGTACAATGACCAATATTGTTACCACTTCTGGGTTTCCTTTCCCCTTACTAGTTGTGGCCTCCCTGGACACCACACACACACACACACACACACACACACACACACACACACACACACACACACACACACACACACACAGAGTCATCCACAAATTTGAGCTTCACCTCCAGGGTCTCACCTGATTATTTTACCTTCATATAGGATGTTGGCATCTTGTGACATGTTGTTAACACCCGCTCATAAGAATTGCAAAAGTTCCCAGATGATCTAGATGCTCCCAAAATCTTGGCACCAAGGTATTACCTAAATATGCAGGACTTCTACAGTGAGCAGCAATAAATAAGTACCAAAATCTATATATCAAATTTGGGAAAAATAAAGAATTCCAGCTTGAATTACTCAGACAGTACAACTACCAGAAATAGAGAAATTCTAATTATCATAAGGTGACCTTATGCAGTGATTTTACACACACACACACACACACACACACACGATGATATAAAAGTTATAAATGCACTGTAGGTTAGCATATGATTGTAAACCTCTGACCTTTAAACAGTAAAATTTACCCCCAATCCTTTGAAAATCTTCGCATAGTTCATCTTCAACAAATAATACAGTAAATGTGCATAAAGACCATTTGCTCTACATGTAAAATTCTGACCTAGAAACCCAGACAGTTTCTTAAGAATGGGCATAACGCAAAGACAAGAACAGTACAGCAAACCACCATAAATTAAAATGGAATTTTGAGAACTAGAAGGTTTCCTTTTTTAAAATTGAGTGGCCTCTGTTTTGAGTGTATTCAAATTGAATAGTACTAGTAGAGTTAACAATGAAAAACTTTGGTAAGAATCATATCACTACCAACAAGAGACTGAAAAAAATACAGTAAAATGGCCCGGCGCGGTGGCTCACGCCTGTAATCCCAGCACTTTGGGAGGCAGATGTGGGCAAATCACGAGGTCAGGAGATCGAGACCATCTGGCTAACACGATGAAACCCCATCTCTACTAAAAATACAAAAAATTGGGCGTGGTGGTGGGCGCCTGTAGTCCCAGCTACTCGGGAGGCTAAGGCAAGAGAACGGCGTGAACCCGGGAGGCGGAACTTGCAGTGAGCTGAGATCGCGCCACTGCACTCCAGCCTGGGCGACAGAGTGAGAGTCCGTCTCAAAAAAAAAAAAAAAGCAAAGAAAAAATACAGTAAAATAAGAAAGACATTTTTGTTGTTGTTTTTGTTAAGACAGAGGCTGGAGTGCAGTGGCACCATCTCAGCTCACTGAAACCTCTGCCTCCCCGGTTCAAGTGATTCTCCTGCTTCAGCCTCCCAAGTAGCTGGGATTACAGGCATGAGCCAACATGCCCAGCTAATTTTTGTATTTTTAGTAGAGACGAGGTTTCACACCCTATTGATCAGGCTAGTCTCAAACTACTGACCTCAGGTGATCCACCCACCTCAGCCGATCAGGCTAGTCTCAAACTACTGACCTCAGGTGATCCACCCACCTCAGCTGCCCAAAGTGCTGGGATTACAGGCGTGAGCCACTGCGCCCAGTCGACACCTATTCAGATTTAAACGTGATGACTCCTGGAGTCACTCCCACTCCTTTCCCTTCAGCTATGTAGCATTCTTTGTTTGCATAAGGCGGAGACTAGAGACTGTTAGGCTCATCAACCTCACCAGTACAACAATTCAAGTGTACTGCTAACGCAGATCAAATTTGAGTCCCAGTTCAATGTTCCAGGGAATCCAACACTGAAGAGGAGGGCTTTATTCAGGAGTCTTTGGGTTCCAAGTGAAAAAAATCCAACTCAAACTAGCATGGGCAAAAACATGGTAGCCAAATTCAGAAAGAATGACAGCCAGCTGGGCCTCAAGGTAAGACTGGATTTAGGGACTCAAATACTCTTAGCTCTCCCTTTCTGTTTTCCATCTCTACTGCTCTCTGCTTTGTCAGCATCTCTTTCTCAAGCCACCTTTTTCCAGCAGGAGATGGAAGGAAAAAATGACCCCAAGGAACTCTAGGCTTACAACCAGAAAGGAACCAAGGGCCCTTTCTCACCAGCTCCACTTAGGAAGATTCTAGGGAAGCCACTGAAGTAGTAGCACAACCAGGCTTGTGCTTTTAAAAGATGCCCCTGACTGCTGCGTGGAGAATATGTTGGGCAGAGGCAAAAATGGAAGCCCCGCTTGACCCTGCTGTTCCTCAGTGAAATCCTCTCTTCTCTTGCCTTCTGTGACACAGAAACATTCCTGGTCTCTGGTAGAGGCTAAGAAGCCCTTTAGGTTCATTTCTGTTGTTACCACAGAACATCTCCTGGGTACTTCATGAGTTGCACACACTGGGGAAATAATTCAGAGTATTACTATGCTGATTCTGAAGCTGGAACTCAAGCGGAAAATTTACTCAGACTGATCCTCAATATCCCTTCTTTCCATAGGTAAATCCAAACCATATTGTTCCAACCTACTTTTCTCCTGAGCCTGCTGTTACTACTTAGTTCAAACATATCCATAGCTCCTCAAGTTTATTGATTTAAATACAGACTTCTCAGGCTCTCCAAAACACTTCCCTGATTTCATTTTCTAAGCAGTTTTTTTTTTCTTTTTGGAGACGGAGTCTTGCTCTGTCGCCCAGGCTGGAGTGCAGTGGCGTGATCTTGGCTCACTGCAACCTCCGCCTCCTGGGTTCAAGCAATTCTCCTGCCTCAGCCTCTTGAGTAGCTGGGACTACAGATGCCCGCCACCACACCCGGCTAATTTTTTTGTATTTTTAGTTGAGATGGGGTTTCACCATATTGACCAGGCTGGTCTCAAACTCCTGACCTTGTGATCCCGCCTCCGCCTCCCAAAGTGCAGGGATTACAGGCGTGAGCCACCACACCTGGCCTTTTCATTTTTATTACCTAGATATGTGTGAACACCTTTTCATAGAAGACAAATTCAGAACTATACAGAGAAAAAGGTGGCAGCTCGCCTTTAGCCTTCCCCATCCCCTCTCCAGAGGTGACCACTCTCAACTGTTTGGCAGGTATCTTTCCAGTCTATTTTCAATACATTTATCATGTATATGTATGAAAATACAGATGTCTCTTTTTATAAATATAACAAAGATAAGGTAATATGTACTGTTCGGTCAGTTGCCAAATACTATAACATATATAGTATTATTACTTAACAATATACCTTTCCATTTCAGTGTGTATAGATCTATCTCATTCTTTTTAAGGACAAACTAGTATTCATCAGGTAGATGCATTAAAGTACAGATCTACAATCCCTTATATGCAATTTTAGATCCAAAACATTCTGAAAACTGAACGTTTTTGGTACATTTACAGCAAATTCATCTGGTGGTAAAACCTGATCTGAACTGATATGAAGCTATTTAGAGTCTTTATTTATCCCACTTATTGAATATTCATAATTTTCAATGCAAAAACAATAATGTGTTTCATTAGGGAGGTTTTCCCTGGACCCCACTAGTGTTGTTGTATAATATACAACCCAAAATTCTGAATTATGAAACTTATCTTCCCCAAGAGCTTCCAATAAATGATTGTGGATCTATAGTTTTGGGATTGGGTATATATATGCTTTCACTTTCTTGAGAAAAGCTTATGAAATATGTAAAACTACTACCAAAAATAATTAATACTTATCAAGTGCTTATTATATACCAAACATTATTCCAATACTTTCCATAAACTAATACTGTCAATACTGTCAATAAGTATTATTATGATCTCTATTTTATAGTTGAGAAAAACTAAGGCACAGAGAGACTAAGTAATTTATGCAATTTCTATAGCAGTTTACTAAGTCAAAACTGAATCTAAACCAGTCTGGCCCCTGAATGTATGCAGTTCATCCATTGTGCTATTTTACCTTTATGCCCTCTGGGAATAATATAATAAATATCCAGTTAGATCTAAGCATTTTTCCCCATTTCTCTGACATCATTTTAAAAAAAATAAAACCTGGCTGGGCATGGTGGCTCATGCTTGGAATCCCAGCACTTTGGGAGGCCAAGGCGAGAGGATCACTTGAGGTCAGGAGCTCGAGACCAGCCTGGCCAACATGGTGAAACCCCATTTCTACTACAAATAAAAAAATTAGCCAGGTGTGGTGGCACGTGCCTATGGTCCCAGCTACTTGACAGGGTGAGGCACGAGAATTGGTTGAACCTGGGAGGCGGAGGTTGTAGTGAACCAAGATCGTGCCACTGCACTCCAGCCTGGGCAACAGAGTGAGACTCTGTCTCAAAAAAAACCAAGCCAGGCCGGGCACGGTGGCTCATGCCTATAATCTCAGCACTTTGGGAGTCCGAGTTGGGTGGATCATGAGGTCAGGAGTTCAAGGCCAAGATGATGAAACCCCATCTCTACTAAAAATACAAAAATTAGCCAGGTGTGGTGGCGGGTGCCTGTAATCCCAGCTACTCAGGAGGCTGAGGCAGAGAATTGCTTGAACCTGTGAGGCGGATGTTGCGGTGAGCCAAAATCACACCACTGCACTCCAGCCTAGGCGACAGAGCAAGACTCCATCTCAAAAACAAACAAAACAAAACAAAACAAACAAAAAACCCTACAAATACAGTTGAACCACCATGTACTCCAACCGAATCCCATTCCCCTTCCTTCAAGACAGAGGTAACCACTGTCTTGAATTTGGTGTTTATTATTTTATGCATGTTGTTTAAATGTTTATTCAACAACATACAGTATTTTTTTTGTATTTTAGAGCTTACATACAGCAGGAAGAGGGACATAATTGAAAAAAGGACATCAAATTCATAAAACTTCAAGTTACTACTAATCACTAATATTCTGTTTCTTAACCTAGATGGTGTGGGTGTGAGTATTCATTTAATGTTACTCTTTAAACTGCACATATACTATCATTTTGTATTTTATACATACCATAATTTTAAGTTTTAAAGGAAGTTTAATATTCATATAAATAATATAATATTTTGTAAATGCTGAAAAAATTTAAATCCCTTATTGGCCTGGCTTGAATATGTTCCTACCCCTCAGGTCAATCACTGTGCCCAGAAGTGTGGATGCTTGTTAGCTAGATTAACTAACAAGCATCGTGTATCCATTCCTGTGGCCAGGGAGTGGGATTTATTACTCAAAGGATAGGTTGGACAATGTTGGACAAACCAACAAATATAAAACAATGGCCATGGTGGGAGCCAGAAGTGTTGGAAAATATTAGAGAAGAAAAATGTCATCCAGACTCCCTTATTCAGAATGTCCATTACCTTTCCCACTGCTACCCAGATGGATACACTTTCTACCTGTCCCTTAAACATTAATTTTTAAATGAAAGCCAAGGCTCTAAAAATTAGAAGAATAAAATAATCCAAACGAAGCTATTCTGGAAAAATAAAGAATGAAACTTCCCTCCCCGCCACTTCACTCCCTCTACTCCACCCCAGACCACAGGGCAAGAGGATAGAGCCAGCCGGGCATAGTGGCTCATGCCTGTAATCCCAGCACTTTGGGAGGCCAAGGTGGGCAGATCACTTGAGGTCAGGAGTTTGAGACCAGCCTGGCCAACATGGTAAAACCCCATCTCTACTAAAAATACAAAAATTAGCCATGTGTGGTGGTGTGCACCTGTAATCCCAGCAACTTGGGAGGCTGAGGCACAAGAATTGCTTGAACCTGGGAGGCAGAGGTTGCAGTGAGACTCTGTCTAAAAAAACAACAACAAAAAAAAAAAAAAGGAAGAAGAAGAGGATAGAACTTTGTTTATGCCCACACAAGCAAATTCAACGCTTTCACCTGGTCTTTGGGTAATCTTGGTAGTGGCCATCAGGTAGCATGTGGTTCTCTAATGGACCCAATTTATTATTTCTGGCAAGCTTGAGAAGAGGCAAAATTTTGAAAGCAGGAGGTGACTAATGAAAGACACTAATATTCCTCTACAAAATAATGAGAAAGATCAGCTCCACTGTGGTCAGTGGTGGATTTGCCAATCATCAAGCAGCTCATAAAACATGATACCCTTCTTTTTTGTAGGGTTGATCTATACCTTGATGCTTCCCCCAGAATGGAAGGAGATTAGAATGGTAAAGATTTAAAGAAATAAACATATCCTAGGATGAGATCAAGAATAAGAACTGGTATTAAATGCCAAAGTACAATGCACCTCCCAATACTTTTCCCCAGAACTTAATCTACCAAAATAGTCACAGAAAGATCTGGACAACCGTCATTCTTTTCCAATCCCATCTGACCCAAAGGCTTACTTTGTGGCAAAGAATACAGAACGCATGCATTCTCAATTATCAGTTTAGGAAATGAGAAGCCAGCAGGTGCTCAGCCACCATGCTCATCACAGCAACACTTTTGCCCAAGCTCACTAATCATAGAAGTTCCTTCTCATCCCCTAGGAAGAATGAGTAAAGAAACACGAGAAATGCTCTACATGATTGTGGAGTAGAAATGTCTTCCCCTCTACAAAAACGCAAGGATTGACGAATAAATTGATCTCATCTCCCAAATCAACTGTAAATTTCTTAATATCAGGAAAATATGACTTACATTAACTTATGCATTGATCACAGTTCCCAGTGGAGAGCTGGGCATACAATAGACAACAAGCAAATTTGAGTCAATTTGACCATTTGCATTAGTCAGGGGTCTCCAGAGAAACAGACCCAATAGGAGATAGTATATTAGGCTGTTCTCACGTTGCTCTAAGGACATAACCAAAACTGGGTAGTTTATAAAGGAAAGAGGTTTAATTGACTCACAGTTCCAAAGGGCTTGGGAGGCCTCAGGAAACTTAAAATCATGGTGGAAGGGGAAGCAAACACGTCCTTCTTCACATGGCAGCAGCAAGGAGAAGTGCTAAGCAAAAGTGGGAAAAGCCCGTTATAAAACCATCGGATCTTGTGAGAACTCACTCACTGTCACAAGAACAGCCTGAGGGTAATCGCCCACATGATTAAATTATCTCCTACTGGGTCTCTCCCATGACACGTGGGGATTATGGGAACTACAATTCAAGATGAAATTTGGGTGGGAACACAGCCAAACCATATCACATAGTTGATAGATAGGATGGATGGATGGATGGATAGATAGATAGCTAGATAGATAATTATAAGGAATTGGCTCACAGAATTATGGGGGCTGAGAGCCCCAAAATCTACAGTCCACAAGCTGGAGATGCAGATGAGCCGATGGTATAGTCCCAATCCAAGTCCAAAACCCTGAGAACAAGGAGAGTCAATGGTTTAAGTATCTGTCTGAGTCTGAAAGCCTGAGAACTAGGAGAGTCAATGGTGTAAATACCAATCCAAAAGCCAGCAGGCTCAAGACCCAAGAAGAGCTGATTTTTTAATTCAAGCCCGAAGACAGGAAAAGACTTATGTTCCAGCTCAAACAGTCAGGTAGGAGGAGCTCCCACTTCTTCAGACCTTTTGTCCTATTCAGGTCTTCAATTGATTAGGTGAGGCCCAGCAAATTAGGGATGGCAATCTCCTTTTTTTTTTTTTTAGAGATCAGATCTCACTCTGTTACCCAGGCTAGAGTGCAAGTGGCATGATCATAGTTCACTGCAGCCTTGAACTCCTAGGCTCAAGTGATTCTCCCGCCTTAGCCTCCTGAGTAGCTGGGGCTACAGGCACATGCCACCAAGCCCAGATAATTTTATTATTTTTTTAGAGACAGGATCTCACTATGTTGCCTAGGCTAGTCTTGAACTCCTGGCCCCAAGCAATCCTCCTGCTTCAGTTTCCTGAGTAGCTGGGATTACATCAAATGTTAATCTCATCCAAAAACACTCCCACAGACATGCCCAAAATAATGTTTGACCAAACACCTGGCTATCCTATGACCCAGTCAAGTTGACATGTAATTAATCATGACACTATTCTATACTGTGTGTATATGTGTGTGTGTGAGAGATGAAGACTAAATGTAATTTTAATGTATAACAATTATACCTAATAGTTGAGCAGTGCTCTACAGTTTATAAAACATTTCCATATATATTACCTCATTCAGTCTTCACAGCAGTCAGTATTATGAGTATGGAAAATGAGGCTCAAAGGGGTGGCATAACTTGCTCAAAGTCACACAGCTAATAAGAAGTAGAGTTGATACTTGATCCACGTGATCTGACTCAGATCCAATTCTGTCTGCATCATACCATAGCTGCTTTACTATTGCTATGTATTTGTTAAGCATTTTGACCTCCTTAAAGAAGAAAAGGCTATTGCAAATGAAGTCTGGGGCAGCAGCTGTATCTCCAGCTGTCTGAAATGCCACCACCAGGTTTGGCAACAGCTGTCTTAGCTTGACATCTCACTGGGCTTCTGTCAGAGCCCCACCTTAGGGAATGACAAGTTTAATGAAGAAAAATCCAACCTTCCACCTGAACTCCTAGTTTTGCAGATGCAACTGACATCTGACAGGCTTGGAGGCCCTCACTGCAGGGAATGGGGTGACCCCAGCCTCCCAGCTCATAGATTATATGTTTGGCAGCTTTCTCTGCAATTGGTTGGCAATATTTGTGCCTTCTCCAGATCCTACTCCCTAGTCTCAATACTAATTTAGATGCAATTAAAACAAACACTGAGTATTTCATATGTGCCAGGCACCGGGGATATATAAAAAGATGGGTAACACATCATTTCTGCCTCAGGGGCACCCAAAGTCCTACAGAAGAGTTAGAAACTTTATATTGCCAGTATGTCTATGGAGACAATACCATTACCATGGCAAATGGGCCCCTTTTGAACAGAGAAACTCTAAGGAGATTGCTCAAAAAGTTAAATACTGACTGGGTGCGGTAGCTCATGCCTGTAATCCCAGCACTTTGTGAGGCCAAGGTGGGTGGATCACAAGGTCAGGAGTTCAAGACGAGTCTGACCAACAGGGCAAAATCCCATCTCTACCAAAAATACAAAAAATTAGCTGGTCATGGTGACACGTGCCTGTAATCCCAACTACTTGGGAGGCTGAGGCACAAGAATCATTTGAACCCAAGAGGCGGAGGTTGCACTGAGCCAAGATCGCACCACTGCACTCCAGCCTGGACTACAGAGTGAGACAATATCTCCAGTGAGACACTATCTCCAAAAAAAAAAAAAAGTTAAATACCATGTTGACAATTTCCTTTGGGAGGAACAAATTCAACTGCCAGCAAGAATCTCAGAAGGGCAAGAGCTGTGGAAGGGGCACTTCAAAATCTCAAACAACAAACACCTTTGTTC
This sequence comes from Pongo pygmaeus, assembly GCF_028885625.2. NCBI lineage: Eukaryota > Metazoa > Chordata > Mammalia > Primates > Hominidae > Pongo > Pongo pygmaeus. The sequence continues at coordinate 95,565,697 of NC_072386.2, forward strand.
ATGGGTACATAGGTGTTTGTTATTTGAGAACTAGAACCTCATTTTTTATCCTACAAAACAAGACAGTGGTCAGCATGTCAAAGGCCACATGAAAGCATGATATGTTAGGGGACAAAAAAGCAAAGCCACATTATTTGGAGGACAGGGTACACAGAGGACAATGTCAGGAGGTGAGATTAGAAAAAAGGGTGGTGAAAGGGCTGGGTACAGTGGCTCATGCCTGTAATCCCAGCACCTTGGGAGGCCAAGGTGGGAGGATCACAAGGTCAGGAGTTCAAGACCAGCCTGGCCAATATGGTGAAACCTCATCTCTACTAAAAATGGAAAAAAATTAGCTGGGTGTGTTGGCACATGCCTGTAATCCCAGCTACTTGAGAGGCTGAGGCAGGAGAATTGCTTGAACCCGGGAGGTGGAGGTTGCAGTGAGCCAAGATCGCGCCACTGCACTCTAGCCTGGGTGACAGAGCGAGACTCCATCTCAAAAAAAAAAAAAAAAAAGGAAAGAAAGAAAGAAAAAGGAAAAAAAGGTGTGAAGAGGTTTCAATGTCTTGCCAAAATGTTTAGAATATATCCTGAATGGAGCCATAGAAGATTTATAAGTTGGGGCTGGGGTTAGCATGTTTTGATAATGTGATTTAGCAAAGTAATGCTAGTATTTAGCAGAGGAAACAGCCATTAAAGACTAGTCAGAGGGAATATTAGAATGTCCCAAGTGAGAGATGATGAGGGTCTTAACCAAGGGGGCGGAAATGGAAACAGGTGAAGGATTAGAAAGACCATTCAGAAGTGGAATAGTCAGCTCTAGGTAAGGAGAGGTGTACAGTATCTAGTTATGTGGCAGGATACTGGAGAAGATATGAAAGAACCCAGAAATAGAAGTGGAGAGGAAGAAGGTTTCAGAAGAAGTTGTGGAGTTTGGCTGGGGCTGGACATGCTCAATGGGAAGGGTTTACAGACCTCCAAGTGAAGATCCTTAGTGGACAGACAGAAAGGATAGCCCAGGAAAATGGAGTGGGCTCACAGATTAAGCCATGGGAGTGAATGAGACCACTCAGGAAGGCAGCAAAGAGAAAGAAGATGGTGAAGAACGAGGCCAACCCTCAGGAACACTGCCATTTAAGAGCCAGACCAGGAATCAAAAACTGGAAATGGAGAGCAGTCACAAGAGATAAAAGAACTAGGAGACAGCAATGGCAGATTGGCAAGAGTGAGCAATAGTAGCAAACGCTGCCAAGAGATTACAGAAGATTAGAACTACGATGGAATCTCTAGATTCCTCTGGAATTTGAAAGGTCATTAGATTTAGAGAGAAAAAAAACAGTAGGGGAATAGATCAAATAAGAGGGGCAAAATGTCCATCATTGTTGAAGCTGGATCATGGGTACATAGGTGTTTGTTATGATGCTGTCTCTACTTGTGTATATATTTGAAATTTTTTCCAAATAACAAGTTGAAATTCTAAAAACTAATACATAAAAAGGATAAAATAAGATCTCATGACCAGCTTCTAAGATAAGGGTTTCAGTTTATATAGCAAATGGGAAACAAATGGGGGTGGGGGCAGCTGATCTCAAGTGTAGTATTTTGAATTTTTGCTGGCATCATTCATTCAGTGTCAGTACAGGAAAGAGCTGACACTCAAATTAGGATGGTTCCCTGAGGGCTTAGTAAAGGGAGTATTTATGGAGTAGAAGCAGAGTGTAGAGAAAGCACAAGGAGTCCTGCAGGGATGCCTGTGCTGGTGGCAGCGGATGTCACCAGCTTTCTCTCATGCTCTTGGTGGAATGCAGCCATGAGCATGTATTTCTCATGGGCATGGAGGTCGACTGGCGGTCAGCTGGGGGCTCTGTTTCAAGCTGGTGTCTCCACCTGGGCTTGGCTCCTCTTTGTCGATCAAGCTCTGGGCTACTCCACATGTGTTCATTCTGGGCCCCAGACTAAAGAGGCAGCAGTTGCCCAGGGGAAGCTCTTCCCATGAAGATGACAGGCACAAAAACAAAACAAAAGAAAACAAAACAAACCCTACGCAATGGCTTTCCTCTTAATGCTAAGGCTTTTCCTTAAGGCTTAGGCTTGAAACTGGCACAGATGGTTGGGTGTATCCACATCTCATGGGCCAAAGCTAGTCATAAAACCAAGCCCAAACGCAAGGGGCAATATATCCCTCCTTTTTTGGGGGGAGTAACTACAAAGTCACATTCAGGCAAAGAGCATGGAAACCAGGAGGGGTGAAGAATTAAGTCCAATAATTCATCTGCAGCACACTCTGAAAGCAAGGGAAGGAAGCCCATAATAGAATCCAGAAAGTCATGAGAAGACCCCTTGAGAGAAGGCCTGACCTTCCATCTGAAAGAATGTGAAGAAATCCCACAGGGAGGATGCTAGGGGAATACGTGTCCTGACTCCCTCATGTCTTCTCTCTGGCTGCTCACTCCCTGAACCCAGCCAGAAGCCAAAAAGTAAAGAAGCCCTTTGATCCTTAAAGGTCAGGCTCCCTGGACAGGTAGCAGCCTGGAGAACAGCAAGAGTGAGTCTGTAGGGCCAAAAAGAGGATACAGGCCCACACACACAGTTCGTAGTAAGCAGATGAGCTGGGACATGAATTCTGGCAGTTTGCTCAGAATCCACGCTCTTGATGACTATAATGTAACATCCTCCTTTCTAATCCCTGCTTGGGGATCCCACTTCAATTTTTTTTTCTTTTTCTTTTTTTGTTTTTTTTTTAAGACAGTCTTACTCTGATACCCAGGCTGGAGCTCAGTCTTGGCTCATGGCAACCTCCACCTCCCAGGTTCAAGAAATTCTCATGCCTCAGCTTCCTGAATAGCTGGGACAACAGGCAAGCACCACCACACCCGGCTAATTTTTATGTTTTTAGTAGAGGTGGGGTTTCGCCATGTTTTGGCCAGGCTGGTCTTGAACTCCTGGCCTCAAGTGATCTGCCTGCCTCGGCCTCCCAAAGTGCTGGGATTACAGGCATCAGCCACTGTGCCCGGCTCCACTTAAAGTTTTTGTGGCCTAATAAAGCAGGTGAGTCCTGATTTTAGGCTCTGGACATACCAAACTTAGAATTTAGTTTCAGGGGCTCATTCTCTCCACCCCATAGAAAGTATTCTTTGCTTATAAAAGAACTTACTGCTACTAGAGCGGGACCAAGTGAAGGTGGTGTACAGGCTAATAGAAGAGACTCAGAGGGTGAACAAAACCCTCATCTCCCTCCAGGTCCAGCCCAGGAAAATGGGGAACCTGTGGGTTCAGAAGTTGCAGATGATCCTATAGGTGGCCTGGACTGCCACCTGGGCTTCTGATGCAGGGGGACAGGGAGTGCACCAAGAGAGAGGCTTTCCTCCCACAAGGAAGAGACACAGCTGGAGGTGGAAACAGGCAATTAAGACTGATTGTCTGACTCAGCAATCAAATTAGGCTGTGACAGCTATTGATAGTCAAGAGGAGGCAGGTTGCCAGTGGGAGTTGAGAACAGGCAATCAGTGCAGATTGACGCTTGAGAGGATCTGGGAGCAGATTCTGTGTCCAAGGGCTCTGGGGAGCTACCTCCCAAAAGGGAACACTTTGCTGAGACCCACCAACACTCTCCTGGTAGGCTGTAAGGAAGCTCTCAATGTTTGTGCTGATTGTGTTTCTTGAAGACAAATTAATGGCAAATGAAGCCAAAGTAATAATAATTGGCAGCATTTTTTTTAAGCAGTAAGTTGTTCTTTTATAAGCAAAGAATCCCTTCTTTGCTTGTAAGGGTGGAAAGGATGAGCCCCTCAAAGTAAATTCTAAGTTTTGTATGTCCACAACCTAAAAGCAGGACTCACTTGCTTTATCAGTCCACAAAGAATTGAAGTAGGACCCCAAGCAAGCAAATAGAAAGGAGGATGTTACATTATAGTCGTCAGGATTCTGAGCAAACTGCCAGAATTCACATCCCAGCTCAGCTGCTTGCTGTGAACTGTGTGCGTGAGCTCAGGCACGCTACGTGCCAATGTGCCCTTAGTTTCTGCATTTGTAAAATGGAAGCAATACTCATACAGCCTAGAGTTGTGGATTTAATGAGTTAATAGATGTGAGCACTTAGTAGTGTTGTACACATAATGATATTCAAAGGTTAATTCTTATTATTGGCCCCAGTAAGCAGACTCAGGGACAATCCCCTTGTCCCACATTCAGGCAGCATCCCTACCTTCTACCACTGCACCCTGTGTCACAGTTGGGAGCCTGGGAAGAGACTGGTCCAGCCCTCTACCTGAGCCTAACTTTCAACTGGATCTTACCCCCGAACTGAATACAACTGAGACAGGATTGCTCTCATCACCTAAGGCTAGAATCCGGGGGAAATTTCCTTTCTCAATGAGTGCCCTGACCATTCCATCCACCACTGACTCAAGTTGATGAGAACAATTAAAGGAAGAGGTGCTAGCTGCAGAAGGAAATCAGTATTTTAATGAAAGGCAAAACAAGCCTACTAGAAAGACCAGTCCAAAGAAAAAGAAGGAATTGACAAAGGCAGCTTAGCTTCTTACCATGGTGCTTCAGGAGTTACTGAGTCCCCGTCTCCCTGAAGTTTCTGTCCCTGTGTTTTCACAGGGTGGCATCTCTCTCCTCCTTCACTTTTTTTTGTGTTTGTTTGTTTGTTTGGGCAGGTTCTCACTCTGTCCTCCAGGCTGGAGTGCAGTGATGCGATCTCAGCTCACTAGAACCTCCGCCTCCCAGGTTCATATGATTCTCCTGCCTCAGCCTCCTGAGTAGCAAGTACTACAGGCCTGCACCACCATGCCTGGCTAATTTTTATACTTTCAGTAGAGACGGAGTTTCATCACATTGGCCAGACTGCTCTCGAACTCCTGAGCTCAAGTGATCCACCCACCTTGGTCTCCCAAAGTACTGGGATTACAGGCGTGAGCCACTGCACCTGGCCTCTTCCTTCACGTCTTTTCTCTCTCCCTCTCACTTCTTTCTTTCTCCTTCACTTTCCCTCTATCCTTTCTCCCTCAGCTTCCTCACTCTCTCTCTCTTTTTAAAACCTGCTTTAGCTTTATGACAGTTTTTACATGTGTTTTGCCCTTGGTTGTCTGTGGATCCATAGCTCTCAGTACAAATACAAGGGTTTTTTTGACTTTCAGTTAGGACAGCTGGGATCTATTTCACTAGCTCCATCACTAATCTCCTGTATAATGGTCAGCAATAATAACAGCAAACACATGTTACAGTTAATGCACATAACTGTGGCCAGGTGCTGTGGCTCACGCCTGTAGTCTCAGTGGGTGGATCACCTGAGGTCAGGAGTTCAAGACCAGCCTGGCCAACATGGCAAAACCCCGTCACTACTAAAAATACAAAAATTAGCTGGGTGTAGTGGCATGCACCTGTAATCCCAGCTACTCGGGAGGCTGAGGCAGGAGATTCACTTGATCCTGGGAGGCAGAGTTTGCAGTGAGCCAATATTACTCCATTGCACTCCAGCCTGGGCAACAGAGCAAGACTCTGTCTCAAAAAAAAAAAAAAAAATGTACATCACTGCATCACTCACCCTTCTAAGTTCTTTATGTGTAATAATAACTCAGTTGTCAGGACATCCCACAAGGGGGTCTTTTATTATCATCTTCATCACCTGTAGTAAACTAGATGACTATTCACCAAATACTTTGGGTTCCCTTCAGAATTCTTGCTGGTAAGAGGTTTAAACCATCTCCACCCTGTCGAACAGAGGAGTGACCCCATGACTTTCTTTGGCCAATAAAAGTCATAAAGGGTCATGTGACACTTCCAAACAAGAAGCATTAAAAATCAGTGAGTGCTTGGCCATGTTCTCCTTTCCTGTGCCACGATGACTGGCAGTGTCCCAGCTAGTGGCTGCTCTGTCTGAGGATGAAGAATGCTTGGAATGGGCCGGATGCGGTGGCTCACACCTGTAATCCCAGCACTTTGGAAGGCTGAGGCAGGCAGACCACCTGAGGTCAGGAGTTCAAGACCAGCCTGGTCAACATGGTGAAACCCCGTCTCTACTAAAAATACAAAAATTAGCCAGGCGTGGTGGCAGGTGCCTGTAATCCCAGCTACTTGAGAGGCTGAGGCAGGAGAATCGCTTGAATCTGGGAGGCAGAGGTTGCAGTGAGCCGAGACCATGCCATTGCACTCCAGCCTGGGCAACAAGAGCAAAACTCCGTTTCAAAAAAAAAAAAAGAAAGCTTGATATGGAGCCATGGCCAACTCATGAAGGACAGAAAGTATGAACAAGAGATAAATGTTTGTTGTTATCTGTCTTGGAGATTTCTGGAATTGTCTGTTACCACAGCATAACCTAGCCTATCCTGACTGATAAATCCTCATTTTCAGGTAAGGAAACTGAAACACATTTAGAAGCATGTCTTGCAATCCAGCTTCAAAGTCTGAGCTCCTAAATACTACTCTATTTTACTTCTATGAGCCTCAATTTCTGGTTTATGAAGCAAGGTGATCTGTACCCTAGTTGAGATGACAAATGCTGTTTCTTTCAGTCTCATCTATTTGATTCTCACTCATTCCATTTCTTGCTTTTTTTTCAGTTTTAAACATTGCCGGCATGTTTCTTTTACCGCTGATGGCTGTAGAGGGAACTAGATGGGAACATTTGTTTAGGACCAGAGACTCCTACTACCATTGTTGCCAGCTCAGGACACCCTGAGGAAAGAATTCCTAAACCTTCTCTTCTCCCCACCAGGTCTCCTAACTTTGGTATTCTTGGAAGGATGATAATAACTGCTTTCATTTATTAAGTAGCTGCTATGCTGCAACAACTATACAAACATTATTTCTAATTCTTAAAGCCGCACTATAAAGTAGGTATTATTCTCATTCTTTTTGATGAGGAAACTGAGGCCCAATAACACCAAATAACATGTCTAAGGACCGGGTGCGGTGGCTCATGCTTGTAATCCCAGCACTTTGGAAGGCCAAGGCGGGTGGATCACCTGAGATCAGGAATTCAACGCCAGCCTGACCAATGTGGTGGAACCCTATCTCTACCAAAAATACAAAAATTAGCCAGGTGTGGTTGTGGGTGCTGGTAATCCCAGCTACTTGGGAGGCTGAGGCAAGAGAATCACATGAACCCGGGAGGCGGAGGTTGCAGTGAGCTGAGATCGTGCCATTTCACTCCAGCCTGGGCCACAAGAACAAAACTGTCTCAAAAATAAAAAATAAAATAACATGTCTAATGTCATATACCTAGTACATTTAGACTCCTGATTCCCTTTCACAGCCATCTGACACGTAAGTTCTTTCCACCAGGCTGCTTGTTGTAGAAACCATCACTCCAGTTGATCTTCTGGTACGTTCCCTTTTATTATTTGTGACCTCAGAGGTATCTGAGTCTTTCAGTATATTCTATGCTAAATAATATTTAAAATGCCCCAGGGGACACAAAGAAGAGGCTTCTGAAGAAGGAAGCAGAGGGACGGTTAGCTGAATCTAGGCAAATTCCTAAGAAAGTCTTAATGTAGCAACAACAAAAAACAGAGAGGCTTGACAAATAAAGTGAAATACACTAAGCAGTTTGAGGTAGGTATTTAAATAAGGCCGAGCACAGTGCTGAGGAGTCTGATTCGAAGCTTTCTGAGCTCTCAACCAGACATTAATGAAGCAAACCTCCAAGGGACACATCCCAATTAGACCTATTTTCCAGATGTTCGACTAGGACCCCAAAGTCCGATTCCTGTCCCTGGTACTCATCTTGGAACAAAATTATCCCTGTTGAGAAGCTATGCACCAAATACCGCTTGTACAAATAACTGCCTGATTTTTACAACAGGCCTATGTCTTAGGACTACTTGGCTGCCACTGTAGGATAATGAGCTCATTGATCATTGCTATGTTTCAATAAATATTTTTTCCTGATAATGAGCCAATTTATAATCTAAAGCCAGACATTGTCAGGCCTGGGATCTTTTATAAAAAATGTATCATCATAATTGTTGTTATTTGGTATTGCCATCTGGGTCTCATTTCACAAAATAAAAGGCTTTCTTGTGCTTCTGGAAGCCACTTCTTCCGGGATAGTGTGTCCTCAAAACACCCCCTCACAGCATGGCCTTACGAATAGCGAGTTGTTCATGCAGCCTCCTCCAAACACTTTCTCCTTCGTGATCCCATTTTTAACAAAACCCCCAAATGATAATACCCCCTTATTCAGGCAGCTGCCATTTATAGAGTGCCTACAATATACCGGGCCTAATGCCAGATGCTGTGGAGAATGCAAAGCTGTAGAAGACACAGCCTGGCCCTCAACGCTCAGTCTGAAAGGCATTAAATAAAAATTCGTACAATTGCGCAATGTTAAAATTTGGAAGCCATGTTAGGATATTTTGCTTTCTTGAGGAAAATCAAGGTTCTATCACTCCATCAAGCCTCATTTTACCCCACCATCAGGATATAAATCCCGATTTATATCAGGATGTTGATATAAATCCCGATTTATATCAGGATGTTGATATAAATCCCGATTTATATCAGGATGTTGATATAAATCCCGATTTATATCAGGATGTTGATATAAATCCCGATTTATATCAGGATGTTGATATAAATCCCGATTTATATCAGGATGTTGATATAAATCCCGATTTATATCAGGATGTTGATATAAATCCCGATTTATATCAGGATGTTGATATAAATCAATGAAATTTAGTATTTCTTGGCCGTGGCTCAAGCCTCTAATCCCAGCACCTTGGGAGGCTGAGGTGGGTGGATTACCTGAGGTCAGAAGTTTGAGACCAACCGGACCATCATGGTGAAACCCCACCTCTACTAAAAATACAAAAAAATTAGCCAGGTGTGGTGGCGGGCACCTGTAATCCCAGCTACTTGGGAGGCTGAAGCAGGAGAATTGCTTGAACTCAGGAGGCGGAGGTTGCAGTTAGCCAAGATCGCACCACTGTACTCCAGCCTGGGCGACAGAGCGAGACTCCATCTCAATCAATCAATCAATCAATCAATTGATCAGATTTAGTATTTCATGGACCACTCTGCTAGGAAGTGGTGCTTTGGGTGTGAGAAGAAAAGAAGCTAAAGTTCTATAGCCCTCTGAAAGCTCTCTTCGGCCCCTCTCAGATACCTCTTTTGCTGTTATCTCTTCACAGTCTTCTCTTTCTTCCTAGACTAGGGAGAGAGAGGCATGGAGCTACCTCCCTGCTGGGAAAGACCTTCTGTTTCCTTGAGTGGAAACAAAGCAAAGCCTAGGGAGAGGCCACCAGCTCGACATAGGCTGGCAAAATGCTCTCTTGCAATTTCATAGGAGGTGACACTGGGGTATGAGATGGTAAGAAAAATACCCAAAACATTAGTTCAAGAAAGTACAACCTGTCCTTTATTTATTTATTTATTTATTTATTTATTTAGAGACAGGGTCTCCCTCTATCCTTCAGGCTGAAGTGAGGTGGTGAGATCGTAACTCACTGAATCTTTGTCCTCCTGGGCTCAAGTGATCCTCCCACCTCAACCTCCCAAAGTCCTGGGATTACAGGTATAAGCCACCACACCAGGCCTCTTTTTTATTTGTTATTTAAGACAGGGTCTTGTTCTGTCACCCAGGCTAGAGTACAGCTGCACAGTCAGCTCACTGCAGCCTCAAACTCCTTCACTCAAGGGATCCTCCTGCCTCAGCCCCCAGAGTAGCTGGGATTACAGGCTCGAGCCACAGCACCTCGCCCTCAAGCTGTCCTTTCATGACCTACTGAACCAATCATTGTTTAAAAGGCTCATCCAAGAATGATGTAACATGCAATGAGACAGTATCATCTATGACTTTGATATTTACTATTAATTAAGGTTGAGAATCATCAGTGATGTTACATGTTAATTTGTAGATTTTTGACTAGCAGAGAAGCAAATGATTTCTGAAAAGTAGAAACTCCCAAAGGTTATAGTGTATTGCCCCGTAGGATATTAACAATGTATCTAGCCCAGTGACCTTACTCTGATGTTCTTTTTTAAAATTGCCTTCAAATAGCCCTTTCCTCAAATAGGCTTGTCAACTTGCTGGGCCATGATGCCCAAATATTTGGGCAAATATTATTCTGGATGTTTCCATGAGGGTGTCCTTAGATTAGATGAACATTTAAATCGGTGAACTTTGAGCAAAGCAGATTACTCTCCATAATGTCGGTGGGCCTCATCCAGTCAGTTAAAGGTCTGAATAAAACAAAAGACTGACGTCTCCCCAACAAGAGGGAATTCTGTCAGTAGATGGTCTTCAGACTTAATCTGCAACATTGGCTCTTCCCTGAGTCTCCAGCCTGGCAACTTATCCTACAGATTTTGGACTTGCCGACCTCCATAATTACATGGGCCAATTTCATAAAATAAATCTCTCTCTCTCTTTCTCTATTTACATCCTAGTGGTTCTGTCTGTCTAGAAAATCCTGACTAGTACATTATCTTACTGGTTCCTTCACTAATTAATAAGTTAAATAACATCTTTAATATATGTTTATTCTGTTGTTTTATACAAGTCATATTTTTATTTCACTTTTGAAATTTATAATTTAACAGAGGGTAGAGGCTGATCTAGCGATAATAGAGGATTCCTTTGTCCTGGTCTTGTCCTCTGGCAGTTATCTCCCCTGGGAACCTCAAGGAGGGGAGGCTGAGGCACAAAAGGATGCTGGTGCATGCAATCTTAGATATTAGCCAAATACTACTTCCTGTCATCTCACTGAGAGCACAAGCCACATGTTGTAAGAAGCAGAAATTTGAAATAAAATTATATGCAACAAAATAAATAAAGTAGTATTGGGCTGTCATCCAAAATATAGAATAAATATCCATACATTAGGCTGGGTGCGGTGGATCACGCCTATAATCCCAGCACTTTGGGACACCGAGGTGGGTGGATCACCTGAGGTCAGGAGTTCGAGACCAGCCTGACCGACATGGTGAAACCCTGTCTCTACAAAAATACAAAAATTAGCCAGGCATGATGGTGCATGCCTGTGATCCCAGCTACTTGGGAGGCTGAGGCACGAGAATGACTTAAACCTGGGAAGTGAACGTTGAAGTGAGCCAAGATCTCGCCACTGCACTCCAGCTTGGGCAACAGAGTGAGACTCTGTCTCAGTAAATAAATAAATAAATATCCATATGTTCATACTGATAGAAATAAATTATTGAAAAATAAATGGGAGAAGGTTCAAATCTGTGCAGAAGTCCCAATAATTTATGTAGATACTCCACCCTTAAGGAAGTGGAGCATAACTCCCAACTCTTTCAGCACAGACTGTACATAGTAACTTTCTGCCGACAAGTAGAGTATGAAAACAGGGAAGATAAAGAGGAACTTGACGGTAGACAAACCTGACAAGCACTAATTCAGCCAGGCAATCAAGGTTAACATCGACAGTGACAGTATGTACCCTTGACATGATATAATGAAACTGGCATTTTTAACTCTGGTTTTCCTCTCAAAAACACATAGCCCCAGTTTACTCACGAAAAAAACATTAGGCAAATCCCAGCAGAGGGACATTCTACAAAATACCTGACCAATACTCCTCGAGATATTCAAGGTCATCAAAAGTAAGGAAAGTCCTCTCCAGAAGAACACAGGGAGACACTCTGACTAAATGTAATACAGTATCCTGGATGAGATCCTAGAATAGAAAAAAAAGGACATTAGGAAAAAACAGAGGAAATTTGAATGAAGTATGGATTTTTGCCAACAATAATGTATCACTATGGGTTTATTAATTGTGACAAATACACCACGCTAATGGCAGATGTTAATAAAGGAGAAATTAGATGAGGGGTATATGGGAACTCTCTGTACTATCTTCATATTTTTTTTAAAAAAGCAGTCAAATGAACCTGAAGAGGAAATATATTCTATTTTGCCTGGAAAAATATCTCCTTTGCACCTTCTTGAAACACTCGTTAGCAGTGCCAGGTACAGGGCCCACCCAGAACAAAGCTGAATAAATGTAACCTCAACACAGTTTCCAAAATACAGCTCTTAGTGCCCTCCCAGTTTCTGAGGTTCTTGGCCTACTAAGAACGAGGGGTGGTGTGCAAAGATGTAGCTGGTCTTGCCTGTGCTTGCAGAGCAGAGTAAAGCCTAAGTGAGGTATATGTGGGGTCCGTCCTCACTTAGAATATACCTGAGGGAGACTTTGAGGGGTGATCTGCCAAGGAGACTTAGCCAAGCTTCTTCCCAGGAGCCCCTGTTTGAATGAAATGTTAAATAGCACACACAAGGCCCAGAGTTAGTGGGGTGTAGCTTGCTGGGCAGAACTGGGTTACTCCCTGGCGTGCCTCCCTGATCCATGGATGAGGCAGTGGGAGGATGTCCCTCCTAAGCAGTCCCTTTTTATTAAAAAGAAAAAAAACTTTTAGGTTTAGCGGTACATATGAAGGTTTGTTACGTAGGTGAACTCATGTCATGGAGGTTTGTTGTACACATTATTGCATCACCCGGGTATTAAGCCAAGTACCCAGTAGTTATCTTTTCTGCTCCTCTCCCTTCTCCCACCATCCACCCTCAAGTAGACCCCAGTGTCTGTTGTTCCCTTCTTTGTGTTCATAAGTTCTCATCATTTAACTCCCACTTATAAGTGAGAACATGAAGCATTGGTTTTCTGTTTCTGTGTTAGCTTGCTGAGGGTAATAGCCTCCCGCTCCATCCATGTTCCCACAAAAGATAGGATCTCATCCCTTTTTATGGCTGCATAGTAGTCCATGGTGTATATGTATCACGTTTTCTTTATTCAATCTGTCATTGATGGGCATTTAGTTGATTCCATGTCTTTGCTATTGTGAATAGTGCTGCAATGAACATTCAGGTGTATGTGTCTTTATGGTAGAATGATTTATACTTCTCTGGGTATATACCTGATATATGCCTGGGAGGTGGAGGTTGCAGTGAGCCAAGATCGTGCCACTGCACTCCAGCCTGGGCAACAGAGCAAGACTCTGTCTGTAAATAAATAAATATCCATACATTCATACTGATAGAAATTCCAAATAATGGAGTTATCCATTATTTGGAATTATCCATTATTTGGAATTTCTATCAGTATGAATGTATGGATATTTATTTATTTATTTATAATGGGATTGCTGGATTGAACACTAGTTCTGCTTTTAGCTCTTTGAGAAATTGCCATACTGCTTTCCACAATGGTTGAACTAATTTACACTCTCACCAACAGTGTATAAGTGTTCCCTTTTCTCTGCAACCTCTCCCCGTCTGTTGTTTTTTGACTTTTTAATAATAGCCATTCTGACTAGAGTGAGATGGTATCTCATGGTGGTTTTGGTTTGCATTTCTCTAATGATCTATGATATTGAGCTTTTATTCATATGCTTGTTTGCCACATTTATGTCTTCTTTTGAAAAGTGTTTGTTCATGTCCTTTGCCCACTTTTTAACGGGTTTGTTTGTTTTTCTCTTGTAAGTTTAAGTTCCTTACAGATGTGGATATTAGACCTTTCTCAAATGCCTAGTTTGCAAATATTTTCTCCCATTCTGTAGGTTGTCTGTTTACTATGTTAATAGTTTCTTTTGCTGTACAGAAGCTCTTTAGTTTAACTAGATCCTATTTGCCAATTTTTGGCCTGGTGCAGTGGCTCACACCTGTAATTTCAGCACTTTGGGAGGCCAAGGTGGGTGGATCACTTGAGGCCAGGAGTTTGAGAACAGTCTGGCCAACGTGGTAAAACCCCATCCCTACTAAAAATACAAAAATTAGCCAAGCATGGTGGTGCACGCCTGTAGTCCCAGCTACCCAGGAGGCTGAGGCATGAGAATCGCTTGAAACTGCGAGGCAAAGGTTGCAGGGAGTTGAGATCTCACCACTGCACTTCAGCCTGGGTGACAGAGCAAGACTCTGTCTCAAAAAAGCAAACAAACAAACAAAAAATGCTTTTGTTCCAATTCCTTTTGGTGTCTTCTTCATGAAATCTTTGCCCATGCCTATGTCCAGGATGGTATTGCCTAGGTTGTCACCCAGGTTTTTTATAGTTTTGGGTTTTACATTTAAGTCATTAGTTCATCTTGATTTATATATATGGTGTAAGGAAGGGATCCAGCTACAGTCTTTTGCATATGGCTGGCCAGTTATCAGAGCACCATTTATTGAACAGGGAGTCTTTCTCCATTGCTTGTTTTGTCAGCTTTGTTGAAGATCAGATGGTAGTAGGTGTGTGGTCTTATTTCTGGGCTCTCTATTCCATTTGATTGGTCTATGTGCCTGTTTTTGTACCAGTACCATCCTATTTTGGTTACCGTAGCCCAGTAGTATAGTTTGAATTTAGGTAATGTGATGCCTCTAGCTTTGTTCTTTTTGCTTAAGATTGCCTTGCCTATTTGGGCTCTTTTTTGGTTCCATATGAATTTTAAAATAGTTTTTTCTAATTCTATGAAGAATGTCATTGGTAGTTTCATAGGAATATCATTTATTATGTAAATTGCTTTGGGCAGTATGGCCATTTTAATGATATTGATTCTTCCTATCCGTGAGCATGGACTGTTTTTCCATTTATTTGTGTCATCTCTGATTTCTTTGAGCAGTGCTTTATAATTCTCATTGTAGAGATCTTTCACCTCCCTGGTTAGCTGTATTCCTAGGCATTTTATTCTTTTTGTGGTAATTGTGAATGGGATTGCCTTTCTGCTTTGGCTCTCAGCTTGGCTGTTGTTGGTGTATCGGAATGTCAGTGAATTTTTGGACATTGAGTTTGTATACTGAAACTTGCTGAAGTTGTTTATCCGCTGAAGGAGCTGATAAACAGCTCTCTTTTGGGCCAAGACTGTGGGTTTTTTAAGATATAGGATCATGTTGTCTGCAAACAGGGATCATTTGACTTCCTCTCTTCCTGTTTGAATGCGCTTTATTTCTTTCTCTTGCTTGATTGCACTTGCTAGAACTTCTAATACTATGTTGAATAGGAGTGGTGAGAGAGGGCTTGTGCTGGCTTCAAGAGGAATGCTTCCAGCTTTTGCCAATTCAGTGTGATGTTGGCTGTGGGTTTATCACAGATAGCTCTTATTATTTTGAGGTATGTTCCTTCAATACCTTGTATATTAAGAGTTTTTTAACATGAAAAGTGTTTAATTTTATTGAAAGCCTTTTCTGCATCTAGTGAGATAGTCATGTGGTTTTTGTCTTTGGTTCTTTTTGTGTGATAAATCACATTTATTGATTTGTATATGTTGAAGCAAACTCGCATCCTGGGATGAAGCCTATTGATTGTGGTGGATTCGTTTTTTGATGTGCTGTTGGATTCAATCTGCAAGTAGTTTGTTGAGGATTTTTGCATGAATGTTCATTAAGAATATTGGCCCATAGTTTTATTTTTTTGTTGTGTCTCTGCCAGATTTTGGTATTACGATGATGCTGGCCTCATAGAATGAGTTGGGGAGCAGTTCCTCCTTCTCAGTTTTTTGGAATAGTTTCAGTAGGAATGGTACCAGCTCCTCTTTGTACATCTGATAGAATTCAGCTGTGAATCCATCATGTCCTGGGCTTTTTTTTGTTGGTAGCCTATTTATTACTGATTCAATTATTGATCTTGTTATTGTTCTGTTCAGGGAATCAATTTCCTGGTTCGGTCTTGGGAGATGTAGGTGTCCAGGAATTTATATGTCTTTTGTAGGTTTTCTACTTTGTGTGCACAGAGGTGTTTGTAGTAGTTTCTGATGGTTATTTTTATTTCTGTGGCGTCAGTGGTAACATTCCCTTTATTTCTAATTGTATTGATTCTCTTTTCTTTATTAGTCTAGCTGGCAGCCTATCTTATTAATTTTTTCAAAAAAAAAACTCCTGGATTTGTTTACCTTCTGAATGATTTTTTTTATTTCTGTTGGGGTCAGTGATAACATTCCCTTTATTTCTAATTGTATTGATTCTCTTTATTAGTCTAGCTAGCAGCCTATCTTATTAATTTTTTCAAAAAATAAACTCCTGGATTTGTTTATCTTCTGAATGGTTTTTTTGTGTCTCAATTTCCTTCTGTTTAGCTCTGATTTTGGTTATTTCTTTTCTTCTGCTAACTTTGGGGTTGATTTGCTCTTGCTTCTCTAATTCTTTCTGCTGTGATGTTAGGTTGTTAATTTGAGTTCTTTCTAACTTTTTGACGTGGGCTTTTAGTGCTATGACTTTCCCTCTTAACATTGCCTTAGTTGTGTCCCAGAGATTCTGGTATGTTGTATCTTTGTTCCCATTAGTTTCAAAGAGCTTCTTGATTTCTGCCTTAATTTAATTAATTGCCCAAAAGTCATTCAGGAGCACGTTACTTAATTTCCATGTAATTGCATGATTTTGAATTATTTTCTTAGTCTTGACTTCTATTTTTATTGTGCTGTGGTCCAAAAGTGTGTTTGGTATGATTTCATTTCTTTAATGTTTGCTGAGGATAGTTTTATGTCCAATTATGTGGTCAAATTTAGAGTATTTGCCATGTGGCATTGAGAAGAATGTATATTCTGCTGTTTTGGGGTGAAAAGTTCTGTAGAGGTCTATCAGATACAGCTGGTTCAATGTTAAGTTCAGGTCCTGAATGTCTTTGTTAATTTTCTGACTTGATTATCTGTCCAATGCTGTCAGTAGAGTGTTGAATTCTCCCCTTATTATTGTGCGGAAGTCTGTGTCTTTTTGTAGGTCTCTAAGAACTTGCTTTATGGATCTGGGTATTCCTGTGTTGAGTGCAATATATTTAGGATAGACAGGTCTTCTTGCTGAAATGAATCCTTTACCATTATGTAATACCCTTCTTTGTCTTTTTCTATCTTTGTTGGCTTAAAGTCTGTTTTGTCTGAAATTAGGATTGCAACCCCTGCCTTTTTCTGTTTTCTATTTGCTTGGTATATTTTCCTCCATCCCTTTATTTTGAGCCTATAGGTGTCATTATATGTAAGACAGGTCTGTTGAAAACAGTGTACTGTTGGGTCTTGCTTTTTTATCCAGCTTACTATTTTGTACCTTTTAAGTGGGTCATTTAACCTGTTTAAATTCAAGGTGAGTATTGATATGTGTGGCTCTGGTTCTGTCATTGTATTGTTAGCTGGTTATTAGACTGGCTTGTTTGTGTGGTTACTTTCTAGTGTCATTGGTCTGTGTGTTTTGTTTTGTTTTGTTTTTTTGAGACAGAGTTTCACTCTAGTTGCCCAGGCTGGAGTGCAATGGCGCAATCTCGGCTCACTGCAACCTCTGCCTCCCGAGTTCAAGGATTCTCCTGCCTCAGCCTCCTGAGTAGCTGGGACTACAGGCATGCACCACCACGCCTGGTTAATTTTGTATTTTTAGTAGAGACAGGGTTTCTCCATGTTGGTCGGGCTGGTCTCGAACACCCGACCTCAGGTGATTTGCCTGCCTCGGCCTCCCAAAGTGTTGGGATTACAGGGGTGGGGTATTGTGCCTGGCCTTGGTCTGTATGTTTAAGTGTGATTTTGTATTAGTTGGTAGTGGTCTTTCTTTTCTATATTTAGTGCTCCTTTCAAGATCTCTTGTAAGGCAGGCCTGGTGATAATGAACTCCCTCAACATTTGCTTATCTAAAAAGTATCTTATTTCTCTTTCCCTTAGGAAGTTTAGTTTGGCTGGATATGAAATTCTTGGTTGAAGATTTTTTTTTTTTTTTTTTGAGATGGAGTTTTGCTTTTGTTGCCCGGGCTGGTGTGCAATGGGCACGATCTCGGCTCACTGCAACCTCCACCTCCCGGGTTTAAGTGATTCTCCTGCCTCAGCCTCCTGAGTAGCTGAGATTACAGGCATGTGCCACCAGGCCCAGCTAATTTTTGTATTTTTGGTAGAGATGGGCGTTTCACCATGTTGGCCAGGCTAGTCTCGAATTCCTGATCTCAGGTGATCCATCCACCTCGGCCTCCCAAAGTGCTGGGATTACAGGCGTGAGCCAGCATGTCTGGCCCAAGATTTTTTTGTTTAAGAGGTTGAATATAGGCCCCATTTTCTACTGGCTTGCAGGGTTTCAGCTGAGAGGTTCACTGTTAGCGTGATGGGGTTCCCTTTATAGATTACCTGTCCTTTTACTCTAGCTGCTTTTAATATTCTTTTTTTCATTTTGACCTTGGAAAAATCTGGCAATTATATGTCTTGGGGATGGTCTTCTTAGGTGGAGTCTTGCAGGAGTTCTCTGAATTTCCCGAATTTGACTGTTGGCCTCTCTAGCAATGTTAGGGAAGTTTTCTTGGCCAATAACCTGAAATATGTTTTCCAAGTTGTTTGCTTTCTCCCCCTCCCCTATGAATCATGCCAGTGATTCATAGATTTGACCTCTTTGCATAACTCCATACTTCTAGGAGGTTTTGTTCCTTCCTTTTTATTTATTTATTTTTTGTCTGATTGTCTTCTTTCAGAGAGCCAGTCTTCAAGTTCTGAGGTCCTGCTGTTGATTTATTCTGCTGTTAATAGTTGTGATTGCATTGTGAAATTCTTGTATTGTGTTATTCAACTCTGTCTGGTCTGTTAGGTTCTTTTTTTTTTTTTTTTTTTTTTTGAGACGGAGTCGCCCAGGCTGAGTGCAGTGGTGCAGTCTCGGCTCACTACAAGCTCCGCCTCCCGGGTTCACGCCATTCTCCTGCCTCAGCCTCCCGAGTAGCTGGGACTACAAGTGCCCGCCACCGGGCCCGGCTAATTTTTTTGTATTTTTAGTAGAGACGGGGTTTCACCGTGTTAGCCAGGATGGTCTCGATCTCCTGACCTCGTGATCCACCCGCCTCAGCCTCCCAAAGTGCTGGGATTACAGGCGTGAGCCACCGCACCCAGCCTAGGTTCTTTTTTATACGAGCTATTTTGTCCTTCAGCTCCTGTATTGTTTTATTGTGGTTCTTTGTTTCATTGAATCGGGTTTTTGCATCCTCCTGCATCTCAATGACTTTGTTCCTATCCATATTCTGAATTTTATTTCTGTTATTCTTGCCAGTTCAACCTGGTTAAGAACTCTTGTTGGAGAACTGGTGCAGTTGTTTGAAGGACATGTGACACTCTGGCCTTTCGAGTTACTAGAGTACTTGCATTGGTTCTTTCTCATCTCATCATGTGGATTTTCCTTTAACTGCAGTGTAGATTGAGTACAGCCAATAGACTTCTTTTCTGGATGTTTTCACTGGGCCATAGCTTTGTGCAGGGTCTTTACTTGAAGCTGGCTTTTTGTCTCTGGTTTCAGAGGAGGGTATGTTAGTGAGGTGTTTTTTGTGTTGAAGCTTTGAGGCGTAATCCAGCAGGTGGCACTTAAGACTTATTGGTCAGTTGGTAGACTCTTGCTAAGTTGTATGGCCCCTAAGTTTCCTCACAGTTGCAGCCATGTTCCCTCTCAATGTTCTGAAAGTGGCTCTGAAACTGTGGGTTCTTCTCCCCCTCGAGTGCTGGCTGCAGATTATGGCTTGACACTGCTGGACTGCCCACTGCAGCTCTGGGATTATCTCCTTCTCCAACTTGGAGGTAGGAGAGGAAGTGACCTTAGTGATGGTTGTGGTCAAGGGTCTTTTGCTTGTCTACTGGGGGCTCCACCCCAGAGTGATGCAGGTCAGCAATCGCTCAGTGCAATCACCCCAGGATGGAGAGTCTATGCTGTGGGACAGGGGGTTCCCTGTCTAGTGATGAGCAGATTGGTGGGGAAGGGGTTCCTGTGGGAGACGGATTGACCTCCTCTCCTTGGGTTGACTGCAGCTTGCTGGAGGTATGGATAAAGCACTTAGAGTCTTTGCTCCTATGTTAGTCTGAGGGTAGTAAGGGCAGTTCCATTGCACAGGTGGTGGCAGAGAGCTTTCAGTTGCCCCTGAGGGCTCTGTCCAGGGAGTTGCAGAGCTTCCATTGACTCAATAGCTCTGGTGGCAGGGTGGCTGGAGACCCAGGCCTGGAGGACCTTCCCAGTAAGGAAGTATGGGAACGGACACCCATATAAGTTTGGCAACTTTTCCGTAGGGCTGCTGCAGTATGCTGAGGGCCTGCTCCAGTCCCTAGTCACCTTGGATTTTCTAGAACCTGAAGGTATCAACAGTGAAGGCTATAAAACAGCAAAGACAGCAGCCTTTCTCTCCCTCTGGGAACTCTGTCCCAGAGAGGTACGAACCTGTTGCTGGCCGGAACGTACCTGTAGGAGGTGGCTGGTGACCCCACCTGGGAGGTCCCATCCAGTGAGGAGAAACAGGATCAGGGACCCACTTAAAAAATAGTTGAGCCACGTTTATGTAAAGCCGTTGTGCTATGCTGGGGGACCGCTTCTGCCCCAGGTTGGCTTGGACTCTCCAAAGGCTAGAATGGCTAAGTTGCCCAACGGCAAAGACGGTAGCCCGGTCCCTCTCTGGGAGCTCTATCCCAGGGAGGTTTCAAATCTCTGTCAGCCAAAGAACACTGGTGAGAGTGGCTGGAGACCCTGGTTGGGAGGTCCTGCCCAGTGAGGAGGAATGGGAACAGGAACCTGCTTTAAAAAGCAGTCTGGCCACATTTTTGTAGAGCAGCTGTGCTGTGCTGGAGGACTACTTCCGTCCCCGGTCAGCCTGGACTCGCCAAAGCCAGGGCTGGAACAGCTAAGTAGCCCAAGAAGCAAAGATGGTGACCTGCCCCTTCCCCTGTGAGTTCTGTCCCAGGGAAGTGCAGCACTGCTATTGGTGGCTGGCTGGAATTCCAAGCCAGTGGGTCTTATCCTGTGAGGTGTCATGGAAGTGGAACCTGCAGACTGTCGCTACTTGGCCCCCTGGATTCAGCCCCTTTCCTAGTGGGGGTCTAACCTCCCACTTTGCTGGAATTGCAGCTACTTTTGTCAGGAAGCCCAGAAAGCCCAGGTATCTAAGGCTCCTGGGTCTCTGCATGTACCTGAGCAGCTGCTCTGCCAAGGCTCCATGTGTGTCAGACTGAAGGCCCTGGTGGAGTGGGTTCACGAGGGGATCTCCTGACCCAAGGACTACAAAGATCTTTGGGAACAGGGTGGGTTCCCAGGGTCACATATGCACTCACCACTTCCCTGGGCAGGGGGAGGCTCCCCTGGTTCTGCGGCACTCCTGGGTGAGCTACTGTCCTGCCCTGCTTTTCTCCATTCTCCATGGGTCGAGTTGTTTCCTTAATTAGTCCCAATGCATGTACCTGGATGTTTCAATGAAGGTACTGTATTTACTCACCTCTTTGGTTCCTCTCTGTGAGAGTTACGCACACTACCTGCTTCTAGTCAACCATCTTGGCCACCCCCTGCCCCCAGCACTCCCGTTTCCCTTTTTTTTTTTTAAAGATGGAATCTCAGGCCGGGCGCAGTGGTTCACACCTGTAATCCCAGCACTTTGGGAGGCCAAGGCAGGTGGATCACGAGGTCAGGAGATCGAGACCATCCTGGTTAACACTGTGAAACCCCATCTCTACTAAAAATACAAAAAATTAGCCGGGCATGGTGGTGGGCGCCTGTAGTCCCAGCTACAGGGAGGCTGAGGCAGGAGAATGGCATGAACCCGGGAGGCAGAGCTTGCAGTGAGCCGAGATCATACCACTGCACTCCAGCCTGGGTGACAGAGCGAGACTCCGTCTCATTAAAAAAAAAAAAAAAAACAATAACATCAAAGATGGAGTCTCACTCTGTCGCCCAGGCTGGAGTGCAATGGTGTTGTCTCAGCTCACTGCAACTTCTGCCTGCCAGATTCAAACAATTCTGGTGCCTCAGCCTTCCAAGTAGCTGAGATTACAGGCATGGGCCACCACACTGGGCTAATTTTTTGTATTTAGTAGAGACGGGGTTTCACCATGTTGGTCAGGCTGGTCTTGAAATCCTGACCTCAGGTGATCCTCCCGCCTTGGCCTCCCAAAGCACTGAGGTTACAGGCGTGAGCCACCGTGCCTAGCCTCCGTTTTCGTATCCTGTTATTAGTCCTGTTGTGTTACTGTATGCAATACTCGCTGCACGTTTTAGCGGACTTTAAATGTGCTGCAACTGTTGAGTTGGACCTGCTATACTCTAAAGAGGAGAGACTCCTCTACTAGGTTGGTAACAGTATTTCCACAGTTTCATTAGTGAGGATTCAGACACCCAGATCCTTTCTCAAAAATGGAGTTGTACTCACAAATGCCTGTTTTATAGAGATCCACACCCATATTCTAGGAATGCCCTTTTTCCTCATGCATACAGCTGAGTAATGGGTCTTCTCAACTGTTTTTCTGAGGAATGAAAGAGGAAGTTGTTTGTATTTGTCCTCTATTGCTACATAAAAATTACCACAAATTTCGTGCCTTAAAACGACACCCGTTTTTCAGCTCGTGGTTTTGTAAGTTGAAAGTTCAATGCTTTCACAATCAAACACAGGAGACAACAGTGGGTCTAGCTGCCCAGGAGGAGTGATCCAGGAAACTAGGTCATTTTACACCAGAGCCATGACCTTGGCTAGCCAACTCTTTAGTGCTACAGCCACTTCAATCAAGGAAAAGAAAAGGACCGGATTCAGAGTGCTTTTGAAGGGCGTGAGAAAGCAGCTGAATTGGGGTTTTGCTAGGTTTACAGCCTTTCCTGAGTGTTCCTGAAACCTGACTTCAGATCAAAATTTCATTTCCTATGACGGGATAGTTGGGACTGTGTTGGATTCATCAGCACACTGAAATTTGTCTAAGTCTCCAAAAAAACAAACAAACAAAAAAAACAAAAAAACCCCCTCCTGACTCTATAACTTTTCTTCTGTGGTCTGGACTCCCTTAAGGCTGCTCTTAAACTATTCTCTTTTCCAAGGTACCCTGAAAGAAAATGAATCTCTCAGGGCTTCAAAATGCAAAAGCAGCCAAAATCCTCCCTTTGCTTCCCATTTTTTTCTTTTTACTTTGAGACAGGAGTCTCATTCTGCCACCGAGGCTAGAGTGCAGTGGTGCGATCTTGGCCCACTGCAACCTCTGCCTCCCAGGTTCAAGTGATTCTCCTGCCTCAGCCTCACGAGTAGCTGGGACTACAGGTGCATGCCACCATGCACAGCTAATTTTTGTATTTTTAGTAGAGACAGGGTTCACCATGTTGGCCAGGCTGGTCTCGAACTCCTGACCTCAAGTGATCCGCCCACCTTGGCCTCCCGAAGTGCTGGGATTGCAGGCATGAGCCACTGAGCCTGGCCCCATTGCTGTTACAATAGACTTAACAGGCTTCACTTAGGCTTAAAGGAGGATACCTGAGCAGAATTGGGGTTAGTTTTACTATTCCAGTCCACAAGACAGAATTTGAAGCCTGCCACCCTCTTACTTTCTCTAACATGCGGCATTTTCACTTTTAAAGAACAGAGGCAGCTAAAGGCAGGTCTGTGTTCTTTCTCAGTTGGAGACATTTTTTACAACCAGTTTCATTAACCAGTTAGAAAGCCTTCTTTTTTATTTGATATTTAAGATTTATGTGGCTCAGTTGCTTGAATGTAGCGAAGAATCATGTGCATTTAAATAGTATGCTTGGTTCTAAGATGTCAGAAGAGGCCAGATACTGCTACGGCTCTTTGGGGTCCAAGATATCAAGCAGTTGCAAGAAGAGGAACCTGTGAATGGGCTCTCCAAGAGAAATAGCAAATGCTCCTATTTCTGCTTCTTTTGGTAATAGTCCCACTTAAAGGATACGGTTGTTAATCTACAACAGGAAAGGGATGCTAAATCTGGTGGAGAGTGAAGAAGATCTTACAGTGAGGAAAAAGGAATTAACCAATAAAAACTATGTGAGGAAAGGCTTATTACTTTGAGTTGACCTTGAGACATTTCATCGCCTACTTCTGTGCCGCCAGCTGGCTTCACATGGACAATAAACTTCTCCAAAATACTTAGTGTAAAGTTGTTGTTTGTCTTCATTAATTTACCCTGGTGACCCCGGGTGGGACATTACTCCACAGGGAGTAGTACAGTCCCAGGATAACCCTAGCCACCCACTGAATTACCAAGGGCCAAATTGTCACACATAGCTGTTTACCCACTGCTTCCCTTTTGGCAGCCTTCCCTGTGGTTATGGTTGCCCCCCATGTCCCTAGCAAACCCAAGTTTGTCTTTCTCACTTTTATCAGTATATTTCCATTCAGCAACCAAGCTATCCTGAACCAATGGCACCGTCTAGTCCATATGCCTAACACATGGCAGGCACTTAAAATACATTAACTGAATCCAACACTTCCTCCTTTACTTCCAAATTAACATATTCTCTCAAATGGATGGGACTTATCTCTTTCTTATTCTAGATGCTGTTTTCTCTGACTCTGTACCAGGACAGCCAAATGACTATTCCTACTTTCAGAGATATTGCCCCACCTAGATGTCACCTAGGTGTCACAGATCCTAGGCATTTATTTTTTTAAATCCACCTTGAGAAGAGTTGTACAGTAAATTGTTGTTCCTTGGTTCCAAATGGCTTATTTAGGACCTTTTTGACAAGCAGCTTGTCAAAGCATTTGGCTGTTTCCTTCATTGACAACAAGCCCTTCTCTTGCAGGTTGACACCAGAGAAAACACTAAACTTTCAAGTATCTAATCTTTATCCAAGTTCCAGTTGCAGAAAATAATATTTCTGAAGAATTACCTAAAGGATGTGTAGTTCAACCATTCCTCTGAGCCATCAAAATGTTATCTTTGGATCAAGTCAAACCATCAGAGAAAATTGATTTGGCTTTTGCTTGTTGTGGCTGGTGTTTTGACATTAACCTACAGGGAGGGAGATCATTTTTAAGAGACCATAAAAAAATTTTGTTTGGGAGCCTTTTATAGACATGTTGTCAAAGGCTGTCACAAAGTATTTTCTGGAGGATTATGCAAGAGAAGTTTCTCTTCATTGTCAGTTCTAGGAATTTGACTTTATTTAAGGTACACTGTGAATAAGCCCTCTTTGCATTCATTTTAGGAAGCTCAATTTTAAGTTGGTGGCCCATCTTTAACAATGCATAGGACCTCAAAATTTTGTATGCTGACCTTACCTCTGGCTTTACTGTAATTTGCTACTCTTTGCTACTTTATTGTAATCTGGCTACCCTTTGTTTTTTTCTGTTTGCTCAGATTTCCCTACTTAATTTTTTACTCTAGTATACTGTGTATTTTTGGAAGCTGCCACAAATCCTTTGGAGAAGAAGGCAGACATAAATATATTGTGATTTTTATTAATTCAAGGATCTATGTAGATCAATCTCAAAACTATATTATAATCAAAAAACGTTATACAATAACCAAAGGTGATTATTAAAAAAGAATTCCATTTTTACTCGCTATTTTTTAAAACTTTGAGGTAAATCCACATATATAGCATACAGCACCACTTACTAAAATTCTGTTTCTTCATCTATCTTTCTCAGTTTCCTCTAGTATCTTTCTCTTCCCACACTTCACAAAGCTTATCCAACAACACTCCATTCCCAACAGCTATTTCCTCCCCCTTCCCTCCCTCTTTGCTGTATTTACTTGTTATGTGACTTCTCTTCATCAAGCAAGATCTCATCAGTTTTTGAAGAAAGGAAAAATGAGAAAATGTGGCTGGCCACTTGAGGACTCATTTTGCTGGGGGAAGAGAGTAAGGCAAATAACACTCCGAAATAAATAATTTGTCTCATTACACACAAATAATTACTCCATTTTAAAAAATGTATCAGTCACTAAAGCTTTGTTAGGCTTTACTTAAGGTATCATCCAAAAAAGTCAGTACTTCTGGACACATAAGGGCTGTATTAGTCTGTCTCACACTGCTAATACAGACATACCAGAGACTGGGTAATTTATGAACAAAAGAGGTTTAATTGACTCACAGTTGCACATGGCTGGGGAGGGCTCACAGTCATGGCAGAAGGCAAATGAGGAGCAAAGTGGCAGGCAAGAGAGAACTTGTGTAGGGGAACCACCCTTTATAAAACCATCAGATCTTGTGAGACTCATTCACTGTCTCTAGAACAGCACAGGAAATACCCGCCCCCATGATTCAATTACCTCCCACTGGGTCCCTTCCAGGATACATGGGAATTATGGGAGCTACAATTCAAGATGACATTGGTGGGGACACAGCCAAAGTATCTCTGGGTCCTTGAGTATGTCTGAGGAGAGAGAGGAGGGAAAGAAGAAAAGATGCTATATACTCGAAAGGATGAGCCTATACTTAGAAATAATCCCAAAATAGGAAAATGCCATGTACAAGAAAACATTCTTGGTATTCCTGCCTTTCAAAATTAGAACAACCTGAGTGTCCACTATTAGAGAAATGATTAGGTAAATTACAATCTATTCAGGAAATGGCATATTGTTCAGCCATGAAGTGTTTATTTTGTTTTGTTTTGTTTGAGACAGAGTCTCACAGCTCTGTTGCCCAGGCTGGAGTACAGTGGTACTATATCGGCTCACTGCAACCTCTGCCTTGCGGGTTCAAGTGATTCTCATGCCTCAGCCTCCCGAGCAGCTGAGATTACAGGTGCTTGCCACAACACCCGGCTAATTTTTGTATTTTTAGTAGAGATGGGGTTTCACCATGTTGGTCAGGCTGGTCTTGAACTCCTGACCTCAGGTGATCCGCCTCCTTGGCCTCCCAAAGTGCTGGGCCAGCTCACCCCCCGAAGTGTTTATTTTGAAGAATGTATGGCAGCAATGAAAAAAGTTTATGTAATAATAAGCAAAAAAAAAAAAAAAAAAAAAAGCAAAACAGAAAATCGTATTGTGTTGTAATCTACCTATCAGTTTATGTATCTGTACCAGCATTAGACAGGGGGAAAAGCTAGCGGTGGGGTGGGGGGAGTCATGTCAAGATAGAATCCTGAGGAACACTGACATCTATGGTATATTCCAGGAAGGGGTACCTTCAAAGGAGACAGAAAAGATGAAGCAAAGAAGCCATGAAAAGGAGGAAACTAGGCCGGGCGCGGTGGCTCACGCCTGTAATTCCAGCACTTTGGGAGGCCAAGGTGGGCGGACCACGAGGTCAGGAGACCGAGACCACTGTGAAACCCCGTCTCTACTAAAAATACAAAAAAAATTAGCCAGGCGCGGTGGCGGACGCCTGTAGTCCCAGCTACTCAGAAGGCTGAGGCAGGAGAATGGCGTGAACCCGGGAGGCAGAGCTTGCAGTGAGCCGAGATCGCACCACTGCACTCCAGCCTGGGCGACAGAGCAAGACTCCGTCCCAAAAAAGAAAAAAAGAAAAGGAGGGAACTGACAGCATGACATTACAGAAGCTGAGAGAAGCTGGCACATTCAAGGGGTCTGGCACTTAATGTCCATTACCACATTTAGTCCTCACAAAAGGCTTGGGTGAAAGATCCTGTTATACCCATTTTGCTGTAAGCAAAGTAGGTTTCAAGAGGTTGAGCAAGTTGGACAATATCTCAGGGTAAGGGAGAGATGGGATTTGAGCCAAGGTCTGCCTCTAGGTATAAACCAGTAAGTATCTGAGGCAAGTCCCAATCAATTTATTAGGTTGGTGCAAAAGTAATTGCAGTTTTTGCCATTATAAGTAATGGAAAGTTTACTTTGCCAAGGTTAAGGACACACCTGTGACACAGACTCAGGAGTTCCTGAAGACGCGTGCCCAAGATGGTTGACATACAGCTTCCTTTTATACACTTTAGGGAGATATAACACATCAATCAATTGAACCATTTACATTGGTTCAATGTGGAAGGGTGGGACAACTCAAAGAGTGGCGTGCTTCTAGGTCATAGGTAGATTTAAAAATATTCTGATTGGCAATTGGTTGAAAGACTTATTATCAGCTCCCTCTCCCTCTCCCTCTCCCTCTCCCTCTCCCTCTCCCTCTCCCGTCTCCCGTCTCCCTTTCTTCGGTCTCCCTCTCTTCGGTCTCCCTCTCTTCGGTCTCCCTCTCCCTCTCCCTCTCCCGTCTCCCGTCTCCCTTTCTTCGGTCTCCCTCTCTTCGGTCTCCCTCTCCTTCTTTCTTCGATCTCCCTCTGTTGCCGAAGCTGGACTGTACTGCCATGATCTCAGCTGGCTGCAACCTCCCTGCCTCGGGCTCCTGTGATTCTCCTGCCTCGGCCTGCGGAGTGCCTGGGATTGCAGGCGCGCGCCGCCACACGTGACTGGTTTTTTATTTTTGGTGGAGACGGGGTTTCGCCGTGTTGACCCTGCTGGTCTCCAGCTCCTGGCCTCCAGTGATCTGCCCGCCTCGGCCTCGCGAGGTGCTGGGATTGCAGACGGAGTCTCGCTCACTCAATGCTCAATGTTGCCCAGGCTGGAGTGCAGTGGCGTGATCTCGGCTCGCTACAACCTCCACCTCCCAGCCGCCTGCCTTGGCCTCCCAAAGTGCTAAGATTACAGCCTCTGCCCTGCTGCCACCCAGTCTAGGAAGTGAGGAGCGTCTCTGCCTGGCCGCCCATCGTCTGGGATGTGAGGAGCCCCTCTGCCCGGCCACCCCCTCTGGGAAGTGAGGAGCACCTCTGCCTGGCTGCCCCGTCTGGGAGGTGAGGAGCGCCTCTGCCCGGCCCGCCCGGTCTGGGAAGTGAGGAGCACCTCTGCCCGGCCGCCACCCCGTCTGGGAGGAAGTGAGGAGCGCCTCTGCCCGGCCGCCCTGTCTGGGAGGTGAGGAGTGCCTCTGCCTGGCCACCACCGCGTCTGGGAGAAAGTGAGGAGCGCCTCTGCCCGGCCGCCCTGTCTGGGAGGTGAGGAGCGCCTCTGCCCGGCCGCCCCGTCTGGGAAGTGATGAGCGCCTCTGCCCGACCGCCCCATCTGGGAGGAGAAATTCTTCTGCCTTGGGATGCTGTTGATCTATGGCCTTTCCCCCAGCCCCGTGCTCTCTGAAACATGTGCTGTGTCAACTCAGGGTTAAATGGATTAAGGACAGTGCAAGATGTGCTTCGTTAAACAGATGCTTGAAGGCAGCATGCTTCTGTCATCACCACTCCCTAATCTCAAGTACCCAGGGACACAAACACTGCAGAAGGCCGCAGGGACCTCTGCCTAGGAAAACCAGAGGCCTTTGTTCATGTGTTTATCTGCTGACCTTCTCTCCACTATTATCCTATGACACTGCCATATCCCCCTCTCTGAGAAACACCCAAGAATGATCAATAAATACTTAAAAAAAAAAAAGAAAATGTCAAAGGAGATCATTATGATATGTGAAAATATTTTAAATTGCATTATCTATTATGTAAATGTAAGATGGAAATTTAAAGAAAACACATACACAGTTTTTTCATGGGTTGCAGATCTCTTGCTATTGGTCAGCAGAGCCTCAGGAATGCAAGTAGACAATGAATTAGATAACTGCTTATACTGATACCCTGCACTGGCAAGGAAAAGGCCAATGCAAATTATCAGGATGTACTGTGTGGACTAGCAATCTTATCTTAGATCAGTGATACAACAATCAAATTAAATGTTCAAGTGGACACCTCATAAAATAATTATTGTATGGCAAAAAAAAAAAAAAAGACTTATTATCAGTAGAAAGAAATGGCTGGGTTACAATAGGGGTTGTGGAGACCTAGGTTTTATACCTCCAAGTAGCAGGCTTTAGAGAAAATAGACTGTAAATGTTTCTTATCAGACTTAAAGTCTGTGTTGATGTTACTGCTGGAAGGGTATAATGAGGCATGTCCAACCCCTACTACCCATCATGGCCTCAACCAGTTAAATTTTAGGGTGCCCTGGCAAAGGAAGGAGACCATTCATATGGTGAGGAGGGCCTTCAACTTTTATTTTTGGTTTACATTCGCAAAGCATGTGCTCTTTGCTTTATACCAGGCTGCCTCCCTGCCATGTTAAAAAGATCTTCTGAATTTATATGAGGTCATGGTTTAGGTGGGATTAGTCAGTTGTATTTTCTCATCAATACATGTATTTTTATTTTTATATTTTTTGAGATGGAGTTTCAGTCTTGTTGCCCAGACTGAGTGCCATGGTGCGATCTTGGCTCACTGCAGCCTCCGCCTCCTGGGTTCAAATGATTCTCCTGCCCCAGCCTCCCGAGTAGTTGGGATTATAGGCGCCCACCATCATGTCTGGCTAATTTTGTTTTTAAATTATTTTTAGTAGAAACAGGGTTTCGCCATATTGGCCAGGCTGGTCTTGAACTCCTGACCTCAGGTGATCTGCCTGTCTTGGCCTCCCAGAGTGCTGGGATTACAAGTGTGAGCCACCGTGCCTAGCCAATACATGTATTTTCCATTCGATACATATGGGGGTTCATTCTCTCACACCTTATCAGAACAGAGGTCAGGGAGGAGGGGAATGGCCCTGCAGGGTGATGGATTAGTATGGGGATTGCAAACTCTGTTCCCTACAGGGCAGTTAGGGTAAAAGGGGAAGTAAAATTAGAGCAGGCACATACTGTCAACAGGGGCGGGAATGTAGGAATGTGGCCCACTGTTTTCAGATATCCCAATTTGTTTAGGGGAGCCCAAAATCTGGATTTTATCTTTCTTTGCAAAATTGTTAATTTTTTATGTTGGGAACTAACTAAAAACTTTTTTTTTTTTTTTTTTGAGATGGAGTTTCACTCTTGTCACCCAAGCTGGAGTGCAATGGTGCGATCTTGGCTCACTGCAACTT
Source organism: Pongo pygmaeus (assembly GCF_028885625.2). Classification (NCBI taxonomy): domain Eukaryota; kingdom Metazoa; phylum Chordata; class Mammalia; order Primates; family Hominidae; genus Pongo; species Pongo pygmaeus. The sequence continues at coordinate 95,596,141 of NC_072386.2, forward strand.
CCGCCTCCCAGGTTCATGTGATTCTTGTGCCTCAGCCTCCCGAGTATCTGGGATTACAGGCCTGAGCCACCATGCCCAGCTAATTTTTGTATTTTTAGTAGAGACTGGGTTTTGTCATGTTAGCCAGGCTGGTCTCAAACTCCTGACCTAAGGTGATCCGCCCGCCTCGGCCTCTAAAAATGCTGGGATTACAGGCGGGAGCCACCATGCCTGGCCCTAACTAAAAACATTTTTAAACACTGTGCAGACTAAATAAATCTGTGGAGTCCATAGGGTCCAGTTTTAGACCCCCGGCTGAGCTCTCCAATGACAGAGTTTGTCTTCAGGGAAGCTTACCCTCAGTGGTGCTGATTCTATGGAAAGTCAATCCTCAGGCTAAGAGGAAATCCCTCCGGGCTGCAGCTAGGAAAAGGACCAGGCCTAGGATGGGGCGCTTCTCTTTCCATCTTCCTTTCCCAGCTAGTCTCATTGGGCCCATCAGTCAACTTTCCATGATGAATGCTTTGTTGGGTTCTGTTCCATGGAGTTAAAGGAAGTATGGAGTGTCTCTCATCACAGCCCCTTTTCTAGGAAAATAAATGGCCAACTCCCTGGAGTTGAGGATTTTTTTATGCAGTGACTTTCCTCCACGAGATTTATTGCAGAAGCTTTGTGAGAGATTTGTAGTAAGTAGTGTTCAGACTGTAGGTCTTAAATCCTCAATGCCACAGTCATAACTCTCCAGGAAGGAAATGATAGAAGATCACAGTAGCTAATATTGCATTATGATGATACTGTCTTCCCAGAAATGATTGCAGTCTTGCTGCTGCTGTCTTACTTAGGAAACAGGAGCTCTTCAAATGTGCTTGAGATGTCTGTCCTGGTGATGCTTTGCAAGATCCACGAGAAGCTACAGACTAGGGGAAGAGAGCAAACATTTATGAACACCAACCATACCGTTTTCACATATGGGGAGACTGAGGCTCAAAGAAATTAAATCATTTTCCCAGGATCTCTAGCTATAAAACCTCTGATTCGAAAGCAGATCTTGTCTACTATGCCACCTGTAACATGTTTTAATTTTAGATATCTTAAAAGAATATTAATGAGTCAAAGTAGATAGGAGTGAATGGTAAAATATTTTTATTATTTTAGATTTAACCTCAATCTCTTTCACTTTTATACTTAGTCTACAGTGTACAATAAATAGCTTAAATGATACCATCAGGAAACAATCAGACAAAACCAGACTATGAAAAAAAGACAATTGTCCTGCTCTCTACAAAAATCAATGTTATAGGGGAAAAAAAAAAGTCAGGGAACTGTTTTCTCTTAAAAGAGATTGAAGAGACAACTGAATGTAATGCATGAACCTTAATTGGATCCTTGCTCCAAGGGTGCCAACTGTATAAATCATTTTGTGGGCCAGGCACAGTGGCTCACGCCCATAATCCCAACACTCTGGGAGTCCAAGGTGGGCAGATCACCTGAGGTCAGGAGTTCCAGACCAGCCTGGATAACATGGTGACACCCTGTTTCTACTAAAAATACAAAAATTAGCCCGGCCTGGTGGGGGGCGCCTGTAATCCCAGCTACTCAGGAGACTGAGGCTGGAGAATTGCTTGAACCCAGGAGGCAGATGCTGCACTAAGCAGAGATTGCACCATTGTACTCCAGCCTGGGTGGGCGACAAGAGCAAAACTCCATCTCAAAAAAAAAGAAACAAGGTCATTTTGGAAAAAACTGAGGAAAGAACTGGATGTTAGGTGATATTTGGGAATTATTATTTGTTGTTTTAAGTTATGACAATAGTATTGTGGTTATTCAGGAAAACAGTTTTATTGTTAGGTACTAAAGTATTTAGGAGTGAAATATCATGATGTCTGCTGTTTAATTGCAAATGATTGAGAAAAAACTATGCATGTGTATATGTGTAAAACCTGGCAAAATGTTATTCATTGCTGAATCTAGGTGGTTAGTATGTATATATTCATTATCCTCTTCTTTAAACTTTTCTGTGTGTTTAAAATTTTTCATAGTAAAAAGTGAAATTGTACAAATAAATATTTAAATAGATTAAACTGCCTTAGAATGATAGGGAGGAAGATACACTGAATAGGGTAACTGCATTTTGAAATTCCTACAGAAGATCAAAACTATGGAAGAGCTGAAAATATGTCTCCATTACAGTAAATGTAAAAAATACTTTATAAGGTTAGGCACATATTATTACAGCCATATAAAGGCACATTTGCAGGTGGACAAGCACTAGAAATACATCAGTTTAGTGGAAATAGAGGTGATCTTTTTTTCAAAATTACTCTTGTTTTATCATCTTTTCCCTTAATAGAATCATCAAAGAGCATGTTCATTGATCAAGGTATTAAAAGATCATAACTCTTTTGCTATGTGGTGGAGTTACAGCTAAATATCTTGCTTTTATTTTTATTTTTTAATTTAATTAATTTATTTTGTTTTTTGAGACAGGGTCTTGCTCTGTCACCCAGGCTGGAGTGCAGTGGCCAATCTCAGCTCACTGCAACCTCCATCTCCTGGATTCAAGGGATTCTCCTGCCTCAGCCTCCTGAGTAGCTGGGATTACAGGCACTACCACCATTCCTGGCTAATTTTTGTATTTTCAGTAGAGACAGGGTTTCACCATGTTGGCCAGGCTGGTCTGGAACTCCTGACCTCAGGTGATCTGCCCGCCTCTGCCTCCCAAAGTGCTGGGATTACAGGTGTGAGCCACTGCACCCAGGCCTAAACATCTTTCTTTTAAAAGTCATCCTTGGCTGAGCGCGGTGGCTCATGCTTGCGATCCCAGCACTTCAGGATACCAAGGTGCACAGATCACGTGAGGTCAGGAGTTCGAGACCAGCCTGGCCAACATGGTGAAACCCCATCTCTACTAAAAATACAAAAATTAGCCGGGCATGGTGGCAGGAGCCTGTAATCCCAGCTACTCGAGAGGCTGAGGCAGGAGAATCACTTGAACCAGGAGGTGGAGGTTGCAGTGAGCCGAGATCATGCCACTACACTCCAGCCTGGGAGGTAGTGCAAGACTGTCTCAAAAAAAAAAAAAAAAAAAAAGTCATCCTTGAAGCCCATAGCAAGGAAATATTCTGTATCTTTATAATCAGTAAATGTATTGAATGTATTGCTTTACTAAAAACAAATCAGCGTGAGAACTTCAGCTCCATGAAACTAGTGTGGTTAACAGGATCTGGGGAAAATAACAGTAAGTAAAATAAAATAATTACAGTTACAAATAAGACAGACTCAGAAAGTTAGTACAGTTTATGAATGATCAAATAGTTTCAACTGAATTATAAAGAACAATTGCCTAAAACGGCTCCAGAAACACAGGCCAGCCATCTGGTTTTGTGAATAAAATTTTATGGCGTTCTCATATTTACATGTTGTCTATGGCTGCTTTCATGATACAATGGCAGGGTTGCGCAGTTTTAATAGAAACCATGTGGCACACAAAGCCTACAATATTAATATCTGCTTGTTAAAGAAAAAGTCCGGCCAGGCGTGGTGGCTCATGCCTGTAATCCCAGCACTTTAGGAGGCTGAGGCGGGCGGATCACCTGAGGTTAGGAGTTGGAGACCAGCCTGACTAACATGGAGAAACCCTGTTTCTACTAAAAATGCAAAGTTAGCCAGGCATGGTGGCACATGCCTGTAATCCCAGCTACTCGGGAGGCTGCAGCAGGAGAATTGCTTGAATCCAGGAGGCAGAGGTTGCAGTGAGCCGAGATTGGGCCATTGTACTCCAGCCTGGGCAACAAGAGCGAAACTCCATCTCAAAAAAAAGAAAAAGTTTGTTGACTCCTGGTCTAAAGGTATATATAGGCATGTACATAAAAAAGGATCAAAAGAGAATATTTAAAAAGTTGATTTATTATGGTGGAGAGATTATATATGATTTCTATTCAAATTTTAAATTTTACATTGTTACAGTGTGATTTGTTAAATATTTTTAAGAAAAAATAATTGAGAGTTTTTACTGTTTTTACAATGCATAGAATGATGATGAAGAAACAAATAGCAAATATGTACTATAGAGTTGTTAAATCCTGATTTGGAAATTCTAATACTCAGAATTGAACCAGAGAAAATAATCAGAA